>NC_071474.1:5748952-6052158 GCF_028500815.1 Rissa tridactyla
TCGGGGCTTCGGCAGGGAAGTCCTCAGAGCCGGATATGCTCTTGCAGATCTTTGTTCCTCCAGTCCTATGGCAGTTAAGGTCTGCTGAGGGGCTAACTCCAACTTTGGGAGAGCACTGTGGACACAGGCCATAAATCTGCAGTTCAGCGTTTACTATTGCATGCAGCCATAGACTACCATTAGGGCTGGGTCAAGATTTAAAGGTCTTTTATTGCTGACATGGATGACAAACAGGAGTTTTGGGGACTGTTTAAAATGTCACCTAGGCATTCTCAACCTATGTTGTGTCAGATCTGACATAATTCTTAGGGACGTCTGCGTAATACACAGATACTGTAAATTCATAATGCATGGGGGTTTTGGTAGCACAGTACAACGGTTGGTACTACTAGCTATTCTCTAACCCGTATTCTTTTGGACTGAATCATTGCTGGCACAAATAATTTCAGCGTGTTCTTTGGGTGACTTGTGTCAATGCTCACCAGCGTGCCCAAGTTTCACAGTCAAGCTCTCAGCTAACTGCCTGTGCTGTTAACATTAAATACCACTGAGATACATTAATATTAGTCAAGTATTATCAAAACATTAGGATGATAACATGGAAAGAATCACAACCTTGTGTCTTTTCATTGCAGTGATGAGTATCACACATGGTCAGTGTGAGATGCAACACTGTTACATGCACTGTAATATTAATGGTCTAAGGCTGAAGAGTCTCCTAGCAGTACATGTTGACACTGTCGTGTTGTAATGACTCCACTGGAATTATTAGCCATTCCAATCAGTGCTCTGCACTACTGGTTGACTACATACCTCGTAAATGGATGAGGTCAATGGTCTGGATATTAAAAGCATTACAATCTTGTGCATTGATAGAGCATATCATGCCACTTGGATGGGTTTTTCAGGCACCTTCTTTGAATTCACATTGCCACACTTGAGGAATACATCATATGTATGCAAAGCCCCTAAAAGATTTGTTTTCAGCTCCTCCTCAAAGTCTGGTGGTAAACTGTAGGTGGGTAACAAAGAGCTGGTATTTCTAGTGACATTTGATTTTTCATTCTCAATTAATGCACGGTTATGGCTATTGCTGTATTTCATAGTAACACCACAAATTATTATTATTTCTAATAAACTATCTGGATTATGACTCCTTACAAGTTACGTAATTCCACCACAAATGTACGTGGCGGTACCATGCTTTTTTGCTCCATAAAGATAAATGGCATGAAAAGAGAATCATAGGAAAGATCAAACAAATTTTTAAACACAAGCATCCACAACAGTATGAATACTTTAGAGAAAACCTGATTCATCAAAGGAGGCACTGCTGTATCATCTACCAAGTATTTTTCTAAGGTTAGTAAGAGTTAAAGGTTAATTTGCTGTATATCTCTGTGAATACTTGCTAAACTTTACCACATACACCATATCGCGTTTCTTTTTTTACTGAAAAAGCAACCATTTCAACTATAACATGTGGATCCATTGATCAGTGCTCATATAGCCAAAATAATTCCCCCCCCAACATCAATACAACTTTTTTAAGCTGTCACTTTTCTCTCCATACTTCCACAGGAGGTCAAATTTCCAGGATATGCATAGAATTCTAAGTAATAAGACATTCATCTTTTAATCAATGTTTTTTCTTTTAAACTCAGGGCTCATTCTGCTTATGGTACGATTCCAAAATCAGAACTTCACAGCTTATGAACTAATGGGCTTGAACTTCGTTGTATCTCTAACCAAGGGTATAAGCACTCATCTGGCATGACAGTCAGCAGTTCTAACTCCTAAGTGATAATGAACACCAGAGAAATAGTATGTTGTTTGTGTTTATTACAAAATGTGAACATCTGACTTTCCTTGGTCTCCTATCATCTGCTCTGCCCATCTGCCTCTAGTTTCCTAGACTCACCACTTCAGTACTGCAGCTTCTGCCATCAAAAACAGGACTTCCATCTCTTTCTGCCTCTGCTTCTCCAATTTTGGATGGAAATTCCACCCATGCATATTCTCTCCTCCTGTTTTGAAGCATTACTTAACAATGCAATTATATTATTTTTAAAACAAGATTTTTGAGTCCATCATTTGCACAGCGCTGCTATAGAAAAACAAGAAAGTTTTGCTTTAAAGTTTCAGAAATATCAAGCTGTATTCGGATATGTAACTGAAATCCAAGATGATCCAAAAGAACATCTAAGATCTGTATGGAAAAATAAGTAAAATTAGATGTTTTATATGACTAAATGGCAAATCCGCATACAAAAAAAAAAAAAGAATATCACACCAATATAGAGATTTGTAAGGCAATAAACATCATGCATGCGCTAACAGGAAGATCAATATGAACTTACAGCTTTTAAAAGTGAAAGTAACCTACAGGAACAAGCTGATTTTTCAGATTTCCTTCTTTAAAAAAATCATTATATATTATTTACTTCAAATCCTCCCCTACATTAAAACCATTTTAATATCCTTTCAATATCCTGCTATGCAGGGTCTCTTTGATGGAAAGCTGCTATGTGCCTCCCATTTTCTCTGTAGCTGGTTCAAGGGATACAATCAAAGCGTGCAATCAAGGGATGAGGTCAGATCTAGCAAACTGGAAATTATCAGCTGATATAATAACATTCATCCTAAGTACAACCCTCAGGCTCCCTAGCAGTTCCTAGGAGACTGCACTTAGAGTTAGAAATGCAGAAATGGTCTGCAGCCTTCTTTTCAGTCATCAGGGTGACATAGCCTATAGTTTGCTGCAGTTGCCAACCCATAGTCATTTAATGATATTTTAAGATATGCTGGGTTTCAAAACTGGCCTTCACATGTGACTTCAGAAGAGTGTGAAGCTCCCATAGGTCCCACATTGTATTTTCCAGACCCGTGCAGGTTTTGAGTTCCCAACGGCACCTCTACAAACTCCCCTTTCTTAGTCAACTGAATTGAACACTTAAGAGCAAATCTTAAGTTCTTCTGGCTCATCAGGATTTTATCACAGAATCATAACAGCTAATGACAAATGAGATGGCAACAGCAAGCAAGTCTTTAATCATCCTCCTGATTTTAGCAAAGCACCAGCATTTGGAAGTAGGATTTGTGATACCAGGATAAAACCCTGCATAGGAATGGCAAAACTGTCCTCCATAGCGTATATATATTTACATACAATGCAAACTGGCAGCCAACTAACAAAATACCAGGGAACGAGTCACTGAATTAAGCAGACGACATCGGAGATGGAGAGGCCTATTATCTCCTATATCCACTCTTCTGAATAGCCTTTGCATTGCTTTATTTAATTCTTTGTTCTCTTTGCCATTAAATATCTCTGCTGATTAGGTTTGCACAATCTATCTCAATTAGATTTACCTCACTTTCCTAGTCAATTCAGTGCTTAGTCTAGGTTTATATAAATTAATTCTAGCCACACAGCAATTGCTTTTGGAATTAACTAAATATAATTATACTGTAATTTGGAGACTGTAATAACAATGTAGTTACATGTAATCATTGCATAAAGTTATGAGTAACTGCATAAAATTCGTGTTCTTTTTGATTAACATATTAACACTTTTTTTTTTTTAAAATCATAAACTGCATGGACTGTACTTGGAAATTAGTTACAAATCTCCCATGCCTCAAAGTGACATTTAAAACTCAAGCCCCACATTACCAGCAATGAAGGACGCCCTATAGGCAAAGGCAACACTCTCCAATTCTCCAGTAGTTTCCATGGTGTCACACTACAGATTCCGTCCAGAAGTAGTTTTCTTCAACTTTGTCAGCAGTGCATACTGGAGGAGCCAGAGAATATGTTCATAAGGATTATATCGATATAATTGTGGGAGAATAGCATAATTCAGGCTTGATGCTGTGCTGTGGCCCAAATAAGCTTGGGTCAGCTTGTGAAGACAGGGCAGGGCAAGGTGACTCCATAGAAATTTTCCATTATCTGGCTTCTGCAGGTGGTTTGAAACATGAGCTGTTTCTGACAGCCACATGGTAACCTCCTTCAGAAAGGGACTCTCATTCTATGTTCGTGCTGTACTTAACATAACAGGACTCATACCTTATCTGGAGAATTTAAGTAATACAGAAATACAAATAATTAATAATAATTATCAAAAACTACTTAACTTTAGATTGAAGATGTGTGCTGTAACGTGTTTTAGTTTAGAATCAGTGAGCTACAACATCATTTCCCACAGTTGGTTTTCTAGACCAAAAAAAAGAGAAAGAAAAAGAAGGAAAGAAAGAATGGAGTTGACAGGAAATGTAAAGTTAATTAGCTGTACGTCCTCAGCCTCGTGTTTTTAAAAAGTTACCAGAAAGAATTCCATTTTTCCTAGAAAAGATGTGCAAATATGACTTGTCTGCAAATCCAATTAAAGTTGATAAATAATTCAGTTCAGGTAGCTCAATATTCAAATTGAAAGTCAGCATCCAATTTGAGGGGGGAAATAAGCATTAAAAAACCATCTTGAACACATTGTATTACATTGATACTTTGCAGCACAACCTGGACTTTAAATGAAATGCGCTATTTTTATTCAGATGACAAATTTTTCTAAACTCTAGTATTTAATAAAAAATATTATAAAACATTAATAGGAATAAAAATATTTAAATATTTATAACAACAAAGACCACAGATTCAGGACACAGATCTAAGAACTAAAGGCAGATACAATTCAGGATAGTTATATCTCAAAAACAGGCCCCAATCTTGCAGTGAGCTCCGTGTTGACTGTCATCTCTATTTGCATTGCATGAGGGGCCTTCTACAGGAAGGTGAGGGGCCTTGCACAATTTTTTTGAGATCTCTTTTGCTTTAAAGATATCCTAAACCCAAGCACGTAACAAAACTGAAATAAACACTTTCTGGGAATAGAAGCAGAAATTAAATACAAGTTGTATCGATAATTGTGAGAGATCCCAGAACAGATACGAGCCCTCCTTCCTAGACAACCTGGGGGCTGAGTTGTGACCTTCTCTAGGCCTGCATAAGAAGTAAGTCTTGAGTGGGTGGAAACGAATCATAGAATCATTTGGTTGGAAAAGACCTTTAAGACCATCAAGTCCAAGTGTAAACCTAACACTGCCAAGTCCACCACTAAACCATGTCCTTCAGCGTCACGTCTACCCATCTTTTAAATACCTCCAGGGGTGGCGATTCCACTGCTTCCCTGGGCAGCCTGTTCCAATGTTTGATAACCCTTTTGGTGAAGAAATTTTTCCTAATATTGAATCTAAACCTCCCCTGGCGTAACTTGAGGCCACAACCTGAAGGCTAAACAGATCTTGGGAGGGAGTTATGGAAGCTTGTACAACCACTGTGGATGGGGGAAGTGTTTCCTGAGGGTTTATTCACTCATGAGTAAGTCAAGATCCAGAAGGATCATTCTGTTTTACGGAATATGTAATTATCTCAAAGGCTCAGGACAGAGATGACAAAGACAGTAGGGCATCAATTTGTCCCAGATATATTGGGTTTATGACAGAAGATGTGAAGGAATTAGCTTGATGCCCTGCTTGACAGTGTACTTCCAGAATGGCATCTACAGATTGACTAAGGTAAGCTAGTGCACCTAATTATCTGTATGAGCAATTGTCCCTATTATTATGTACACAACTAAAGATTTCAACTCCATCCATCTTACTCCAAAATTTAGACCCAAATGCATTATGATTCTTCCCTTACTGTAACAGCTTTCTTTACTATGCGTTTTCAATGCAGGTGAGCTTGCTTGACGAGCAATTAGCTTCCAACTCTGAAAGATGACAAAAGTACAAGCAACATCATATAGCAAACTCCTTGGGTTTTGGGAGCTTTTTGGTGTGTGTTCTTAAATAGATGTAGATCCGCATCCCTCCGCCTCAAGACAGAGGAGAATCCTACTAGTATTTGATGACTTCAGGGAAGAAAAGGGACTCGATTAAAAAATTCCAAGGCTTTGTGGGAATTAATAAGAATCTCTGTTATGAGAAGTCAGTGTTGTTGCTGTAAGCCATCAACATAGTAGAACTCACTAGAAAGTAATTTTTTTATATTCATCAGATTAGATTTTTCTAGTGAAGGTTAGGATGTGCTAATTCCATGATGCCAGTTCCTACTGAATCCTTATCCAGATTATGTTCTGCAAATTTCAACACTGGTGTTCAATAAAGAGTATTTCAAATTGGAGAGAATTTCCTACTAATAGGAAGATAACAGGAAGAAAGAGCCCGCCTTGCAAGAGACACGAAACAAGCTTGATCAACTCAGCGTTGCAAAATGAAAGAGAGATGATTGCTGGGGGATAAACACAAAGTAGGACTGGGGCAGGTACATAAAGAACAAATTAAACCCATGGACAATGCTGGCATAAGAAAAAATAGAGTCAATGGGCAACATATCTACTTAGGCTAGGAACGAGGAGGAGGTTTCTAACAATCAAAACAGTGCTAAATATAGCCGATTTCTTTTAAGATGGAGCTTGGTCATTTGATGAAAGGAATTATATGATGTGGTAGCCTGCAATGACAGAGGACTGGACTCAGTGACCCAGGCAATTCCTTCCAATACGATGTTCCTGTATTAGCTGCAGCTCTCCAGCTCCTGGCAAGCTGTTAATGAGGCCCCGAGTGCTTCGAATCTGCTAGAGATAGTAAGGATTCATGACAATGTGGCTGTGGTGGAAACTGAATTAGCACACACACCCTGTGAGCTGGCACTTAGCATGGTTCACTACCCATTCTCCAGGAGGGCTGAAGAGGTATGCACTTTCTGAGGGAACGTCTAATTCACGTGGTCCAAAACCAAGAGACGCAAATAAAATAAACAAATGCAATGCATGCAAGTGAGATTTTTTTTTTTCCATTTGCATGCTTACGTTCTAACATTACTTTAAAGTTTGTTTTAGGATTTGGTTTAAGAAAACATGTAAAAGTTGTAGTAGAACAAAGAAAGAACAATGCAATTATAACAACATATATGTATATATTTACTTGCTTCTTCAAGTTCCTCTGCAGAAACAAAATATGCAAATCTCTAATAAAATCCTGAAATTATGTAGGACCATGATGAACCAGAGTGTATTTTCTATCTAGAAATATACTAAACCATACTAGTATTCCTTAGCTGTTAACATCCATATAGTTTTTTTTTTTCTGCGTGGTGATTCATATTACCCTGTCAATGCATTAGGGGGGGGATTTAAATTCTTAACACCCGCCATCACACCAAAGGCAGAGTAGACTACTTAATATGAATAACAAGCACCAGAAGAAAAACACTCCACCCCATGTTTCTTCTGCAACTTTAAATTGGACACAAAGAGGAGGAGAGGGGGGGAAAAAAGAGAGCAGAATAACAGTGAATTAATAATGGAGAAACCTGATTAGAATATAATTTGTCCTCATTAGTACAGCATTCCTGACATAAGGCCGCTCCTTGAATCCTGTTTACTTTGAAACTCCAAAGAAAGAAAACCTATATAGTTGTTAACACTCGGCTTTTCAAGGATACCTCCGTAATGAGGGTGGAGTGTATATGAGCTGGTTGGTTCTTTACCATCAGAGCACACTGAAAACACATCTGTGCAGTGAAGCATTATTGGGCCTTTCAAACAACCTCTGCGGCCGCTGCCTATAAATCTCTTCCCCTGTCATGTTTAACTAAAACCCAATACCCATTCAACATGAAATCCATCAATGTTATACAGAAAACAATGACAAAGCACTCTCCTTTGTGTCAGGAAAAACAAATAATTCTGCAGGAAAAAGAGGGAAACCTTTTTTGGCAAGCTTCTGCAAGGGTACAGAGATAGCAAGTGGCCGCTTTCTTTTAAAGGGACATATACCCAGCTATAAAAAAATAATTTCAAGGTCAAATCTATACTGGGCATTAGGATGCCTGTTCAAGATAATACATAATGCATCAGAAGAATCTATGTGTTGAGGCATTTATCTGAAGTATCTTTGTCACGAGGACAAAGTCAGCTTATGCCATCCAGCTGCACGATTCTGTCAATGCTAAATTGGGTTTGCATTTTTGAAGCAAAATAGGTATCAATTACAAATTCTTTCTTCTGCTGCTTCTAACCCCATGGAAGTGCACATATGTGCATATATACACACATGCAGAATGAGTTCAGTGGGTGTATTTAGCCTTTTCCTATTCTCCTCGCTTAAATTCAAGGGGGAACACAGATGGGAACAAAATAGAGAATAAGGAGCGAAGGCAATTGCCAGAGGGCAAAGACACCTTCCATGAGGATTCACTAGCAAGTGTATCGTGAAAGCAAGCAATTCTGTGAAACCAGTGATGACTGGAAAAGACGGAGTTATCTCTAGGTAAATGGGCTTACGCAGCTAGACATGAGTGAAAGAAAGTAAACTGGACAACTAAGACCAGAGTCTGTCTCAAACGCTTAGACCTAATGAGAAAATAGAACTGGCAGAAGTATCATTTTAGTGTAATATAGTCAGTGCCATGTAAACAAGAAGGGTTTGCTTGATAATTGTTTACCAGACAAGTTTCATCTAAAACACAGGAGCCTAGAATAAAAGTGACTCCCTGACAGCCTGTCTTGTACATGGAGATAGATACTCACATTGCACTGAACCTCTTCAACTCAACTATAGGTGCAACACTTAATACAGCCTCTGTCTTTTAAGCATCCCATTACTGTAAAGACATTAGCCACCGAACTTAATTAACAAAATCAATCATAATTAATTCTTTCAATGTGCACAGAGTCATCACAGACATTTCCTTTAGAGTTTTACTGTAATTTGCCATTAATGGAGAGCCAAAATAGTCAAATGATTTAGAATATATATAGAATAATGTACACCCACTGTACATAATAAGATGGCATTTTCATTGAGGAGGTGACAGAAGCATCATAAAGCAAGAAGTGCAGAGCTTGGATAGTTTATCACTGTCATAAAAGCTGCGTGAGTGCTTCAGCTGCTCAGTTTCAGGGTATTTTGCTCTTCGCACTCATTAAATTTTGACTCGAAACCACATGGTACTTATGAACAAGGAACTTTCCATACATGACTTGGGCCTTCATTTTAAATGTCACGTGTAATGCATATGGGGGAGAAATTGGTTTCTCATGGTTATAACAGAGAATTTTCCAAAGACATTCCTTCTGTGGACAGACATAAAGCCTGCTGTGTACCTTTAAAGCAGGTGTCTCTGAGGTCATCTTTTGCTGACCATTCACTCCTGCATGTTTAATTTCACATTTTCACATTTTCCCAAGAATCACACTTACTGGTGGTGCACTTTACAGTGAAAGTTTAGTCCGTACCTTAACTAAAACAAAGCAAAATTGAAACTGGGGATCATCCACAATTCTCCACAGTATTCCCTTACACCCAGACGACAGACCCTGAAACTACGCACTCATCTTCAAAATGACAAAAGGTTGACTTTTGGCTAAAAATGCCAGTTTTCCCTCTAGGAGAACTTGTAAAGCTAGGCACCAAGTAGCTGAGCTTCTAGCCTTTCATCTAATCTGCTTCTTGTTATGATAGCAGAATTAATTTCATTTTTCTAAAGCCATCCCTGATCAATTGGGCTTGAATTGTGCCCTGACAGCTCTTCTGAAGAAAATTCCACGAGCTCTTTCTGTTACTTGTCACGTTTCATAATTCTCACTCAATACGATGATCTCAGTTACATTTTGTCAATCCAGAATAACTGTCCTGACTGGGGGACACTTTAACTGGTGTAACTGAAATCAGAATGTAGCCTGTGAGAGTTACAAGATGGCATTTAAGAACTGTATGAAATAGGCAGTGTAATTTTAGTGTATGGTTGGGTACTGGATGAGACAGAGAGGATACATTTTAAAGCATATATGTATGTGGATACATATATTCACATTACTATTT
This sequence comes from Rissa tridactyla, assembly GCF_028500815.1. Taxonomy (NCBI): domain Eukaryota; kingdom Metazoa; phylum Chordata; class Aves; order Charadriiformes; family Laridae; genus Rissa; species Rissa tridactyla. The sequence goes on from NC_071474.1 coordinate 5,758,844, forward strand.
TAAAAGGTTTTCTCAGAAGTTAACATGCTTAAGCCAGATTTCTCTTCATTTTTGGTTTACCTGAATAGCAGTCATTTGTATTACACGTTTCCAAATTAGTGAGAATACAAATTAGTCTTCTTGAACACTGAATGCTACAAGCTGAACTTTCAATGAGCCATGTTACAGCACTATAGGTTTCAAGGTTTAAAAATATGCCTGTTTACCTGTGTGTCAAATAATCTATCAGGACAATTCTTCTTATGTACTCTTCTGAATGCAAGAAAAAAACACAGGATAGCTATCTTTCTGTTCTTCCTCCATCAATCAATATAATCCTATAAGAGTTCAAACTTAACACTAGTTACATAAGAGAGCTACTGAATTAGATAAACTCAATCATCACTGGTGATGAAATGATTATTTAATTACTGTCAGCTGTGCTTCCAATAGCAGAGAGAGGAAATCCAAGAACATCGACAGTCAATGGTAATTTATTAATCAATTAAACAGTACTGCTTGGGTAAGCATAATTTGCACAATAAAAATTGAATTAAATGCTTAAGTAAAAGGGTTGGCTTTTGTAACATTAAAGGTTGTGACATGATACAGCAAAGGACCGAATATGCAAAACTTAACACTCTACTTTCCAATCTCAGTATAAAGAAAAACAAAAGTCTGATGGAGCTGAGGAGGATGGGAGTGACGTTGCTTACACAGCAGTAACTGTAGTACAGTGGGAACTCCAGTGTCTTCTATGGTGTGTTTTTTCAGCTTGGAAGTCTAGGAAAGTTCAGTGTCAGACTCAGGATATTTGTTCCGTGCTGGTAGTCAAGGACATCCATAATACCTAGCTTGGAATGATTTTAACAGGAATTCCCTGTTTCTCAAGAGAAAAGATTCTTCAGAACCAAATTATTCTCCAGAAAGAAATTCTCCATAAATTCTCCTGCAAACAGCTAGGATCCCCATCCTACATCACAAACTGAATGATGGTCCTCACAGTGCATCAGTCTCTGTTTTCAGTCCTACATTTCAGTGGCGTTGCACTTACAAACTCTACTTCTTTCTCAGTGGGCTGCTTGTGCAATTACCCTTGCAGGGTCTTCTGCACCCATCTTTGGATCTCACTTGGCTCAGAGAGACTGTCAGTTTATTACTTTCATGTCCTAAAGGCACAAAGAGGAGGGATGACATCTGCACTTCTGCTAATTTGATTTCTTAATTACAGAACAAATGCATATTACTCCACTTGCAATCAAGAGTCCCTACAGCTAGGCACTATTAGAAACTGCTAATAGTCAAAGAATAGGACAGACAAAAGAGCTTCACAGAATCACAGAATGGCAGGGGTTGGAAGGGACCTCTGGAGATCATCCAGTTCAACCCCCCTGCCAGAGCAGGGTCACCCAGAGCAGGTGGCACAGGAAAATGTACAGGCGGGTTTTGAACGTCTCCAGAGACAGAGACTCCACCACCTCTCTGGGCAGCCTGTTCCAGTGCTCTGCCACCCTTCAAAGTAAAGAAGTTCCTTCTCATGTTTAGGTGGAACTTCCTACGCTCAAGTTTGTGCCCATTACCTCTTGTCCTGTTGCTGGGCACCACCGAAGAGAGCTTGAGAAGACTGGTGTGACTGGCATGAATTTTCATGGTGGACCTGTGCTCAAGCAAGGCCTAGATTTGCGTCCCCTATCGTCCATTTTAGAGCCCTCACCAATGGATTATCCTTTGTCTCTGTCAAAGTTTCACTCCTTTTCACAAGAATGTGAACCTTCATATTTCTAAAGAGATTTGTACATAGGCAAAAACTTAGATACTCCAAGACTACAACAGAGACCTAGAGACCCCACAGGATGAGCCACAGTAATAAATGCACTCCTTTCCACCACTGCGGTTCATCTCCCATGAGAAATGCTCGTCTCCCACCTGTTATCATATCATTATTCGTACCTACCAGAAAATTACTGTGTGCAATCAAACTATATCTGTTTACTGTATAAAATTTTGAATTTGGTTGCTTTAAGACATTTTAGGTAAAAGGGTTTGTATATATTGTCAAGTTACAAGTCCATATAAAACCAGCTTTTGTTAGAGGGCTGAAGGGTAATTTAGCAGTCACAGAACAACTCTGGGACTCAATAAATTCCAGCTCTGCTCTCAGCTCTTTTACCAAGTTGTTCTGTGGTCTTTGGCACTTAATGCCTGCCTTTGCCTCTCTACTAGAAGTGCAAAGCTCACAGCCAAGTGGTACTAGGAAGGCAATTTTTCATACAAATCCTTGGTAGATGAAACCGTTGACTTCCAGCCATTCTACCACCCTAAACTATCTGCATTTCCTTTCCCTCTTAAGCTAAATTTTTTTTATCCTTGAAGTTAGTCCATTAGGTTTGTGGTCACTGTGGTGTGACTTTAGATTTAAGGTAGCACAAAAGAGAGCAGAATTATGTCAGTTCCTCACAAGATACTATCTTTACACAGTCCTTTTCTAATGTTCATCCTCACTGGCTGCCGTTGATCTTCTACTTTGTCTTGCTTATCTAAAACCAATACTTATTCAAACTCCAATCAATCAATGCTATATACAGAATGATGAAAAAAGACATCCAATTCTCTTGTTTAACAACTTGTTCAACATCTCTTGCTTCCGGAGATCTTTCAGCGTCCACGCCTCCTTACTTCGTGGTTACCAGCCTTTTGAATTTAAAAGAAATTAATTAATGGAATATACTGGAAAAAGGCAGTAGTAGCCACTAAGTTCTGCATCACTGAGAGCATCGGTCATGACGGAAATACCTTTAACCCTGCAAGAACCTCAGTTATTTGATTATCACTGCCAGCGAGGCTTGCTTTGGATACAGTGGGCTAGTCTGAAGTCTGCCACTCCATAAATTGCATGTAACTGTTGCCGTGATTTTATTTTGCACAATAACTGAATCAATTGGAATTTGAAGGGAGCCCAGAACTTTGTGTTACAAGACAGCTGAAAAGCAAAGCGCCGATAATGCTCTGCTGCAATCTTGGTAGGAAACTGATGGCAACACAAAGAGGAAAGAGTTGTGACAGAGCAATACTGATTGGGACAAGCTTACTTTCCCATCTAATAAATGCCATACAGCAGAAGAGTCCCAACCCAGTGTTATTTAAAGGGCCTGATCTTATTCGTGCATGCATCAGAATTATTTAAAACAGTGGTATTACAATCAGGCTAGCATGGATTTGTACAACAGGCCAGATCCTACATTCTGTTTGAGTGTTTAAACTCCTACCAAGTTCCACAGGAGTTTAGGTACATAAATATCTTTTCAGGCACAGGCCTAAGTGAACAGCCTAATGCAGAAGACAATTTAAGTGATGAGATTCAGGACTTGCTTCATATGCCTGAGGCTTGGGATAATTTTGCAAGTAGGTTTCGGATTATTTTTTTTTTTAAAGCAAATTAGAGAACATTGTCAAAGTATGTACTCAGGCTTTCCCCTAAATATGCAGGTTTCAACCTGGTATCTCTGTCCATAAGATCTGATCTTTTTTTCATGATCAGAGCCAGGTCTCAAGGTCTTACAAATGGCATCCCAATTAACAGAACAGCCATTGTGGCTTGAAAACCTCATTATTAAAAAACAAAAACAGTCCAGTTCCCAAGCACTGACTGCTTTAAAGTGGCTGCCACCAGCAAAGGAGCTTAGATATGGATATAAAATAAAAGCGTCTACATTTTCTTTCCTCCTTTTCATGGATACATTAATACTGTGCTGGAGGCTGATCTGTCTAACAAGTTCTGAGCTAGGAACTGAGGTTATTAATGTCACCGTTAAGATTTTTTTATTATTATTATTATTATTGAATCCGATCCATCTTATATCCAAGAGTGTTTTTTATTGAATAATCTACTCACCAAATGAAATGGGCTGTGACTGAAAATGGGGGGAGGCAAGTTGTGTCTTAAAATAAAAAGGGAACACATTTTGTGACCAGATATCACTTAATTTGCAAATGTGTACTCTAGAACCATATGTTGTCTGATACAGTCAACATTCCTTGCCAAGCAGCATTTATATAGCTGATCAAACACTCCTGTTCAATACTAAAAAGATAGAAAATTCTAAACTGTTACACCACTGCATATGCATAAGATGATTTTCTGCCCCTTCCAAGGTGCCTTAATCGATATAATTATTTTCAGTATTTTCACGTTGTGAAAAAAATATTGCATAATGATTCAGTCTAATTTCGGACTTGATCCTCCAAACACACGCCAGTTGCCAGCACATATAAAATGCAGTGGGGTAAGCTTCCCCTACGTCTTTCCTGGGCTGTCCAAATTCCTCACATGGAGTATTTGCCCAGTTTGATCCCTGTAACTGTGATAACCGAATGGCTATACATGTGATGTTTACACCCAAGCCAAAATGAAGTGGATTTAAATGGAGATGGAAGCAAGATTTGAGACCTTTACAATTTGGCTTATAAAACCTGCCAAACACGTAGGGAAGAAAGGAAACAATGGATGTTAACAATTTCATAGGTATCAAAATCCTTACAGACTAAAGGAAACTAAGTTGTGCTGTAAAGAGAGGCCTGCTTTGATTTTGTGCAGTGGGATCTATATAACATAAGTGCAATCTTTAACATGGCTTTTTAGGTCTGACATTATGAAAATTTAAGTCAAGTAACACAGGCTTAAATTTGAGCTCTGCCAAACTGCAACTACCAGAAAAATTAGGAGAGCAGAGAGTGCTCTGTGCTCTACACAATGAAGCTCACAAATGCCGTTTATTTATCTCTGCTTCCTAAATTGATATTTTCACTCATGGAAATTTTCATAATTAAGCTTGTGACAGCTCCTGCTATGCAGTTCATCAGCAAGGAGGACATAAAGAACACCGAGGACTCATTACACACAGAACAAACTTAACTCATTAACAGTACTTGGAGTGAGCAATCTCAGACCATTACTTTTAATGGGATTAGCCTTTCTTGTGTACAAAAGGCAGCACAGCTCAGTCTACTTAAAATCATTTCCGTATTCTAACGACATGGGCTACATTCACGCTAACAGGAAAGTGTTCATTCTGGCTTTGCTCTTCATTGTCAGAGTGGCACCGAGCACTTTCCTAGAAAACAGGAACAATAACTGAGTTATTCTTAGTTTATTTTTGTCACTCTGGTCTGTGCATTTTTCTTTTCTCATTTTACAAGGCCCTACCTTTGATCATCAGTGTGGAACAGGATTAGTTTACTGATTCTGTATAACTGTCAGCAAGATGCCATAGATTCAGTCCTCCACATTAAAGTGAAAAGAGAATCCTTAGAGGATATAAGGATGAAGACTTCCCATGAGCTCCCAAAATCCAGCTAGCTTTATACGTCAACATCAGTATGATATCACTGAATAAATGCCTCTGCAGCCATGCAGCACGTTCCCAACCTGAATAATTAGCCATCACTGACACTTGTTAGACCTGCTTATGAACTGTCAGAGGAAAGTATTAGTGCTAATGAACCAAAAGATTTGCAAGCCATGATAGTGGTTCTCCTAAGGTCAGACAAACCCAAAAGCCAGGATGCAAATGACTTCTGTATACATTGTAACATTACAAAATGTTCCACTTCTAACAAACTTGTAAGAATCAGTATTTTTGATGTAGCATAACTTTGATGACCCTATTGCCAAACTCTTTTATGAAGCGATCTTCTAATGCCAGTAATGAAGCATTGCTACTACATGGTGAATATAAATGACTCTGCCCAGTACATGTACATCAGACTAGACACAGAGAAGTGCCTTTAAAATCTCTACAAAGCAGGAATATCAGGACTCCAGAGCTATGTTTTTCTCTTACAAAGTGCTTGGTCTTGAATAAGAGGTCAGTATGCAAATAAATAAGTAACTTTTAAAAATAAAAATCATATACCAATATAAGGAGCACCTAAGGAGTATCTGAGGGGGCAGGAAGAGCGAAGACAAGTCATCCAAACCTAGTTAAGCATGAGCATAATTAAGAGAGAAATGCAACATAAACAAAGGCATTGAGAAGCTCCCTGTGGCATCCAGGTGCTTCTCAACTCCCACATCACATCTCAGGCTGATCATTTACAGGAAGAGACTTTCAGTCAATATTTGACATTAAAAAATATCATTGGTATTACACACATATGCTCCATTGCATGAGAGGCATACTCGCTCCCTATCCTATTTTGTCTGGCTGTGTCTCCTCCTCTGCATGGTACACACAGGCTTCTAAAAATACACCTGACTATTCTGATTATAAATTGCAGATATGAAAGAACAAGTTGCAAACTAAAAGAAGAATTAGTCAACTGCAGCAGGAATTAAAACCGCATTCTCTGTTCACATCAGTACTGTAGCTGATTCAGTGTACTGTGTAACCACTACCCCAAGGCTCAGCCAGCAGCTCTCTTTTAGGACACGCTCTTCCCCTTACCAATGTTAAAAGGAGCAATCGGTGTTATTCCAGACCTGAACAGCAGGTCCCCAACATATTCAGAATTTCATTTCTAGCATTATCATCCTGCAAGGTAAAGAACATCATTAACTCCTGGTTGAATAAAGTTCACTGAACCTCAGAGGATGGGACCCTTTCAGTATGAGATCTGAAAACAGCCATTTAATGACTAAAATAAAAAGCAAATCGTAGATTCATTTTTGGGTAAAGTTGGATGAAATAAAGTTTCCTGTTGTCTTTCCATAGCTGGCCTAAGAGCTTTCTCTGTCTCTAATGAGACTAGATTGCAGTACCCCATACAGAGTCAGAGATGGAATCGTTTTTAGAAAGGATTTCCACTCACAGAATGAAAGCCTTAGGAGCTCACTTCAGAGACAAGATACCAATAGAGACATTATTAACATCACTGACATGCACACAAAGGAAGCCTGAGGCTCAGAGCTCTGCCTCTGTGTGGTTAAAAATGTAGGCACTTAGCAGGGAATGAAAATTACACTGGTCCAAGGTCCAGGACTTGCCATATTTAGTCCTGGAGTGGTGCCAAAATAAGCATTGCTACACTAGATGATCAGTGAGGGAACAAGATTTAAAGTCTGATAGCATCAGGATTGAAAACTAACTCTTGTGAGATACTGGGGATGCAAACGGAACAGAGAATTTCAAAAGAACAGAGAATTTCCTAGAGCTGATACACTAGATCTACAGTTCATACAATTCTTGTACTGGATTCCTGCTTCTTTTTGGTCAGCAATGCAAATGTTTATTTAGGGAAAGTGACGTGACTGAACTCTTGGGGGTTTGTTTTGGCTTTTTTAATCTCTGTTGTAAAACTGGCCTATGCTTTTTCCTACCTGCCTGTTTTAAGTATCCCCTCTCATCTTCTTGGACGTGGAGCTAGGATATTTTGCAGCTATTCTATACTGAACCAGCAGTTCTGAAATTGGTTGTAATTCATCTCTGAGTTGAGAGTGCCTTTGTTTTGATGATTGGGACACAGATACTTGTGGGATTATCTTGTAATCTTTTATGGTAAAATACAGTGACTCTCTTTTGAGAGCATGTCTCCTCCATCAGACCTGAAGGCCTGAAATACTAGATGGGTCAAAGTCAGTCTTTCCCGCTCTTCTTGATCCATGTTCTTTTTCACAAGGTGAAACAGATTCAATGAAAAAAAAGAAGGCTGAGAGTTACTTCAGTCCCAGAATAAGGACAGCCCATGGATCCACCTGCTTTCAGGCAGAAAAGGAAGCTAAACCTGAGTTTTCTGCATGCCGCAAGTATGTAAGGACTACTTAGATAGAGACACACTTTCTAGTGTTTCCTCCTCCCTCCCTAAAAGTAGTGGAAATCACTACATTTTGAGTGGAGACTGATCTGAAAAATGTGACTTAGAGCTGCCCAGAGCATGCGTCCCAAACAGAACCCCACTGTGGGTACAGATGGAGAAATGTATATCCTAAAGGGGTTTTGGTGTGATGCTGAGTTCCTGCTTCTAAAACATCTTTGGCATCACTAGTTTGTCACTTAGGATAGTGACTTTTGAAAACCCAGATCATCTATCACAAGTAAGCCGGGTACTCTCCACATTTTTATGGCTTTGGTTTAATGGCCCAGAGAGTATTTAAAACAAACAAACAAGGCTATTTTACACAGATGTTAAAAGATGGAGAAACCTTGCAAAGGGTTAAAACAGTTAAATAGAAAGATATATGTTTTAATGGAGTTGTGCTTTAAAATTACTTCTAATTTAGCCACTTATGAGACATGTATGGAGGTAAAATGATCAGTGGTAATGTGCAACAGAAAGATATATACTTTTTTAATTGTAGCCAAGAGGAAAAAAACAGCATGGAATAACTTAATCGTTGCTAATTATAATATCACTGAGGTAATTACAATAGATTTTGATTGTCTCATTTTCACACCAGAGGAGGGCACAATACTGGCTTTTCTCTTAATACATATTTGTTTTTAGAGAAGAGCTGACAATTACACTAATTGTAGTCACAGCATGAAACTTTGTTTTTAAAGAAAAATTTGTCTACATGTCACACAGAATAAACGCATCCTTTTTGTTTTGTTAGGTGCAAATTAAAGACATATTAATTGCTTTGTTCACTGTAACAATACAGAGATCTTCTCACGCAAGCACGACTAATTCTGTCAGAGTCACATCACTTGGAAAGTACGCAACACCCAAAATGAAAATGGCAGAATGAACCACCACATCTCAGTGTTAATATGGATGTCTTTGAATAGAATATTGTCACCCAGAGGGCAACAACCAGCAGCCATTCTTCCACTGTGGGCTCCACTCAGATAAAGTAGCAAGAACCAAGTCAACTGGGCCAGACCCACAAGTCTAACTTGGTGTAAGCTTCTCTGGGAGCTGCTGGAGAGAATCTAGTGAAGTCAAACTGCATCAGACCTCAGGTTCACCATCCTTTGTCTGGCAATGTTCAAACTTTAAACACTCCAGAGGGATATACAGGACATGTGAGGGTATGCAGTACCGAGCACAGCCCTGACCTGAACATAGGGAGGGGATATATAACTCTGCCCGTCCCTGGCAAAATTTTGCAAGTGACTCAAAAAAGCTGTACCGCATTCTTCTGTGATCCATGCAGTAACCTTAGTATATCCTCTACGATACACTGGTGAAACAACACGTTGCTTACAGCTTTTCTGTGTTTTGTTGGAGCCACTAACAAAGCTGAAATTGTTCTGCTTCTTGCAGCTGAGCGATACATCACAGATCACACGAAAATACCACGCAGCTTGCTAACTACAGACTACCAGACAATTCAAGAGCTGACAAAGGATTCAAATATATGAAATTTTTATGGTGGGCGTTTTTTTTCTGAGAAGGTAGGGAAGTGTCTCGGAAAAAAATGACACAACTCAGTAGCCAGTATCTTTAAAGTACATGTTAAAAGGCTTTACTGGACTTGGACCATATTTGTCAACCCTTTGCACAATCAGGGCCCAAGGACCTAAAATTTTTGTGGTGCATGATGTTTTCAGTTTTCACCAAATTCAAACACAGCAAAGCGTGCCCAGGCCCTAAGTTTCAGTATAGTAGCCCATATGGATTAGCACAAGCAATGAAATGCTAACGTGTTTCTTTTCAAAAACAACGCAAAACAAAACCCTTTTATCTTTTAATCGATGTATGTAAAATATATATGACCAGAGTCCATGACAAAGATATCCTGTTACACTGCCCCTATTGTGTTCTGCAGTAGTCATTTTCCTTATTGCACAAGACTCTCATACTGAAAAGATAAGAAATAGAGTACATTTGAACTGCTTGCTACTTTAGGAAACGTCTACCTATATCACAGGAATTAATGTTTGACTTTTATACCTGTGTTACACATGCATATTTGCCACCAAAGACAAACTAAAAGCAGAGAGTAGCTTCAGATTTTACATACCAAGTTAATTAGCAATTCTTACCAAACAGAGTGTATCTTTTCTTCTCAGGGTTCAGCTTGGTCTCTATTAGACATATTTACGGGAAAAGTCAATGGATAAGACATTAGAGGCCAACCTCAAAGTCAGAATAAAGCAACCATAGACCTTAGAGAAGTGCTTTATTAGCCAAGAATTGGTTGGTTATTGATCTTGGTCTATGTCTCTGGTCACAATAGCACTTACCCTAATTTTTCTAGTGTAAATATAAGTAAATTTGAATGGGTGTTGTTGAAAACAATCTGTAAACCTACATTTTGTGGTTTATGTTGTAATTGTAGTTACGGGAAGGTTCAATATCTGGAGCATGGTAAGGAGACAAGGCTGTGGCATGGCAACCTCAGCTCTGCAAATATGTCCTGAAGCACTTTCTCAGAGGTTATTAAAATGACTAGAGCTATCACTCTGCTTAGAAGCAGAGAAACCACATGGGTACTCATAAGAAAGGAACTGAGAAAAAAACACTGTAAAGAGAAATGTTATGCATTTAACTTCAGCTTTTCTTTTCACTGAGGTCAACCAGATAATTAAGCAAAACAGATATGCAGAGTTTCTTTACTTTTCTGCAGACAAACATTAATAAATTACTGCTTGGCTCAGCACTACCATGCTTTCTTTCCTATATTGTGCCTTTTTTATTTAGTTTCATCTTTAAGATTTATTTTGAGATCATTTTCAATTTACTTCATGGCCTACTGCATAAGACCTCTCTTCTATTTGTCCTATTGGGAACACCTATCTTGATCATACTTCTATAGGGTTAATGAGGGTTAATGGCTATTGTATTTCAGATTGATATTACCAAGCAAATTTCAACTGCAAATACCAAAAAAACATGATAGCTGTATCTGCTGCAGCACTCGTCTCCATTTAGTTTAACACTGAATGGACTGTAATGTTGTATTGCTTAAAAAAATCGCATACCAACTGCAATATATGGCTGGAAATTTCACTATTGCTAAGTGCTGTTTCCTTCTAAACTGCTCATTGTTACTCAGAATCAATACGATTTTTATTCACTTCACACATATTGAGAGAGAGGCAAAAGACTATTTCTCTGCCTACAGTTTGGCCATATCATAGAAAACAGAATAAAAAAAGGGGGATGTAACCTTAACTTCCACCCCAAAGGGAAGGTTCTCTCCAGCTCTAGACCTGGCCTGCAACATCCATTCTCCCTGGAGCAATAGGTATGTGCAACCAAAACCGTAAGCTGAGACTACCCCTTTTTAAAAACATAAACTGAAGCCAAGAATTACCACTTCACTGCCCTACAACTACACACCACCACTACTTATCTAGTCTGGATAAAATTAAATCCTGTCTGAAACATGCTGAGTTAGAAAACAGAGCTATCTGTTTAATTGACATATGATATGTCTAAGTCAGCTCAGTGGTCTGTTTTCTGTTCCTGCACTACCCTTTCTCTGTTGCCTTGATAATTTCCATCCTACTCATGACAGTTATGTTCCACTGAAACTTTTGTTTAACTGGAGGTTGACTATACAGGAGACAGGGGTTTCCCAGTGGTTAGAAGTGAGACCCAAAAACTAGAATTTACCCCAGGGAAAACATAATGATATATCTCAGAGTCAAATTCAAAACTCATCACTCGCTGCCTATGTTTCCTCCTGCCAAGCTCATCTGTCTGAAATACAACTGCAAACTAATTAAAAGATTTCTCTTACAGGTGATGTGATATTACACTGATGAGCAATGGGAAGACCACCCAGACGATGTCACACTAGTGCCAGAGAAGAACCAGAAGCAAGTCTGCTTTACATTCTGAAATACAAAGCAGCCTTTCATTCCTCCCCACCTGCTCCTGCATAAACCACTACGAGGAACCACTAGCAGTAGCTGAAGTGGCTCAGACTTACACGTGTCTAGCTCTTACCATTAAAAATATTGGCTTAACTTTATAAAATCTTACTGTAAGATTTTAATTTGGTTTGAGGGACATTATCACTGTTTTTTTCATTTGTTTGTTTTCCTGAATGAGCTCTTCATTCCTCATCAACAGGCTATGCAGTCCTTCAGAGTCTACAAAGCAGGCAAGAAGCAACTAAGCAACTTTTGAATAACCTGAGCAGGCTGTAAATCAGGTTGTAATGAAAAGCTACCACAAACCAGGGTATCTGAGTGCAATTCCAACTTTGTATTGTTTCCAACAAAAAAAAAAAAACCACAACAAAAAAACAACCAAAAAACCCACAACACATACAGAAATTTGGAAAAAAGATATGCAACTTTAAATGCATTAAACAATTCTCAAGGCCTCTCCAATTAAGCACTTTCTTCTGCATTTCGCACCCCATTCTCACTCCTTCCCTGCTGTTCTTCCTGCTCCCCAGTAACTCCCTTACTCATGCTGAAGGAATTTTTTATACAATGTCACTTAAAAAAAAAAAAAAAGGACCATTTCACATATCAGCATTATGCATTGGTTAAAAAATCCCCTAAACTCGTCCAAATAACAGCAACAGTGACTTAAACCAGCTTTGCCACCAAAAGATTTCTAACATGGAACCACACCTTAAGCAAATTTAGAGCTGAAGTAATTAGTGGCTGTCCTGGAGCTGAGCTAAAACACTTTGTAACTTCATTGATCATCAGTGTTATTGTTTCTCTGTATCTTCCAGTATAGTGAAAAACCATCTGGTCTTGAGAATTGTTAACACCAGTGAAACCAACAGGAATGAAGGGGGGCCTAATATCTCGCAAATGGGGTGGTTAGTACCCAGAATATGCTACTACATTGCGTCACTAGTAGATATTGTTGACAAGTCACAAAATAGTATTTATATTTATTCATGCAATGCAAAGGCAGAACTCTTTCTCTGCCTGCATCTCTAATGACTGTTAGGAGACTATGGATGAGAATAATCACAAAACCTGAATGGAGATAATAAAACCAATAGTGTTCAAGTGCTGAAACAAAGAGAATCCCCAGTGGGGCAGTGATCTTCTGAATGACTCAAGTAGTTCTGCACAAGCCTTTGAATTTCACTTTGACGTTTAAATGAAGAAAGGGAGAGAAAAGCACAGGCCAATTTCATTGATTGGTGTAACTCAGGAATCTAACATAAAAGCATTGGGATGACTCACAATACATACAACATCTGAAACCAAACTCCATTCTCTTCTATTCCCATTTCATTAAAATAACCTCCTATTTTCTTCTGTTATAATATTGTATAAATCATGTGTACTCTAGTTTGAAAAACCCCATGCAGGGGGTTCAAACAGAGCTTTCTTTATTGGATTTCATTTGGGAGGGGAGCTACTGTGTCTAACGCACTTTAAAAAAAAATAAAAATCAGTGTTCTAAGCTGAGAATTTGCCAAGCTTGGATTTTAAAAGCTCACAAACTCACTGCTTCCTCCTTCAAAAAACAGAAATTCAGACAAAACATATCAGAACTGAGGCATTTGCAGGGCACGGAGGAGGCTGCAAATATCTGATCTCCAGGCCGCAGTGAGGAGCCTGCCTCATGTTCCTTTGTGTTGCCCTGTGCTGTGTTCCAGTAAGCCAAACTCCAGGAACTCTGTGCAGAGGAAATCCTCTTGCAATACCAAGTCCCTATCCAAGCTCTGTAACTGTGGACTCTAATAAACATTTCTTGTCACTGCCAGCATGCATCTCCTCTCGTGGCACTGCCATGTTTTGTTGATAAATTGTTCCAGTCATGCAGACAAAGACAGACACAGTTTCAGAGAGATCAACAGCCACCTATAAACCAGGCCCTAATCCTCCTGTTGAAACACATCCTGTGAGCACCCCCGATGGTTCAAATTGTTACCAAGTGTAGAAGGAGGGCAACATACATCATTAGATGTTCTAGTTCCCTGATATTGCAAGATCTCATGTCTAGTTGTAAAATGTACGAGGCAAATGTTACTTTGTCTATATTGCACTTCAGAAGAGCCAACAAGTGAGAAAACAAAACAAAACCCCCACTCTACTCACATGAGAGTGTGTAGACCATGCAGTCAAGGTCAATAAAACTGTATTAGCTCTTTAGAGGAAGTAATCTGCGTCACAGAGTCAGTGCAACTTATTCCTTCCCTTTACCTACGTGAACACATTTTGTAAAGCTGAGGCACAAGTGGACGTGGATGAGCCAGGCATGGTATGGAGACCCTATGGTCATGCTCTTATAGCACCACGTCTGAACTACAGGACTGATTCTTTAGTCTTTTAGAACAAGGCACCACAGATTGCAGACCAGAGCCTGAACATATTTAGTGAGGAACTTTACATACAGGGCACATCCATTGGTTTAATCCATTATGCATATACATATTTGACTTCCACATACAGTTAAATGCAAGGGTGTTATGTTCCTCCTGCATTAAGTCTGATATGCCAATGCACCCAACTTTTCTCCAGAAAATCTTAACACCTGCCTCTTGCAACACACAAACATGCGTGGATTGGAGAGCCCTTGCTCATACAGTTTTAGACGAAAACAACAGCAGTTTAAATGGAACCAATAACTGTCCCTGCTCAGAGAAGTGGCTGGCCTGGAGTCACCACAGTACCTTGGTAACTACAGTTGTTTAAAAAGTGACACACGGGATCTGAAACAAACTGCCAGATTGTTTCTAAGCAGACGATCCATTCGAAAGAGGGTGCGTTGCATTAACTTATGGAAGGCCCAGACTATGAAATCATTACAGCAAGTATCTTTGCTTTACTTTTTGACTGATAACCTTCATCATTAAAATTAATGCCAGCGTAAAGGCAAAGTTGTACCTATTAATACAACTCTAATTGATACTATAAGTAGACAAAATCTCACTATGAATACAATCAATTCTGCACAGATCCTGTTCTTTATTGACTATTTAGTTCACTGGGGATAGTACTTTTTAGCATCCTTTTTATTATTTTTCAGCAGTGATGCCACCATACAGGTCTGAGGCCCGAGAGTGTTTGGCGATTTCATTTAGACTTCCTGTGACTTTCCCAACATACAGCGCCAGTATAGGAGGATGCTGTTAGTACCCAGTCCCCTTGGGTAGCTAGTTATGAAACTTGAATTGCTGCACTTAAGCAAGCCTGTCAGAATGCTTGGCCTCCTAGACACCATGGCTCCGGCTCCATCTACAAAACTTTAAGTGGCACTTGCTAAAAGTATGGAAAAAAAACCCATATCCTGTCTTTGCATACATAGAACAACACAATTAATGGTGCTCTGTAAGAGCATATGTAGGCTGGGCGAGGAAAACCAGGAGGTTTTTTCAGACACAAGCTCATTTCTTACACTCGTACAAAAAGCATAGTCAATTTTATGGACGGACCAGCTGAATTACAAAATTTGTTGTAAAAACTTGTCTGCAACTTAGCTCACCCCTGCAAATTAAAATACTCCAGGATTTTTGGTACGTTTCAACTATTTTGGAGAAATTCTTGACAGCCTGCACGTGATTCCTCTTTGCTAAGGTGTACCTGTACTTCTGCAAATACTGCTGCAAATCCCCAGTTGCCCAAGAAGCTGACGGTACACAGCCAGGAAAGAGGGAGCAGGAATCCCTTCCAGACTTCACCTGAAGGCTTGCTGTCATGGCCCAAGCCTCAAGAATACCCTTTGCCTGTGCTGGTGTATCCACTGTACCGGGCCTCACATTAAACAATAAACCGCTGAAAGTTATACTGGTATCATAAAATAGTAACTGGGACAAAGGATTTCTGATGGTCCTTTGAATTATGCCCTTAAACAGGACTGAAAGTACTTTGGGTGTGTAGCCCACTCAAAATTTATCAGTAGAAAATAACATTCTTTTATTCCCAGTTCTTAACTCTTTAACAAAGCATCAAAATGCCAGCAAACTATTCTGAACTCTCTTAATGAACAAGGCAAATTTTCCGAGGTGACAGGACCTTAGCAGATGCCTCAGCTGAGCTTGTCCCAAAGACATGTGGGCAGGAAACCACAAGAACTGGTTCAGTCTTGAAGTTTTTCCTGTTCTTGTTATTACCAAAACTTCTGAAGGCGTAATATAAACAATTGCTGTTATTACAATGATGGCTAAATGTAGGGCACTCATCACCATGGCATCTAGCTGCCTCTATTGAAACCTGAATTGTCATAACGAGATGAAAATACACCAGCCTTCCTCATACTGGCTGCAGGGAGAACAAGTTCTTAGAGCTCAGCTGATGATTATATTCACACTTAAGTGTATATACATAGGGAGCCAATTTCAAAGGCGTGGGCCTGCTAATGAGATTGCCCTGCTGCCAGCATCTGCAAAGCTGTACCCTCAGGAAGTGAGCGGTAGCTTTCCAGATGAGCACAGGTTACCTGGTGGAATGGAGATGGTGCTAAGGCTCTTAGGAAAAGCGTCAGGGAATCATTAATAGCCACAAGCACCCAAGCACATCATCTTAAAAAAAAAAAAAAAAAAGAAAAAGTGCCTCCAGCAGAAAACTGTCATCCTGTGTTTTGGGCTAATGCTGAGGCAAAGGAAAGTGCTACCAAGTGACTCAACCAAGGTCCTATTCTCTGTTCTGCGTTTTTGGACGTATCATATTGAAGAACTGAGCTAGTGCTGCTCAGACCGTGAGATCTGGTATGTCTGATTGCAACGTGCTGCGTTAAGGCTACAGAGTAAGGAGGTATTTGGCATTTGATATCTACGTATCATTAGCAATATTTTTTTAATCATGATTACCGCACACATCAGTTAGCAGACATAACTGCTTGCCACAAATCTTTATTAACTAAAAGAATACCTAGCCATATATCTTTCACTTGCTATCCAATAGTCAGCGACAATCAGAGCGCTTGAGCAAGCAGAATGTTCCTGTTTTGGTCTTTCTTCTCATGCCATGTCCTCCTTCTCTAGCTCCCTCTTTGTTACTTTTCCATGATCCAGTTACCAACTTGCTAACATCTCTTCAATTTACACTTGCTTAATCAACAGCTCTATTAATGTCTATGGACCTATGAGTTTTAACGCCATTTTCAGTAGTACTCACATCAATAAATTTGACAAAATGCGTCCATGAGACATTTTGGAAGTTGACAGTGTCTTTTAATATCTACTGCCTCCAAACAATAAGTTGTAATAGGAAAAACCCAGTCTTTTTGAGAGATGCACATGCACACACACACACACTTCAGGAGCTAGACAAAGCTGAAAATTTAAGGACATGTAAAGTCAGATCTTCAGCTGGTACAAATCAACACAGCCCCCTAATTTATACTGGCTAAGGATTTGACCCTTAAAATCTTTTCCTGACACTTCTGATAAAGAAGGAACATTACATTTCACTTTATAATTGGACCCTATAGTTAAAAACAGCCAGATTCTTTCCTGATTAAAGAGACAGGAAGATATAAACCAGATTTATTGTCTATTAGATTTTATGTTCCATTTTCTCTTGTCACAAGAGAAGTAATTTTGTGTATATAGCCTGTCCAGCACAAAGTCATTTGTTCCTTCAGATACACTAATTCAAGCATAAATACATAGATCCATATTAATAAGCCACATTCATATAGCTAGGGATCCTGCCTCCGTGTTTTCACATTCCCTGGATTTGCACTGTTCTGTGATGAAGTTCCATCTGAAGTCATCTCTACTCTTTTCTAATAAAGTCAGAACCCAACTGTAAAATATTTGTGAAAAAGAACATTTTATATCATTGGAATTTGTTAAAATATTTAACAATATCTCCTTATTTAAGATATTTTTTAAGAAACCCATGATTGTTTTCACTGAAGTCCAAAGATACATTTTCTTTTCCCTTTTGGGGATGAAAACTCCTTTTTTGTGCATGTGTGCGCGTGCGGGGAAGAATCCCATCCAGCTTTATGAATAATGACAGCCAGAATGAATTGCAAGTTGGTCTTAACAAACATGTTCTCAAATACATTATCCCACTACTCCCTCAGCCCTCTGTGTAAGTGCTAAGTGGTGGCAGGCAGCAACAGCCTTGCCTAGCAATCTCTGTAATTAAACATTCAAACACAGGCACGCATTTCTGCAAATGGGCCCCCCAACTTCCCTTTTTTGAACACTTTCTTCAGAAGGAAATCTCACACAGCTGTTGTAAGAACACTGCATGACATCTGCAAAATGTCTATTGTACAGACCAGGGTGAGAAAACAGCCTAAAACACCAACAAGCTGGATCTGACCACTAATTGAAGCCATTGTTTAGGAAAATTACTCGCGTGTGGTCTAACAACTCATCTGAAATTAGTGATTGCTGCAAATGAAAAAGCAGAATTACATACTATCTCCCATCCCCCATCTCTCCCAAAGGGATTGTGCTAGAAACAAACATTTACCATCACATACAAATATAATGCTGGTTTATATTGTGTATTTTTTGTGTTTTTTAACTGCATCAGATGCCAGCGAGCTGAATTCCAATGCATATTACTGATACTGTCAACAAATATTAAATAGATTTTTTTTTTAGTTTGTGAGATAATCAGAAATGTGTCCCTCGTTTCTGTTTTCCACCCAGTAGGTTTAAATAGAACACGCCATTTGTAGCTTACTGTCTATCTTACACCTTATTTACACTGAATTTTTATCTTCCAATGCATCTTATTTTTTGTTGGCATTCCCCACCATGCAGTTTACATGGTGATGAAGAAATAGCCTTGCAGGCATTGAAAAAGAGATACAACATGTTAAGACATAATTCCCTGCAGGGCATTCGAGGCTGAATTTGCTGTCACAATGAGTCCAAGCTTCCATAACTATCCGTGTTTTATGTGGATTTGAAACATAAAATTAGATTCATCTTAATCTTCTGAAACAGCAATCTTCCCATGAAAGCTGAGAGACAACAGCATCTGAAAATGGTAAGAGAGAGGACAGAAAGAAGACAAGAACTGAATAAAATGAGATGCTGCACTCTTCTAGTAAAGGAAGTGAAGTTCCCTTATGGGTAATAATATATCATGAAAACTTTGCTGAAAGGGATTGAGTTCCTGCCAAATTCCTTGTTTACATACAAGTGATCTCTACCGAGGCTTCTGAGCAAGCCAAGTATGCAAGAGCACTGAGGAAGCTAGCACCAGAACAGAAATCACTACTGTTGAGAGGAAGGTTTGTGACACTGCATTTCGTAAGTAAGATCTGATTTATGGATATGGCCTCCATTCACCTAGGCAGGGACACAGAGCACCAACCCAAGAGAGCTAAAGTTCAAAACAATAAATCTCAAGTTTCCTTGGTCAGTCCAAGAGCAGAGCTTAAGGAATATACTGCCCTAGTTTCCTGAGATCAGGCTTTGTAGCTGGAGTAACTTCAACTTTTCTTTTTCTTAAGGGGCTTCAGATTTGCCAGCTTTGTCATATTCCTTTGCCGCCCTTGGGGCACTCAGAAAACTGACTGCTTTTTTAAAAAAAAAAAAAAAAAAAAAAAAAAAAAAAAAAAAAGTTCTTCACCATCAAAGCTACTTTTTTCTTATTTGTATTCTTCTATGCAAAGAATAATTTTTTTATTGCATGCAACTAACAAACAGCACAGAACCTGAACAAAAGAGAGAAAAAATGTTATCGTTTGATGATTCGAACTGACAAAGGAAACATACTAATTGAAGTCTTCCCAAATAGTGTGGGCCTAGAATGTAATTCTTTTTATATTTAATTTAAATCACATGCAGGTTGTTCTTTTATTGCAATTACTTCAGACTTACACCAGCATGAGTAGACACTGTTACTTTTTTTTTCTTCTCAAAATCAATGGAACACAGAGAATAAAATTTTCAAAGGGTTTCAAATTCATTTATTTTCCTGCTTCACTCATCTGCCTTGCTGCCATTAAAAACATCAAATATTCTGTATGCTCAGTTACTGACTTGCACTTTTCAACCATCTATTGTTCTAAATTTTAGAGAGAGAAATAAGAGAAAATAATGATATAGAATAGATAGCAGGACACAAGAAATAATCAGAATTTCCACAGCTATGACATTAGCTGCATTACACATCTTTTCAGTAATGCAGTCCTAAAACTTTCAGAGTTTTCAGGGATTGATATATTTCATTATTCTGACATCACGTATTTCTCTTTAATTAGGAATACTTTTCCCAAATGTAGTACCACATTTGGCCTAACTTACTTTCCTGCAAACAATGCAGATAAACTTATTTTCCAACACTTTTATATAGATCAAATAAATAACATAAACCCAGGAAAGGCACTTAAGGACATTCTTAACTTGCATTTCTTGGCTTTCAGTAGAAATAGTTTGTATGGAATTGAAAATCAAACACAAAAAGTGTTTTGCTGAATTGGGTTTATTGAGTCTGATGCTGATTGCACCCCCAGCTGCGGCTCCCCAGATGAGGCTGCAGTGACAGGGACAAGACACAAACACGTGCTACTTGCCATGGGCCAAATACAGCCTCACAGGTATGACGGAAAAAGCTACCGCTTATTTGAGAACCTGATCTTTACTCTTCCTGGTGTGATATTTTCAGCAGAATATTCATGCTCACCACCGTGCAAGTCCTACTTCCTTTCCCTCTGGTAAAACCCTAGTGAAAAACAGGTTCCTTGCAGAAAGACTGTGAGGTGACAACCCTTTTTCCTCTTCAGCAGATATATTCTTTGGTTATTACTGAAGTCCTTGTACCGCAATAACCCTTCAAACTCCACTGCAAAAGTTATTTGGAGCACCAGTAGCCACTTTCCTGAGTCTGTCTTGCCTTCCTACGCTACTATCAATCGTGTCCTTACCAAGCAGTGCCTTATGGGTCAGGAAGCCCCAGATGCCTTCTTTCCCAGCTTTCACACACACAAGTCCTCGAGGGGAAGGGAGATGCTTCTCCATATCAAACATCTTGACTCTAAAATGGAGCCAGTATAAGCAGAAACACAAAGCAACACTGTTTTTAGAAGAAAAAAAAAATAAAGTCAACTCATCAACTAAATTAGGAATAATTGGTGGAATGATTATGCATAAAACACACGGAGGCACTGCTCTAGGTAATAAGTTCCGCTGACTATTTCTCCTGGCTATTCCATTTGATATTCTCCATATCCAAGTTCTGCAGCCTCAGACCCAAAATTTTAATGAAATGCAGTGCTCTATTATTAACTGCTGCTACACTAAGATCCCAAAGGAAGCAAATACTTCATTTAATTGTGTTTATGTTAGCCCATAATACATGTAGAGAAAGAGAGGCTGGCATAGGTATGCCGCAAGAGCCTTTATACACAATCTTCCATGTATTTTTTTTTAGATCATATTTCAGAGAATAAAATCAGTTAACAATATTTTCCTATGAGATTTCAGCTTAGCTGTAGGGATAATGCAGTACTACATTTCATTAAAGTTACAGGTTCAACAAATGCTGACTGCATTACTCTATGATCTTTATTGGGGCTACATTATGAAAATAATTAGAACTGATCAAAATGGGTGGGGTAGAGAGAGGAGGGTTATAAAATTTTCCATTTTCATAAACGCTTTCCTTTTTCATCTAGGTAAGCCAGCTGCCCTATATAAGTATTAACACAATAATGTGGAAAATGGGCATGAGAAATATTTAATTAAGCAAAAATAACACATATGAAAAGTTTCCTGTTACCGTGTTAAGTTGCCTTAATTGAATTCAGAATTTTTGGTCTTCTATTTTGGTTTTGTGTTCTGTGAAAAAATAAGGACTACTGAGCACTATAGCATGGTCTGAATCTCTGTTGGAAGAAATTCAGATTCATTGATGTGAGCAGGCTTTTTGATTTCTGGCTGAGTATTTTTGATTTTGTGCTCCTACAGAGTTTACCCCAAATTATTCAGGCATACCTCAATAAGTCTTCTGTAATGAGAGCCACCTAGAAGCTGGAATTTTCTGTATTTATATGCAGTTATTGCATGGAAAGTGAAATTTGAGTATGAACATGCAACACTTTTTTAGAAAACTGAAGTCCAATACAGACCTATTAAGCCTGATTTCCTCTAGACAGAAAATACTCAAATATCTCGCCAAAAAGTTCCTTTAGCATACTCCGTGTATAAAATTTAATTTCAAGGGCAAAGTGGGAAGACAGATGCTCCATAAATATATCTTTTCTGTTTCCTTCATATGTCTGCAATGAATCTGATGTAGGTAACACACAAATTCTGGGTTCATCTGGAGAACTTGAAGCAACTTCAAACTTCTTTAACTGTTTCCAGACACTCAAAATTTTCATAAAAACCAAATCAATTTGTCTACTAATTCTCACTTCCTTTGTTTTCCACTGAAAATATAAATTGGTTTCCAAACCAAACAGAAAGTAGTGCAAAGCTCATCTTTTTGGAGGTTTCAGTTCAAACTTGAAACTATACCTAACATCTTCAAGAAACTCTTTAAAATATATGAAGATTTAAGGCAAATCTGGGCAGTTTAACAGTTCACATGTGGAGACCATGTAAAATAGAAGTTTTCATAAGCTTCTGTGAAAACCTTATTGGATTTAACCACAACTTGCTTTGCATTTTGAGTGTCGTCCAGGCGAGAATGTCAAAGTGAGGGTAACTTTTACACAAAAGAATTGATGCGTTCGGTACGGCCCTCGCAGGTTGCTTTGTTAGTCAGTCTGATTGCTCACTTTTTTTCAGAGATATACATAGAAAGAAGTGGAGTAAGTGACCTCAGAAAAGAAACATTTAACCTTATCCTTGATGTAAACATCTCACACTGATATTGCAATGTAGGTAAAGGAAAACATGGCAATTTACCAGAACAAGGTCAATACCACAATAAGGTAGATGTTTCCTTTTTAAGGTTAACTTCTAAGGGGATTAAAGCATACCTTTCTAACATAAGTAACAAAATGGCACATACCACATAAGTTCGCCTTTTAAAAATCAAACAGAGCAGTCATTGTAACTGGTCAGTTTTAAAAGAGAAAGGTGTGCACAGTTGTAAACTATTCTAAAAAGTATGCTGTTTACATTTCAAATTAATTAATGAACCATAGCTGTGTAAATGTTATTTCTTTCTCAATTGTATACTAACACGATACAGTACACATGTACACTTTTATACATACGCTTGCACATACAACTAAAGGAAAAGGGTAAGTACATGCACAATAGGCACGACGAAATTATGTTCTAGATATTCCTCTCTTAATACATTAGCAAACTTTAGAATCACTACAGGAAGGAAGGATCATGATCACCCTTGGAAAACAAGTGTCATATGAATTGTTAATAGTTAGCATCCCAAGCGCATGTGAGTTATTATAATCTAGCGCATATTGAGGAAGCCTACTGCACACAGAAATTACCAGTTAACAATTTTTGCATTCCACATTTATGCAATTAATTAGAGAACACTTAACATTCTCTCTAACTTCAAGCTCTGCATGATCATGTTTGATCATGAGGGAATTTAAAATCATTTATGTAGCCAAGATTTAAATACAAGAGGAAACAGAGAAGGTGATGGTTAGAAAGAGAAGCACGCATATATTAAGTGACAGATCAAGCCGTATAGAAATGAGAAAGGCAATACAGACATGACAAGCAAAGTTACTCATGACAAGGGATGTTTGTATAAATAAATAAAAAAGTTAGACAACTTTTATTTATGTAGAAAATATGCAGAGACATGGTTATATATTAGAGGACTTTGCCCGTCCATCAGCTCCATCAAAGATGAAGACACAAGAGGTAAATAGATTTAAGCGATGTGGTAAGAATGTAAAACAGTAGATGACACGCCACAATAGCACTGAATCCAGCATAGGGTTTGGACTATGTTTTTACATCTCCCTGCTCTGGGATTTTGGGAGAATTGCCCCTGTTCCTGCCTGTCCTGTCAAGTACATACAAAGCTATGGTTAGAGGGGTCACAGTATCTGTAGTTTGTCAGAATTAGTTCACCAGCCATCGTGAATTCCTGATATCACTCTGACTTACCCTCCAATGTTTGTGGCATCATCCATTACCCATCTTCCCTCAGGATTATTTCCCTAGGACCTTGCAGAGGTCTTATTGCAGTGTGTGCCTTAGGCAGACACAGCCAAATCTCCATCGCCCCAGCACACAATACCTCCTAGTAAATCAATCGATCTAGGTGAGTCACCTTGCAGTGATAGCCTTAAGCTTCACAGAATATATAGCAGGCTTAGTTACAGGATAAAGAAGGTCTTTAATATGCAAGTTCACTGTCCAGAGGGAACTGAGGGAGACATTTAAGGCTATGGTTTAAAGACTGATTTTGAAGAGACTAATGAGAACTCATTTTAAAAGGTGCTTAGAGCCCCCAACAGTTCCAAACCACTTCAAACAAACCTGTTTCTAATTGAGGTACAATGGACATTTCAAGACAGATATTTCTCACCTTGCTGCTGTATTGTATCCTCACCTTTTGCACTTGGGTGCCATCATTCCCTGTAACACTTAGGGTGCTTGATGCGATACAGAATCAATCCTGCCATTCCTTCCACAGTCACTCACTTGAGTGCTAAACATCCCCAGTGCTCTGCCCAGGGACTGGACAGAGATGATTCAAACGATGGTAATGGCTACATTTGGAAACATTACTGTAATGAATCTTTCATTGCATCCCCCAGTAAAGAGTCAGGATCAAACCCTTGACTAGGCTGGACTGAGGAAGAGATATCCATTTCCACTGGCTCAGAATGCTTGTAATCAAATACATCCATTTATTATCTGTGACAAGGTTGGAGATGTTACGCAAATTACTTTATTATTCTGCAAAAATACCAGCTTGTCATTAATATTAGCCTGTGTCTTTAAAATCAGAGATATAAGCAGCTTCTTCATCTTACTACATCATGCTTTAATCCAAAGTGCCCTAATAAGGAGCTCTAATATTTAAGGTCTTTTAGCTGGTACCTCTACATCCTGATTATCCTTTAGAAATTAAATGCTTTCAATATACATTTGTAAGAGAGACTAACAATCTCCTGACACTTGAAGGATGAAGATGGTAAATGATGGCTGGGGTTTTTTTTGTTGTTTTGATGCTGCCAGGCAGGCTGATGACTTTATATTCTGCGTCCATGGCTCAATGACCCACAAATCTCCTTTGATATGCCAGGCAGCAGAGAGAACCAAGCTGAACGGATCAGGAGAAAAGTGAAAACACTTCAGCAAGGGGCCCCCGATGAAGCCATCATGTGACAGGAATCCTAAGACTCTGTTACGGAGGGGAGAGGCGAGAGAGAGAGAGAGAGAGAGAAAGAGAAAAAAAGGGAATAGGGCATTGTGGTGGCACAAGCTGATAGAGACGTCAGAGACGCTTCAGTAATCTCACGACGCTTTGGCCCAGTGTGGGGGCAAATGAGGCCCATATTCAGCATGGCGTGACGGGTAGGACCACCCCGAAAAAGCTGTGAGGGGGCAGGCAGTTGGACAAATCAAAGCAGAAGAAAGTAATTTTCGATAAATTAAAGAAATCTCCATGGAAATTAGCATGAAACATTTTCTAATCTCCCGCTTTTCACCGCCGACAAGGGTCACTGGTTTAACTTCTCTCTCTTATTTTATTATTCCCCAGCCACATTCCTCTGCTTTTTTATATCCTTCAATTTTTACTACCTCTTTTTCTTCCAGTCTATCATTTTTAGCCTTTCTTATAGCAGCTTCTTAACCCTTTTAGGACTTCTCCCAGTAAATATTCTGGAGAATTAACTGATCCATTAGGGTTTAAAGGACGTACTCCAAAGCAGTTGCGTTTTCTAACTATCTGCAGTATTTTGTCTACCGAGTATGCCATCACTTTAACCGTGATCAAAGTCAAACACTCCCTTCACAGTAAAACCTGATAAAGACCGCTTTCCACAATCTCCTTTAGAGATAGAGTGCTGACGCTGCTAAATACCAGCTGCAAATACACTGCTAGAGGTAACATTGCTAAGTCACAGCATTATGATTTTTTTTTTATTTTTAACTTTTTTTTTTAATATAAGTAATCTTTTCTTTTTGCTCCCATTCTGTTTCTGCTAACACAAGAATGTCAGATTAGCACCTCTTCTTTCCCACCTTTGTTCCAGGAGGTCATATTTGAAAGTCTGTTTTAAATTAAGATGGATTACTAATACTAAATACTGACAATTTTTTTAAAGAACAAGCATGAAATAGCAACGAGGTTGTCTGGTAAAAAGATACTGCTACTGCGCAGGTGAAGGATATTGATAAAGAGATACCTGCCTTCTGAGTATTGTAACTTTGCACTTGTAGGCATAAAATCAATAAAACTTCAACAATCTATGATCCATGACTTATGATACAGAGACAGAAAATGTGAACAAAATCATCATGATTAGAATGATGATTTTCACAAAGAATATTAGTCCAACTTCATTACTGATATAAACAAATGTAGTTCTTCCTACATCAGTGGTAAAGAGCCAGGGTGAAATTTACCTTTTTAAATATTTATTTACAGGACAGATATTTAACACCATATAATAAATCCAGTTTTGTAGTTTCCAAGGAATGTAGACTTCTGAGACCTCCTTCAGTAGATTAAATTTCTAAAGACATCAAAATATTTTGGGGCATGAATAGTGAAGTCTTTATATAATGATAAATAGGAATGGCAAACTTAATTAAGTCTTGGGTTCTTTTTTCTGCCACTTGTAGATGCTAATGGATCTGAGGATGGATCTCCACAAGTTTCATAGTAGGTCACAGAAGTACGTTCCCTGAAATGGTTTCTATAAAAAGTGGTCCAAATATGTCATTTGCTATCACTGAATAAAGAAGCTGGATGTAGAATGATAACTGGTATAGTTTCTATCAGTTTTACTACTTGCACAAGCAGTGTGCTACATGTCTCTCATTTTCTTGAACAAGACAGATGCCTCTGGTGTGAAAAATACAGATGTTGGAGCACACAGCAGACAACTGTGGTTTATCAAAAATACACTACTGGCACTGACTGATGTCAGACTTAATCATTCAGCATCCTAGCAGGAGCGAGTGAATTATTGGGTCTTAGTCATGTGTGGTTTATGTTTAAAAAGTAATACGTCATCTTGTTTCTTCTTTACAGGGGTTGGAAACTATTGAGCAGACAGCAATGCCTGGGGCTATAGGTAAGAAGCTGAACAGAAGCCAGAAATGAAGGTGCATGACAAGGAGTATAGACATGGACAAGTATCCATGCTTTTTCTGAAAGAAATGTCAATGAAGGGCAAAAGAAAAAAATCAGCATTAGAAAGATTGCATTGATAGGGGGTGGGGGAATGGAAAAGCCTCTATGCTTACTTGATAAAAACATCTCCATATTTAATCTCAACAAAATATACACAACTTAATTTTGTGTTTAAATATATGCATAGTTTAACAAACAGATTCTTAATTTATTCACTGCTTATCATATTTTAGACGATGTTTAAACAACACTACACATACACGTGCACACAAGCATAGACAAGGCTGGTTTATTAGTCAAGAAGAATTCACCTGTACACAGAAATTATTTCTAATCAGCCATTCATTTTGAGGACTAAAGGTGCTATGCACTCTCACTTGAGTTTGTCAAAAGGGTCCTAACATTTTTTCAGTCCTTTGTATGTTCCCCTTTAGCCACAGCATTAAAAGTTTCTGAGAAGATAGAAAACAAAGGTCAAGTGTATCAAAATATACTGAGGCAGCTCCCTGCTGTCTAACACGAGGCAACAGTCAGCGGCTGGTTTAAATGGCACAATTTTATGTTGCTTTAGAGAACAATTATATCAAGGTATTATTATTTCAGAGAAGAAACGAAGGAACGGTCTTTTCCTTTAAATACTACAAACCTGGACAACTACGAAGGGATGTCTACTGCAAACACCAGACCAGTCCTGAAGCTATTATTTGTATGAGCACAGGTGAAGTCAAGTTTGACGAATTATTGGAGCCCTTCCCACAAGCAAAGGTTTGCAGGATCAGGCCCTTTCAGAGAATTACATGGGATGACTATGATCTGCTCACACCTTTAGCACAAAGGCAGAAATGAGAACTAGATGTGTGACTCATTAGCAGTCACAGAGATGGAGTACATTGCCCGAGTCAGGCTTACACCATTATTGCCAAGTGCCTGTGATTACCCCTCCAGAATCTTGAGAAAGGTGTCAGTTAGACCATAACAAGCAATGCCTTTATTATGCATACTTTTTTTAGAATTTTCCCATCAAGAAATACTATTTCAGAGTTAATGTTAGTTAGCCAGTTATGGGAAGTCAGGCTGTCATCCAAAATTCATGTGATACATTTTCTTCTGAATTATCTTTCTTCATGAACTTGTGATTAGGTAAACAGCATAATGCACAGAGGAAAAAAGTATATTAATCTGATGATTGCTTCTTTTCACCCATTAATGGTGGATTTAAGTTGCCAGAATCCATAAATGCAACAGCTTCCTTTAAAAGCAGTAAAATAATTTTCCTGTATAAATGGAGACTTTCAGGAGATCATTATTGGGAAACTGACATTATATTCTGCACAGAAATAGGTCTCCTCTGGACTTCAACACATACCAACTACAAAATGCAAAGTCAAGCCATTTAGCATTTATTTCAGCAGAGATGGCTTACCTCCTAATGGAGGAGTTTTAGTCAGGGTAGGGGGGGAAATATAATCATCTCCCGGCACTTTCACTGAACTAGTGTTATTACGTGCATTGCAGTGATGCCTGAGACCACAAGTCACGGACCAGGGGATCTTTACACTATGCAGTATCCTGTCTAATCCTACACAGTCTTGAGCTCCCAAGGACACTAATACTGATACGAGACAAACACAGCCCAGAACTCAATGTAGGGAATATCTGCAAATCTAGGACCTGTTTTGGCAAACTTTGCACCAAGAAAAAGCATTACTATGAGCGTAAGCATGTGCCATGGGCCCTTCTTGCCCTATATTCAGGCACTGAACCCTAGCCCATAAGGGAAGATTAAGATAAAGTAAAATGCATAGTTAGAAGAGGTAAGCCTTTACACCAGTCTGCAAGCAGTTGATTGATATGCACACTAAGGGAAAGATCTATTATTTTTTTAAATTATTACTGGGGGGTTTTTACAGTTAGAGGCTTCAAGAATAACACACAAAAATATGAAGATTTGTGGTATATACGGTTGTTTATACAGGTCACTATCATTGAAAGTTTAGCAAACTTTAACAAATTTAACTTTAAAGTTAACAAAGTTAAAAGAAGTTTAGAGAGACTTCCAAAGAAGAACTATTTTGGGAAGAAGGGGAGGAATCAAGCCCTTTTGGTTTGTTTTGCCCATACCGGTATTTAGATTGACCAGGGTTTAGGCAGGAATTTAGAGCATAAAGTAAATTCAGCAGCATTCTGTGCCCAATCTCATGAAGATAATCTACAAATTCTATCATAGTTCAAGGAAATATCTACAATCCCCAAGAGTTGGAATACATCCTTGTCAGTGACAAAACTTGTCCACAAATGGAAAAATTACAAAAAAAACCATCAAGCTACCAAATCACAAAACCTAGTTTTTTCTTTAATTCAACAGGATAATGTCATAAATTCATCTTGCACTTAAAGAGTCTCACAATTTACGATTCGATAACGAAAGAGGAAACTGAGAAGTTATTCCCCTTTACAAGATCAATTCACTTAAGCGTCTTCTCTTAATAAGTGAAGAGTTTGTGAAGTCACTTCAAATGGCATTGTCTTCAGTAGACAGATGGACAGTTTCAAAGCAAGAAAAGAATTGTCTAGAACAAGTGATTGCCTTTACAAGTGTGATGTTTTCACCCCTTGAGACTCATTAGTCAAAAGACGGGAAAGAAGGTCTTGCCATCAAATGGTTTTGACAAAGTTTCATGTATTATTATCTTCTGGGGCATGAATTTATATTACAGACTAAGCAAATATCTAAAGTGATTTACAAACACTCAGCTGGTAAGGTTTTATAGTTTATAGGGATTATCACAGGAACATAAGTGACACAGTGGTGTGCAAGTGGAAGAGCATGAAATACAAACATGAAAAGGGACTGAATTAGTCCATTTTCCTTGGCACTCAAACCACTTGCATCTGTAACTCAGATTAACGATCAGGGAAAAGTGTAAAAATGCAGAGCTGACGTCCTTCTGTTTGAACAGAAGGTTTCCACATGACAATGAAAATCAACTTTCTGCAGGGGGAAGAAGTTACTCATGGAGAGTCAGGAGTAGGAAGTCAGAACTTTTGGCTCATTCTTGACTTCTACAGCAAAATAGTCCGGTCATAGGTACTAGCTTACAAGTACAAGAAATGGGAGAAAGAGGGCTGGAGGGGAGCAGCAGAGAGAGAGAGAGAGAGGAGGAAGGGATGCACAGATTTCAAAACAGAATTCAGTTAAGGGGGATGAGAATCACTAGTTCTCCCCACACAAGCATATCCTTGAAAGGGTTTTCAAAAGAGAGTGAATTTTCTGAACTAAGTCTATTACAAAAGTGTGATTCTATTCAGTTACATTAGTGTTAATCAGCGCTAACTCCACTAAGTGGTAGTTTTAAACTAGTCTATAACCGGCACAAGCAAAGTAGACCCCATGTTGTAAAGACAGTGAAGCACTGAATGTGTGTGTAGATAATTAAGCTATAATTATATTACTTATTACACTGGCGGAAAAATTTATTACTGTAGTGAAAGGTTACTTAGACTTTTCTTTCCTGTTTTGACATATTAAGAAGAAATTTAACATTCACATTCAAAATACAAATATCACTACCCAAAAACCACCATCTTTTTCTTAACCAGAGGACACAGAGGTACAGTCAGCTGGCAAATAGACTCCAGAGAATACTTGCATTATAGGAGAATATTCATACGAAATCAGTCTTTGAACTGTATATTGTCCTTTATCTGTTTGCTAATCATTTTCCTACAAGTTATTGTTTCACAGTACTTATTTTGAACAGATGATGGGATCAATTTTACAAACACCCAAGGAAAAACATCAAAATAAAAGGCTAGTCTCACTACTTTAATGAGCTGCTTCATCTGGTACACAGCTAGAGATGATACTCAAATAGATGGTTACCACAGGGGCTGTCCAAACCTGAGCAAAGGTTGCTCTGCCCAATTGTGCAAAAACAACCCAAACAAACCTATCTACAGAGTCTTGTGTTTTCTAGTCTGTGGAAAGCTGAACCTTCTTGGGGAACATAAAACAGGTGTTATCCCCTTCCATCACATGATGGTGTGTGAACACTTCAGCTTTGTTGTCGTTTTCAGTGCCCCGCAGAGGAGACATTCCACATTTCTGGGTAGCCTGCTGACAGAGAAACCTGCTTGCAGTCCCTTGATTTGGTACTTTCCCTTCCCCTGTGCACTAGGTCAAATTTTCAAGGTCACTCTTAACACATCCTTTCTCTCCAGTTCCTTTGTCTTCAATATGCATTTTATCGTTAGCAATCTATTTGCCACTGTCTTCACTGAAGCCACGGCTTCAATACAGGGGGTCTATTCTTCTGAGGTTGCAGGGTCCACTTTATATTTCTAAAAGCAGCATGAGGAGGAATGGTAGTGACAGACCACTGGCTCGGGCCCCAGGCTGTGTCTCTATGTTCAAATCTCCCATTGCTTCCAGACTTCCCTATTAGTTACACTAGAGCCTCCAGCCCTCTGAAGTCTTAAAGCTGGCAGAAATGTGGATGGCTCTGGGCTTCCCTGTTAGCAGCGAACACCACCACTCTCTAGGGCAAAACTAATGGGGGAGCTCAGAGCAAGCATGAATTTCAAGATGAACAGCAGCTGGGCTTTGCTGACAACTTGCCACCTGATCTCCCAACACGGGAGAAGCTGTAGGGCATGAGAAAGAGGAAGCTGGGGGCATGTTTGGAGGGGAGATTGATGTGATCTGATCTGAACCTGAAAAATGGCCAGTTTGGTTCAGACAAGGAGGGTGAAGGGAGGTTTTAATGTATACTAGCCCAAAAATGGCCTGTTTAGATAACATATACTACAAGTTAAGAAGTAATTCAGCCTGGCTAATAGCTTTAGGGATGTATTTGAAGACCAAGGATACATCACACAAGACAGCTTTCTTGTCAGAAGGAGATACAGAGATTCTATACGGAGAGTCACAGTCCATTCCTTCCTTTTTGCCAAATAGCTGTGCACTGTGCATTTGATCTGAGTCTCAATTTTACAATAAAAATCAGGAGAAAACACTAAGGATCAGTATAAAAATTACTCCCAAATTTCTTTTTAAAAAAACCCTAAACAAACAAAAAATCCAAACAACAATCCATAAACCTGCCCTTCCTTAACCAGAGGACACGTATGATATAGGAGTACACCCATGATGGAGGTATGGTTGTAGGCTAATGGATCAACACGTTGCGACAACAGCATGAGTTTAACTGGAAGACGACAGCTGGGCCCCAGCACAGGAATTTCATATTCTACCATTACCATTTTAGATGTGGTACAGCACACCCTAGCACAGAGACATTCCTAAAGGCCCCAGTGTACACAAGGGCTCTAAGAGGTAAGGGTTAGAAACTGCCTAATAGAAGGTGCATAAGCCACCCTTCAGACTTTAAGAAAATTAGATTAGAGAGATCCAGGTCAGCAAGGGTCATTTGATTACTTCAAAACTTGCCACTGACTTTTCTCTCTTTCATTTTTACTAGGTTTTTGTGACTTTTGACATTTTTACCATGACAAAATTACAGTCATGACATGCGCATCCAGCAGGCATGCAGGTCAGGGTATATCTTTGTGGATCTACAGTATCTGTTTGACACTCATATGCCTCTGTTCTACAAACAATCAGGGATGATTTTCTGCCACAAGGAACAGCTGCTAAATCTCCCCTTTGCCTTCACCTCTCCTGAAAGGAAACGACAGAACATACCTTTGCTTTTGCCTCTTGCCCTTCCTCTAGTTCAATGCTTTTTCTTGCTCAACATACAGCTTTTCTCTCTAGCTGTAATAACACGGCATTTTGGTTTTATCTATTGTATGCGCAATATACATAGAAAATTGCAGGAATAACAAATATCCACTGGAGTTCGAAGACAACAGCCTAGCTGAAACATCAGTCTCCCAACTTCAGCATCCTCTACAGATGCCTGATGCACTTTCCCCTGCTTGTTCAACATTTCAAAGCGGGCTACCTCAACACAGCAGAAGGAGACTACTCACCTCCCAGTTCAGGATTTATTTTTATCCCTGATTATGGACATGCAGTTTTACAATCTGTAGTGGCTGGGGTGCAGGGACAGCAAGGAACAGGAGTATGGTGTGTGTCATCAAGCATTGCTCACTGATCTTGCTCTCCTCTAGGCAACAGGAAGAAAAGTGCAAGATCACTCATGAGGAAAATTTCCCTTTTAGATTTGAATTCATAAGAATGGAGGTTGTACGGGGGTAGGAAATGAATTCCCAATCGGAGCTGCAAGGCTGCACGGTGCTGGGCAGACCTCAGCGCAGAATGCAGATCTTACTTTCCATTGAAACATGAGCTGGAAGAGTGGGAAAGTAGGACACCACAACACAGCCTGTGGTTCTCTCACCTCCGCCCCACATGAGGTTTGGCATACATATATTTTTTAAATCTACAACCAGTTCTGCTACTAATGAAAGAAGGCTCAGGTTTACTGAGATATCTGTGGATTATTTGTTCAGTTTCACGCATTCATGATACATTTATTTAAATATTGTACCTAGGCACATGGCAAGAAATTGTGAAAGGTAGGTAAAACCGCTTAATTTTGTTCCACAAAACAGGAATAATAAAATAAGTTTTTACAGACAGTTGCAAGAATGAGTGGGGTTCATCGTTCCTACTAACTCACAGTGCACTTAACTCCTTAAAAGGAACTGACAGAGCACTGCAAGCGATAGAGAGGTGACTTTCATCTTGACAAGAAATATCTCCATACACAGACTGTCAAAAACTAATAGGAAGAATAAAATAAAAGAACTGGAATAGGATGGATCTTTGAGGGGGGAAGGGGATTCCTCTTTGCTTGAAAGAAATATTTTCTACTTTGACTTATGTTCTGCCCAGTTTCTCACCAGGACAAAAATCACTGAAAAAGCAATATACATTAATTGCCAAATACCTACCCCTCCCTGAGAGGTGCTGTGCTGTGTGCCTAACGCCACAAGGTTGCGAGCTGTTGAACACAAAGACTCAGTAGGCGACAAATGTCTCCTTGTATCTTTACAGACCAAGCCATAAGCCTAAGCCAACTTCAGCTTGACCACAGGAACATGCTAGGGGATGGCTGTAGTAACGCTGTTGTACTGAACACTGCTCGAATGAAATCAGAATAAGATGCTTTTGTGCCCAGCTCATAACATCCAGATAACACGGCTCAAACACATCCTCACTTTTATCTCTTGGGAACTAACGGAACAGGAAGGTTACATGTCTTGCCACATAGGAACTGGGTGGCAGACCTGAATTTTGAACTCAAGTACCACTCTTTTCATCCTATGACTACAAATCCCCTTCTTGACCTGCAATTCAGCAATAAATAAATTAAAAATTAAAGAAATAATTAGTCTTGAAGATACTGAGGAAATATGACTAATATATCCGGTCTACAGCAAAGCTAACCAACATAATAAAAATCAACTATAATACAGGTCTTTTTCTACTTAGATGGGAAGGGGGTGTGTGTCAAGAAAACTGAGTTTTTACACAGAGATAGGGTGGTTTTGCTCTAAAATAAGAATTTCATCTAAATAACTTGAAGTGTGATTTGCACCTGGATTTTCTTGTTTCAATTTTACTCTGTCTACACGAGGCAATACTGAACGTTGCATCCTGGGAAGATGTTAAGCAATGACAGCCAGTGTGCTATTTTTATTTTCAGAGTGGCTTTGTTACATTCACACATTATGTCTTTGGATGAGTCCAATCTAATTTTAAATCTATTGGACTGCTGTAGGATCTGAACGAGCTGATCCTGTAGGACTTGAAAGTGAGTCTTTGAACTGAGATCTCAAGAGATAAATGGCAAATACATTAACTTTGCCACCTCATTTTCTTTAGCTTACAACTTAATTGTATTTTTCGTAGACCTCACCAATCATGTTTTAATTAGGTCCCTTTGTCTGATTTGATAACTTGTTTTGCATCTTTCTTACCTTAGCCCATTGCTCCCAGGAGCTAAGCAGACAATATTATGACCTGGTACTTATTTCTAACATTTGCTTTAGTTGAATAAGGTACTACAGCAACTTGGACTTCCCTAAGGTAAAGAACACATTTACCAAAATTACATCTACATATTGGCAGCCAATACTAAAATAACCCCCTATCTGTGCTATACATGTAAGACAAATGTGAGAAGGGATTTTAGCTCAAGATAACCGGCTAGTCAACCCGGTCTTACAGACAGTTGCTGTTTCTCCTAAGTGATCCCACATAGGAGGCCAGCAGGTGCCACATTTCAAATCATATGAAATTACAAGTTAGCAAGCAGTCTCTCCCCAGGGGCTCAAACGTTACTTCTTAAAGGCTCAAAGTAAGACATAGACTGGAGGAGAATTTTATACTCTCTGAAAGGGAATTTCTTTTGTTCAGTCCTGATGACATCTGTGATCTTTTCTCCCCTCAAAATCTCCCTAGAAATCTTTATAATTGAGGACGTATCTATTAAATCTGCAGCCCCCTTTTCTGTAATACCATATTGAATATGTACTTCAACTCTGAAAAGAACCAAAAACTCCATGAAACGTTCATTCTGTTTATTGAGAATATACTGATCCTAAATAGCCTAAATTTTTCAATCTTTCTCACATACTCATACTAAAGGTTAAAATAATGTTCTAGTCACTAAAATAGCCTGTGGATTGTTTCCAAAACCTGTTTAGTTTAAAATACTTTCATAATCTCAAAACTAGGCTTTTTATTATTATTATTATTATCGTAATGTTGACTACCTCCAAAATTTGCTTCCCTTGTGATTTGAATTAAATTTCAAGCAACATTTTCCAATTTTTTGCACCAGATTCTATTTCTTTACACTACCTGTTCTTCAATTCTCTTTTGTCCCTGACAAACCACATTCTAGAATAATCCTGCAAGACTATGGCAATATTTTAGATTTCACATAATAGAACTCAATTTTTGTTTCAGGCAAAGTGTAATTTTGCCTCAATCAGCAGTCAGTAGCCACATTGCCAATTAGACTGAAGTACACTTTACAATAAAATGTGAAAAATTATTGGGGAAAAATATACAACCGAGAGAGTCTCAACTGTGGGTAAAATAAATATAATTGATGCATCCTTCAGCCTGCAGCATTGATTATTATTTATTATTACAAACTCTTCAAAACAGGATGATTTGATGTCAACATGTTATTTTAGGAAGTGCACAATTGAAGAAAGCATTATTTGCATGGATTGATTCATAAAATATGTTTACTGAGAAGAGATGTGCACTTTTACTTGAAATTATTCTGAATAATAAAGAGAAGTCAAGACAATCTTCAAGCATTATAGTTGAAAAGAATATCTAAGTTTTTAAATAAGCTTCAATTAAGAGAATAGTTTTTGTACAAAGCCAGAATCTGTGTGTTTTTTTCTTTTTGTGCAGTCAGTCTGGCTAAACTTAAGAAAACAGTCACAGCAAATCCAGGGTCACTTTTATCCTCTGTCACCCACTGAATTTGGAAACTCCTCTTGGACAGCAAGGATCAGTCCTATCTCCTTGCATTGATCTCCTTTCCAAACAGAATACCACCATGCTTTGATGTGACATATGGAATGAGAAGAAAGTAATAATGAAAATCAATGAGTCTAAATATTCTCTACTTGTAACTCACCTGTCGTTCACTATGGTTATGTGTGTGTCCAAGAAAGAGAAGAATTTAAACGCATATGCACCTTTTTCATTTCACGTTATTTGTAGCCCTATACTGCATCACTAATAAAAAGCCACCTGAACCCATTTGAGAACTGGGAACATTTTTATATATATATAAAAAAATATAAAAATATATATATATAAAAAAATATAAAAATATATATATATACACACACACACTTTTTTTTAAACATTCACAGTTCTCAGATTATAAAAAATGGATTCCAAACATCACTCTCACTCTTATTACATTGCTATTACTGTTACTCAATGTTTACAAAAAGACTTTTATCAGAATGTTTTAAAATTAATTTAGAAGATTAATTACTGTTAGATTCTATGACCCTACAAACCTGTCACTGTCCAGATGGCTCAGAAGAAATCAAAGACACGGGGGGGGGGGGGGGGGGGACGGACGACAAAAAAACCACAAACAAAAGCAAACACAACCACCTAAATCAGTTCAGTACCACAATGGACAGCTACCACAAACCAAGTAGACCCAAACCAGCACAAAGCAGGTAAAGGGGGCGCTAAATCCCCGCTGGAAGAGCAGCAAAGCCCAGCAGGTGAAGCAGGGGGATCAGGATGATTCACACTAACTTCTACAAACTGTCACGGGAACTCTCATCTCACCCGCTGATTTAAAACTTCACTCTTCTTTCCAGTGACCATACTTCACGATTATCTTGGATCTTTTGTTACTCAGATTTTTTTGTTTAAAGTAAATTAGCATCTACCTTTCCAAGTACTGTTTTCTGTTCTGGTTTTAACTCCGCACAACAAAGCTAATTTCTTCCAACAAAAAAATCACTGCACACAAAAATCGGCCCAAATTACTTAAGAAAAACTGCTCAGATGCAATGGTGGCAGGATGAGATAGAGTGCTAAATTCAGCTGTTAGTCCTTTTTTTTCCCGGTATAAATACCAGTAATGTCTTCCTAACTCATCAGTAAAGGATGGAAGATTATTATTTTAAAGTTTCATCCTGAAAGAGCACAACTTTTCTGTGGTTATTTTTTTTATTTATTTAAAAAAACCAAAAACAAACCAAAAAAACTTTGGTTGGCTGATTTTTGTGCATAGGAAATACCGGGTTTCATCTCTTAGAGTCTGTTGTGTATTTTTTAAAAAGTCTTAGTTTTGCTACAGATGCAGCCCCAGAACAGTTCAGCCTGCTTCACACAACTGAGGGAACATTTTGCTGATCAGTAAAGCAACAGAAAACAACACTGTCTCATTGAAGCGTTTTAGCACAGTATCAGGACATTATTTTCTCTGATGGTACGTAGGGGGTCCTCTTTGCTGACACAGGGGTTGGAGCGAGCAATAGCAGAGCCAGGATCTCTGTTACTATGCAGATCCACCAGTGATTTACCCTTTGACAGAGAGGCAAAACCACAGAGGAGGGTGCCTGTAGCTTGGAGACTATAGCCAAGCTGGTCTGTGGCCCATGCAAAGGAAGGTTTATTCCTTCCCCTGCTCCCTGCAGAGTTCCCCCACATCAAGCCTCTACATTTGGGCTAGGCGTGGAGGAAAGGATTTGCCCCTGAATGCCTTCACAACTTCATTTAGAGCATTACGAATCACTACTGTTCGCCAGAGACAAGCCGCAACAATTTACATTCTGTGCAAGCCCACCAGCATCTACTCCCCTCCACTGGGGCTCCAGGAACAACTGGGA
Source organism: Rissa tridactyla (assembly GCF_028500815.1). Classification (NCBI taxonomy): domain Eukaryota; kingdom Metazoa; phylum Chordata; class Aves; order Charadriiformes; family Laridae; genus Rissa; species Rissa tridactyla. The sequence goes on from NC_071474.1 coordinate 5,797,219, forward strand.
AGGCAAACCCAGATCTGAGAGGTGTGCTAGGTACCCCTTAATTTAACAACAGTTTAAGTGGGAGGAAAAAAATAATAATAATAAAAAAATCAGCAGACATTCAAGTGCTGTCCTTTTCACCCATTCAGATCTTGAGCTGCAGAATGAAAGCCCAGGATTCAGGGTCTCATTGGGTTTTGCACAACGCGTGTTCCCAGAAGTTGGCATGCAATATGCGTAACGTGCGCTTGCCTGTACAGGCTAACGGTAGGAGATATAAGCACATACTATCGCCTGATTTTTGAGATCCAGTTCTGAGCTCACCCTGTGCTAGAAGCACAAGGCAGCTGACGTACACTCGGCAACCGCAGCTTAAGCATGCTAGGTATTTAAAACAAAACACTTTTTCCAGTGTTTAACACTTACTGTAAAAAGAAAACTGTATTTCTGACCACCCCTTTTATTTTCCCAATAAAACTCTCTTAATGCTAAAATGCAAGACTGGAACATATTAACTTCAAAGACACATAATGGCAACTGTTCCTTGATCTTGAATTCCATGAAATTTCAGGTCATTGTGGGGAAGCCAACAACCAGTTTAGTTAAATGCTTAATGACATAAAAACAGTGATTGATTGCCTTAAAAATGGCTCCTAGGGATTACAAAAATGAGAAGACTCACAGAAGTTATTCAATGTTCCCAACTAAATAGAAGAAATATTTGGCTACAAAGCTATGTTCCTGTCAGACGGAAAGGGAACAGTGAAATGTATGTATTTTCGGAATGAAAAATAAGTTACTCTTTAAATTAAAAATAAGTTCTATTTCATCCACTGACTTTAAAAATGTATTTCAGGCGGATATTAAATAGAAAATAATGCAATCTCTTTTTAAGCAATGCAAACAGCACAGAACTGTACCTCCTACTGTAACCGACAAAAATATTTATCTTCTGCCCTCAATTAAAAGCAAAGCAAGAGTACTCCAGGAGACCTTAGAAACACTTAACATTTTAAGTAACGAGAGACTGTCGGCATTTCTGTAGGTATATGTCATTTAGCTGGCAGGGAGATGTAAGAAAGTAGGGGTGTCCAGTGCGCTGTGTTGAGACAGCAAACAACTTTAAATTGCCGTAAATAAGGGGTTTTGTCTTTAATTTCGGGAGAGCGAGTGTGCGTCTGGTCTGGACTTGCGTTGCTCCTGCAGATTCCCAGGCACAAGACAGATGGCAGTGCAACCAAGCTAGAGCATGGGCCTGCAGTCGCTCCCTCTGGGTCTAACTCCTATTATCCACTTGTAAATTAACCTGTCAATTTATCAATCAACACCATCTTGATTCTCCCCTGTTCCACTGCCCAGCATTGCAGTGAATTTGCCTCGTAAATAACTGGGAGCCCCATGTTTGTTAGTATTGTGAATGAGTTTATTATCACTTTGATGACTGCTATGAATCACAAATGCTGCCGAGAGCCTGATAAGAAAAAAAAAAGTACATGCACACATTAACACAGTTGAAACTATTTGGGAGATAACAGATCGAGTTATGGTGATAGCAAATCATTTCAACTGGGGGAAAAATGGCTAAAAATTGTAGGTTTTGTGTTGGATAAAACTCTTAAAGTATAAAATAAGAAATAAAGGGGAATAGTATTGCATCTAAAGCTCAGAGGTATCTTCATTGCGACATTGCTGGGATACTTCAACTTGTTCCTAGAATTCCTCAGGCACTATTAGATTTTATGCCCTATTTGCAGACTTCAGAAGGGAAGAAATATCCTTTGAGATGCAACAAGTATTTTATTTATTTATTTTTGCCAGTTTAAGACTACATAGATCTGTAAGTAATTTATCCTATGAAAGAATTCAAATAAAAATAAAAGATACTTTTAAAACAAAGGGAAAAGGAATTTGAATGTAATCATTATGACATGAGAAAAATGCTAAATTAATAACATTTAAATGTGTTTATTGTACAATTTTGTTTCTTCTAATGAAAGTCTCAATGTTTGCTCAAGTGGCTTAACTTTATTTAGACTCAAAAAATGTAACAAGTTAGTGTTGCTTACCACTTTGAATTTAGCATTTAAATCACATTTAATATTCTATAAGAATAATAATATGGAAAATATAACAGTTTTTCAGTAAGTCCTTTAAAAAAAAAAAATCAGGGTTTGGTGGCATATTTGCTCTGTGAAGCCAAACAAAACAAGTAAAATCTAAATAAATTATAAACTGCATATGAAAAAAAGCAGATGTTTGGCTATTTTTAAATAGAATCAAACTTTTGCCAGGTGTAACAAACAGTCTGCATTTGGCTGAAATACATTTGAAATCTTAAAATACACAGAAGTTTATAAAGAAAGTATAAACATTATAATGAAAGAGATGTAAAATCTTTATACATTTTATTGCTGCAATTTTCGAGCTATTATAACGGAAGTAAATGGTAAAGTTGAGTTTGAATCTGAACTGAGGTTTATATATGGAATTAAAAAGTCATGGGTCTTATAAAGCAGCCAACACACTTACATTCCTATCTTTTTCCCCGATGGTATCGGTTTTGGTGTATTTACTCCTTATCATAATTTTTCCACATCCTAATTCTTAAAATACTTCCAAAAGGTTAGTGGAAAACAACCCTAAACCTTTTAATGCCTTTTAATTTTTTTTTGTTAAATTCTACCGAGCTGATTTACTATAGAAATTATTATCTAAATTCCAAATCACTTTAGAAAATGCAGAATGATGAACAGACATCGGTTATTTTGTTAGAATCTGTTTTTTTTTTTTTTAGATCTTTCAAATTCTGGTTAAGATTATAGGCCACATTCTGACCTCAGATCCTATGAAAGTTAAAAATCCTTACGGAAACTGACTTGTACTTATATTTTAAAACTAAATAACCTAGTTCAAACCAAGCTGTGCATTTAAAACTACAAGCTGTGAACTGTGATGCGTGTGGTAAAATAAGACTTAAAAGACAAAGCAAAATAAAATTTCTACAAAAATTTTCTAGGGTTTTACATAGCCTTACTAAAAATCTAAAAAACAGTTTATGGAACAAATGGCAAGCAACACACATGCCCCCAGAGAAACAGTTGTCATACGGCAAAATCTCTGGCACAATTAAAGTAAAGGAACAGGGTGTATACTCAACATTGTTATGCCCAGTATATCATTGGTGGAAAAGTAATGGAAAATGAAATTATTTGTTAGAATGCAATTTAGGGAATCTGATAGGTTGTCCATTTTATTCAATTTATAATTAAGATAGTGTTTAAATTTGAAATGAATTCTATATATGCATGTTCAATAGGCTATAGCACAACAATAAGAATGGAATCACATCTCATTTTATCATAAATTGTGTAATAAGCGATAAGGTAAAAACTAGGGCTAAAATCCTTCCAGCAAAAATGAAAGAGAGCGACCTCAATTGCCCTAATTCATTCTGCTTTTTTTTTTTTTTTTAAACTCTTCATTTTCCCTCTGTTCGCATTATTAGCTTACACATGAGTGCATTATTAGAAAATAACAAAGCCAAACAGGGAAACTTGGAAGAAGCAGGAGATAGGATCCCCTCTACAGCTGAAAGGTATTCTCATTTCATTTGTTAGGAGTTGCAAAAATAGTTTTATAGCCAGGGAAGGACAATGACCTCTCTCTTTCAACAAGCTTGGTGGTTGGTCTTTTGATGGAAAAAACTAGGGGATACAACATCTGGTAATTTGTGTTACTGAGCTTAGCTGAGGTCTTAACGATGTAAGCAGATTATTCCTGAAGAAGAACAAAAAAAATTCCGGAAGACTCAATGAACTATTTAAAGTTATTAGCCGGTGCATTCTGGCACTTCAACACTCTTTTCAGATTCCTTTTCCTTTTAGATGTTTGCCTTCTGATCAGATTGTTCGAAAAAAGAGCTCTACCACCTTCCAACCTCACCATGCTTTTCTGGTGGTCCACGCATGTTCTCTCATGCATGCCGAGTACCCCTTTTTTTCTCTCCACTGCAAGGAAGATGATTATTTTTCTGATTAAATTTTCCTTTGCAGAACATTAAGAGCTCATACCACCCCTCCTGAGCTGCTGTGTAGGTCAGGAAGGCTGAACAACACAGATAGCACCAGTCGAGCTCAGATTAAGGGGAAAAAAAGAAGAAAAACTGATGGGTGGAGAATGAAGAAAAAAATAAATTATGTATAGGCCTGATGAGGAATTTCATGCTGAAAATAAATATTCCAAGGAAAACATCCTCCATTCCTTCCTTGACATCCTTCCCCCTGCTTTAAATAGCTTTGCACAATTTTAGCTCTTACTCATCTTCTCCTTATAGTTCTTCCACACATTTTAATTGCCAATAGTATAGTGATTTAAAACATCTGTTGAGTTTCACTGTTCCTTTGATAGGCAATAGACCCATATTTCCTAACGTACACACACGACACAGTCTGAGTTTAAATTACGGATCTGTAGTTTGCTGCCTGGAAAACCATATTGCTTAGTCATATTGCTTAATGGAACAAATGACCAAACTTCTAAGAGAACCAATATCTGTTAGACGCAAAGATGGAGCAAAATCTCAGACCAAGTTTAAGCTGAAGTCTAATAATGGCCAGGATACTTCCTTGTGAAGATTTTTTTTTCATGTTAATCTTTATAAGTTTTAGTAGGTAAATTCTGAGTTTTAAAGATGAAACTAGAGAATTACAGCAAACAGACAAATATTTCAACCAAAATTCAGAAAGTTTTCTACACTAAAACATCTCTATGCTATAGATTTGAACTGTGAAAAGCAGTGCAGTCCCATAAAACCCATCTCCTCACGAGTATCCTTTTGCCTTTTTTAATAGTTAGTCACTGCATCGTTCAAACTTGTATTTCAACAGCCTCGTAGGAACTTTTCAACAAACTTTTATAAAAATATACAATCTTCGACTACTGTGACCTGGAGCACTTGCAGTTGCTGGTATCAGCTACCATGAGTTAACGAATAGCTAAACACACATTTACATTCATCTAGAGTGGACCACACTATGAAAGAGCATGATATTCTGTACACTGAGCTTTAAACATAGCTTGAAGTACTTTCCAAGATTTTGCCAATGCTTTCTTTAAAACAATAAGTACTCATCTGCACTACTCATTTCCACAAAACTTGAATGTATGTTCTGTATTTGTTCACTTTTACATTAAACTCAGTACTCGTTTCCAAACAGAACAAATACAGAATTTGCTGTGTTTATTTTAGAGCATTATTGAATCTCTGGGGGAGTTGTTTTGTTAAATTATAGTTCTTAAAGTCCTGTGCTCATAATTAAGAGACACCTGATGCTAGGGAGTATTCTAGAGCAAAAATTCCCATCGTGGACTTTCAAGACCTTTACACACACAAAAACCGGAGCAATATTTTTTGTAATATATTATATATGTGGAAATTAACACTTAAGAGTTTCAGAATATGACTTACAACACAAGTTCTGGCCATGGTATGGCTTGGTATCAATTGCAGTATATGAACCAATACAACTTCAATATCCTAAATTTTTATTTTTCCTCTACAGTTTTAAATTAAAAATTTTAAAGTAATGTAAACTTCTTCACCCACAGCAGACATTTAGCATTTTCACTGGAGAGTACTGCAAAAAAAATCCATTTAACTGCTGGATGCAGAAATGGGTTCTATTTCCTTCCTTTTTATATTATTTGATTCCATATAAATCATATATGTTTACCTGTCATGTTTGATAGTTTTGCTGGCAAAACAATTACCCCAAAATACACATTTTTAATCGGAAAAGTTTTGGTGTTTTTTTTTTTTTTTTTTTTTTTTTTAATTGACACCTTAACTCCGTTCTATACCCTAAAGCAGTTATCTTTGGTCCAGATCCCAATAGCAGTGCAGCATATGCTGCTGCCCCCTAATATGATACACTGACCTAAAACATGTGATTTTTCTAACCTTGGCCCAGATCAGAAGGCTTATCAATGAAAGAAAGCTTCATGTTCTTGCCAGTGTATCAGATGTATTATTTAAGTCAATTAATTAATATTTTCTGTTTACATTGTTGGTACTGAGGTCTTTGAACACAAAACAATTCATAGCATGTTTAAGGTGTCCTGTGTAATTGGGAGCACAGAGGTTTTGAAGGACACATAAGTCTTGTGCCTTTCAGAATTTTTCTGTGCATGAAGCTTTATGGCTTTCACCTTTTGGGAACTTCTATCCGTGCCACTTGGATAAGATCAGCGAGTACCACCCTTCATTTCACACAGAAGTAATAAGAGGGAACTGCTGGAATTTCAAAGTTTTGTGTTTACTGGCAAGATCTGGTGCCTGTTTTCTTTCTTAACAGAGAAATAAGACAAAAATCAAAGTACACAATGCACTGCACACATTGTATGCAGCATGTGCTTTGCTTCAAGAGCCAACTCAAGTAGAAGAGAATTTAAGAGTTGCAAAGACAGATATAGCGCACACTGTCATCACCAGTTGCCTCTTAGTAAAGTGAATCCTGTTTTTCTAACACCTACTTCTTTACAAGAGTGCTTCATTCCCCATTGTTTACTTTTTAGAAGCAGAGGATCCAAAAGTGCTGAATATTTTAATACACGACAAAAAGTTTTACACTAGTTTTTCTCTTCCTACACAGAGCAAAAGTCTCAAACCTTTCTTATCACACAGCATCATATTGAACAAAATCAGCACACTGCTATGCCTTCATTGTCAACCTAAAGAGAAACATATCCTTGGACAGAAAACTACAAGACTAAGAACAACACTGGAAGATCTCAGAGGAAGCATGACAGATGTGAGCTTGGAATCAGGGGTACAGAAGAAATCTCTTAGCCTTCGTGGAACAATGCAGAGCAGTCTTAGAGGACAGGTAGATGCTTATTCCCTTCATCTTAGGAGTGCTTGTTATGTTAAATCAAAAATTATTGGAGACACTGGTTTGGCATCACAGACTACAACCAATCCATCTGCCTCTGTGCAGATATTGAACTACCTGGGGGATTCTCTTTGGTTAGATTGTATAATGCTCTTGTAGGGCAGCTTGATTTTACAACATGGCACAAAGATGACAAGGCTTGTGGATGTGATCAGACTTGATGTATTAAAGCCAAATTTTGCATTGATTTACACTCTGGGCAATACTCTGAAAGAGCAAAGAGGATTTCAAAAGGTTGTAGAGTATACTTATAGACCATTTCCTTCTTTGTAAATAGAACTGGTGGAAGTACAGAATATAAAATTAGAATTTGTGGTTCAAAAACTCCCACGCAGAATGAGATTTTTAGGGCCAAGGTCTCAAGGGGGTGGCCAAACAGCATCTTCAAGATGTACGTATGGTCATTACAGCTTCAAAAGTGGATGCTTATACGCACTGTGCATTTGATAACGCAGTATGTTTACATGTAACCATACTTATTTTTCTAGACAAACCTAAGCTCTTCAGAATTCACACTTAGATGTGAAGCTGCCAGCTTTAGTAGCTGACACAGATGCATCAAGAGAAGGTAAAGGATCACCTTCAGAATGAACCATTTGACCTAGGCCCAATACACGTACATGCTGCACACATGCACAAAAAGTAGAAATCCACCAGTCTGCTCCACTGGGACAATGTCCTATATTTCTTACATTGCTGAGCCTCCAGTAGAGTGTGACAGAAAATAAGTCGGTTGCATAACTTTAAAACACCAGTAAAGACCTGTAAGAGAGGCTGAGTATGGATCTGGGAAGTAACAGATGTCGGGGTGTGTCATATTATTGTATACACACAGGCATCTTCCTACTCACATACTTCCATTTATTTCAAAACGACCACCATCAGGGCAAAGTAGCACCCAACATAAAGTCACAAAATTTAACAACAAAAAACACTTAGACATTTGGTACTAAAAAAAAAAAAAAAAAAAAAAAAAAAAAAAAAAAAAAAGGACTTAAATTGTGAGGTTTACAATAAGAGAGAAAACAGACAGAGGTGTATCAGAAGGGGAAAAAAGGGCTTTTAACAGGCTACTTGAAAATATGTTTCAAAGCAAACAACCCCTAAAACCCCCACAAACCTGCAAAGATTCATCCTGCGCAGGAACACAGGCCAAATAAGAGACCAATGTGTATTTATCCTTATGAAGCTAAAGCAATATTATCACAACTACACTTAAGGCATCTCATTGGTACAGTAGTGATGGATGGGTAGAGAGCAACTCACTTATGGTGACATTCAAAACACAAGCCTGTGAAATACTCTGGAAACAGACCAACTCTATGAAAGATCCCAAATTTACTGCTGCGATATCATCATCAGGTCTTCATCATGAAACATCTATCTAAAATTGGATAGAATTTCCACCTACCCCTCCGCCCTGATCTGTTAAAAACCATGAGATGAAGTGAGTTATGTCCCATTAATCTTTCTCATAGAAGAATCAGACAGATGGGCTGGATGAAGCGGAGGTGAATGAAGAGAAGCACCTGCTATTTTCAGGGAGTTGAGGGAAATTGGTAAGAAAAAAAAAAAATCACAAGTGGGCGGAGAGGGAACAGTATTGCTCTATTACTGGATACCTTCTGAAAAAATGACTGATAGGTCTTATGCATCCATGATAATATGTGCTCACATCTCCTGGTGGGGCGAAAAAAACCAAACAAACATCTCAAAAAACAAGGATGGCATTACAGGTCATGAGTCAAAGAGGCTGATGAGCTGTCAGAAAAAATTACATAGCAGTGTGAAATATATAGGAAAATGTCTAATTGCTGTAAAGAGTATGATGAAAAGGAGCGATGAATGTGTGTTCTTGCAGCAAAGGAAGAGAAGTGCTGTCTGAGAAGTCACCTCTGCTCAGAAAAATCACATTATGTGTCCTCTGATTTTCACCTTGAGAATGGAAGGGGCTTTTGTAAGAGAGGTCCTGGAGAAGTTTCTCAATGATTTCTTTATGAAACTCAGTATTTTCCCTGCAAATACTAGAGGAAACTAAACATAGTTTGTTAAAAATCCACATTTTACACATTTTTTTTCTGTCATGCCACTTGAACAGGAGACTTCGAATTCTTGTGCCAAATGCTGAGCAACAGAACTTCCTGAAGCCCTACACTGCACCAGATCACAGGAGCTACCAAGTTTTATAAAGAAATCAACCTAGCAGATATATAGCTTGTTGGAACAGTAAAAGAAATTACTAAACGGCCAATCAGTTTCAACAGGTATTTTTGGTGGTACTTTAACGCAAGTGTAGCTCTTACTGACAAAACAGAACCACCCTAACTGTAGGGTGCATTTCAGGTGTAATTCAGCAGACTATGGGTATTAATAGCTCTACCTCCATTCAGAATACCAAATTGTCCTGTTTTAGTGAAAGGTTCTTATTAATGAAGTTTACTAAGTCAGTTATTTCATTTACTTAATAATGCCTTTGCAGCGCAATAGTCAGATGGGAAATGTCATGTGTGGAGGTTGTTTCTGTTCATTCCTAATGAATAAAAATCGGCCTGTCTTTAAACGTCAGGTAGTATAGCTAATAAAAAAAACACAACAAACCACCACCACGATCTGATGCTCCTGACAGAACATCACGCTTGAAAATAATCTCTATAAACCCAATCAAACAGCAAGAGTGACTAGACCTTTTAAAAGTACACTGGGGGGTTGGGGCGAGTGCAACAGTCTGAATTCTAAGAAGGCTCCAGATACATTTTATGGCTTCCCAATTTTGAGAACATTCTGCCTTATCGTATTTCATTAATGTAAGCCTAAACTGAGTACATATTTATACATACGTTTTAATTATACTCTAAAATCCATTTCTAAGAATTTACTTGTCTTTAAAAGAGCTGTATTTAGTCAAGTTTACTTTGCATCTGCTTATGTAATGTTTTTCTTTAAAATCCACTAAAAGGTGTTAATTTGAACTGGGTGATTAGTTCATAATGAACAGTTTAAGCAATTAATGCTTCCCCTTTTTTGACCCATGAATTGTCTATATGCAAAGAGCAAGTTTTTTGAACTTGTTATTCAAAATATTAAAATTATTTCTTCAAATCTGCAGCTCCTTAGTAATGAGATAGCTGTATTTACTAGTCTGAGTGCGAGTTGTATTGGTTATTCATGATTTGACGCCATATCATATGACATTATTCCTATTCCATCATAGGTCAGAGAGAAGCTTTTAAAATCAGGTTTCATACTATGCACACAACCTTTTGAATAAACAAGCTTTGATATTTTTGCAAATATTCTCAAGCATTAGCTTGAATTTATTTCACTATTAAGTAAACTAGTTCACTGGAATATCTCCCTGATAGGAATACAGAAGTGAGCAGTGAGAGTCCAAAATCAAGAACTTTGGGGAATCAGAGGGAGGTTTTCTGCTGAGATCCACAAAGGCCAAAGAGGACCATAAAACCAACAAATTATAAATGCTCAAATAAAACCAGGGAACGTTTTCAACATCTGCCTTGCCATATAAAGTTATATCCATACATTTTTGGCTCAACTCAAACACTAACCAACCCTTCCCAGTTGCTTAGTCACAAGGAAGGCACATACAGTTTCAAAATAATTCTTCACAATTGAGATCCAGGGTGAGACTTACTGTTTATTTTAATAATCTATTTCATTTCTGTTCAAGGTGATCTCCCTTCTTCCTTTAAGTGAGTACCTGCATGCTTTTACCTTCATACCTCAGGAATATAGCTTCAACCTTGAAAATCATCACTTTTTTTTTTATTGCTTCACCTAATGAAAAAAACCCAACAAACTAAGCAGAACAATAGTGGCAATGATACAATCTGAGGTCCACAAGTACAGATGAAGTCTGTGTGAAGATATCTTCCCAGCCACATTCGAAATTTGCTTATATGTTTGTATACGGACACATGTGAAAGAACATAAGGAAAACAGCATCTTTAATGTAACAAAATAATAACAACACAAGACAGAGGTTTTGGCATACCTTTGACTGTGGCCAGTAACTGTCTGTTAACAGCAAGCAAACCAAAGAACTGGGGATTTTTAAGACCGCATTGGCCCTACAAGGAGGACTCTTTCATTTCCCATACTTTGTCACTCGCCATAGAGCTGGCTGACATAATGGACTTTTACAACGAGCTCAGAAGCAATTGGCAATTAAGTGGTTTGAAGGGGTGCTTCTGGGCTGCCGTGAAAGGCTTCAGGTGTGAAACGCTTGTTTTCAAGAGCACTAAGCAAAATGTATAGTTGCTTTCAGGGGCCCCCTTGTCCTTCTGAAGGAAGGGGGAGGATGGGGGAAGCAAGGACACTCAAGAGCAATTTGCTATTCAGTGCCTGAATGCTGTGTGCTTTTTCTCTCCCCCCTCCCCATCCTTGTGTGGCTGGTAAGGAGGGCAGATTGCGATGGCACAAACAGCTTTCGGCACAATGGCAGATCAAGAGAGAGGCAGGGAAAATGAGGCAGAGAGAGAATGGGAGCCTGAATGAAGTAAGGATGGTTTGATTGTTAATTGTGGGTAAATGTGTTGCAAGAGTGAAAAGGGTTCATGGACTACTTTAAAACTATACCCAAGCAATAAGTACAGAGTGTGGGGAAATAAGGAGATGTTCCTGACCCTTTTAAGAGCTATAGTAGTCCATCTGGCCCACTTGAAAAGTAAATTGAGAACTGTTAAAAAGATAGGCAAATACATTTGTGTGCATTATATACTTCCATTTCTAAAGGAACCCTGACCAGCAAACGCACTGGGATGGCACACACACAATATTCTTTTCTCCAAGGATTACTTCACCCATAGGACAAAAACAAAACAAGCTAAAACGTGAACATGCCCTAATAGACAAATATTTAAAATACAGATTTTTAAAGGTGAATAAAAATATGTTTCTATTCTAGGACAAAATATATTTGTTCTAAGGCTAGCACAAGGGTAAAGAAAACTTCAAACAGAACTAAGGGAACAATATCCTTCATGAAGACTGTTTCATGTCACTTTTCCTTGTATGACCTTTACTTCTAACATATTGATTTTTTCCTAACCCAGCCTTGCTTTGCAGAAAAAAGGGGTATTGAGTCTTTGAGCTGCTTACATATCACTATTGTACATGCATTCTTAAAGGTGAAGGATCCCCTTTCAGAAGATGACTATCTGACTGACAATATGATTAGAATTGTCTGAGGAGTTTTCATTTTACATGTAGCGAGCCACATATATCAGTTTGAAGCAAGGGGAGGGAATGTGAAATAGCTCAGATGGTGCTAAGCTGATGAAGTATTTGAGGAAGAGATGTGTTCAGCTATGGCCTTTTTTGTTTTGGCAAGAAAGGTGAGATTGCGGGGGAAACCAGAAACACGTCTCTTGGACCCCAGCAAGAAACTGCTTTTTCCCTCTCAATCTGCAAACCTCCCTAGATGTCTGCTAAAAGGTTTATTCCTGTGCCCTCTGCAACATCCCAAACAGGCCCACATTCTCAACACGAGCGACCTACATCAGATCAACCTGAAGAGTTCATCTACATCCTTACAAAACTTCGTGCATTAAGAAATCATAAAAGTAGAGCTACCATCTATTTTAAAGTGGAAAAAAGTGGCTCTGGATTAAAAATATTCTACCAAAATAACGCTTATTCTACAAAATGAGGGTACATCTATATTCTCCCTTAAACCATGATTCCCTTCTCACTTTTATTTCTGTGAAACAGAAGCAACACTAATTCATTCATTGAGTGAGCCCTTGTGAAGCCAGCACAAAGAGAAGGAAGATCACGCCTCTTGTCAGTCTTTCCTTTACTCGACATGAGAGAAATGTCATTTTTGCTTGCAAGAAAACACAGCAAATTCAGCAAAATAGAGAAACCTTCATTCATGCATGCCTGCGTTGAAAATGCACATGCACAAACCCTCTGAAGTTTATGAACGGAGCCATCGCTCAATGGAAATCTTTCCACTGGTTTCAGCAGAAGCCAGGTCTGTCTCTCTCTCTCTAATTTTTTTTCACTCACAATACCAAGTAATAGTGCTCAAAAAGTGTGCACACAAGGGGCTGTGCTTAGCAACCTACACATGCAAGTGCAAGCTGAGTCACAGCACCTTTGGAACCAGGGCTTTTCAGATGCAAATAAACTCGCACTGGACTGGTTTTACCAGCTGTGGGGTTCAATACACTCAACCCCCCACCCAGAAGTGAGAATGGCACAGAAAGCTGTAAACCAACTGGTGCTCAGCTGCAAGTGTGTTGTGCTTGCGCAGACTGTTGCATAAACAAAAGAATTTATTCACAGCGTGATGGACATGAATTTATGCATGTAACCTCTGGCTCATGGAGATGAATCTAGATCCTTTGGCTGTTGTTTTGTGCATCACTATTAAAACTTTAGAAACCTGAAATGTGTACAGGTAACATGGCAAGTTAGATGGAAAAATACAAATAAATACATAAGGAGACAAAATTCAAAGAAATAAAAGTATTTCATTTTGGGTAAAGTCTTCTGTGGTTCAGTTAATGTTTCATTTCAGAAAAATAAAGGGGGAATCAAAGAAAACTTTTAAAATTCAAATAAAGTGTGATGAAAAGCAGGAAAATGAGAGAGAAAGTGTTTCAGCACATCCCATCATGGATGCAGCTGAACTGACACTTTTAAATGAAAATTTTTAATTACCTGTAAAAATATGACATTTTATTTTGGCACAGCAGAGCGCTTTCTCCTTGGAAGACAGAAGTTCATTTACAGAAAAAACTCAAAATGCAAATTTTTTAAAAAATGCTTGTAGAAGAAAATGCAAAATTGATACCTGAACAGCACCTGCTGACCACACTCCAGCTGTGTGGTCCAAATATCCAGCTGAATCAGTGTTAATTATGATGAGGGGAGGGGATTTAGTGCTCTGCTACTGAGTTGTGGCGCAAGGCGGCCCTGCTTGCGTACAACGTAACCAGGGGAAGACAACAGGGCACACGATGAATCTTACGTTTATTGCTTTGTACCACACTAAGCACATTCTAAATCTCAGAGACAAGCATGTGCTGCCTGCAGCTATTTTAATATAAGGGCTAGATATATTGAAGCTGCACCGAGTTTCCCCTATCAGATTACACTCAGAAACTCCAGCAGAGTCATCAGACTTTCTACTGCTCTTATTCTTCTGATTCTTTCCCACCACAATATCGGCATGCTGTAGTGTCTCTCATCTAAAAATGAAAACATACACACTCTAGCCCACTCCTGTCTCTCCAATCACTGCTTCCTCTCGTTTTCATTGTACGAGCTGTTTATAGCTGCTGTCAGTTCTCCTTCCATTTTGTCCTAAACTGTTCCTAATCTAATTTCTGCCTGTTACACCCAATTGACACATTTCTCACCAGAGTCTCTGGTGACCTCTTCTTAGTCAAAGCTCCAATCATACCCTTCTCATTACGCCAAAGTCCTTTCGACACAGTTTTCCATGATGTTCTTCATTAAAGTTTGCTATTCTTTGACTGTCGTGACACTGACCTTTCATGCTCTCCTCTCACCTTCCAGCTGATCCTGACACCGCTCAACTTTCTGTGAAGGTTTTGCCTTCTCAGTTGGACCCGTTTTTCTCTTCCTGTCTCTGGGACAGTTCAGCTGAGAAATTCAATGATCATCTTTACACTGATGACTCTTAGTTCTCCATTTACTCTGGATGGGCCTTCTGTCCAAGTTAAATCTCTTCTCAGCACCTCCACACAGAAATTTAGAAGCCATCTCAAGCTCAGTGTAACAAACAGAGCAACAAGTGTCCTCCTCCACTCGCCCAACACAACCTCTTTTTCCAGTCACCATGGAGATCAACGCTATCCTGCCTGTTCCTCAGACCTATAACCCAGCCTTTACCTTTGAAGATGACCTTGCCCTAAGTACTTATCAAAAACACAGCCTTGTCTATTCTGGCTAAAACCGTTGTCATCTTGTGTCATGATTAACAAAACAACTTTCTCCTCAGCTTTGCCTCACTCATATCCTTTCAGAATATTTCCATAAAGATCACTTTTCCTAGCCCATTGTTTTGACTATGTCTCCTCCCTCTTTAAATCCCTCTGCTGCCCTCCCCCGCCAGACTGCATCAAACATAAGGTACTTGTCTTCACTTTCAAGGCCCTTCAGAGATTATACCTATGCTACCAATCATCTCTTTTTCTTTGTCAAGATGCTGAACCTCATCTCCAAGGAGCCAATAATGCTAGCTGCCATCACACACTTGTTATATTTTTCAAACAAGCACCTTTCCACTGTCACACATTCTGCCCTTCACTCTTGGGAGAAAACATCTATAGAGACACCTCATTATAGGTCTTCAAATCCTTCTTAAATTCTTCCTTTTTTTCCCCCGAGGTCTGTAAAAGCCCTCAGAACTGTCCGGCTGCTGCTAGGATAAGACCACTGCCAAACATGCTAACTGGTATTAAGCTATTCATTCTAAATCCTTTTTGTATGCAGGTATCACCTCCCCTACAAACACATAAGTTGTAAGCTCTTTGGGGTATGGATTGTCTTTTTGATTTGTGTTTGCACAGTGTGTAGCACAACAGAGTCTTGACCCTTACTATATTCTATGGAAGTAAAAAAAAAAGTAGCGAATGGGAAGTTAGAGAAAGGGTTAATCAGTTTACATCAATTAGTTGGTAACCAGATACCTTTCTGGGACAAATTACAAGCTAATTAGACTGTCTTAATGATGTCATGTTTCCATCTTGCACTTTACTTGTTAAGACAGTTGTAGTGCCCTGCTGAGAAAAGCACCTGGGTGGAGTTTCTGTAAAATTGATCTCCCCCCCACCCAGTTTTGAAATGTTCATTACATTTTTCCTTTATAATTTATGCATCTTCCAAAAAAATGACACAAAGAATTTTCAGATTTAGGTGATTAAAAAAAGAAGAAGAATATTCTTCCCAATTAGTTTTCTACTAGTTCTATTCTTAATTTGTCTTTTAGGCTTCAGGACTCTTTCAGATTGTGACTACACAACTATGTTCTGTTCCTTTTGGGGGCCTGAGTTTGCTTGGTGAATTTTTAATTTTTTTTCAAGCCAAGAATAAGTCTTCATATTTGCTCCCACCAACTTCTACAGTTATTAACAAAAAAAAAAAAAAATCAACAGAAGTAAATACAATTGCACACCTGAGGCTAAATAAGTTAATTCTTCAGGATGGTAAACTTTTTGACGTACATTGGTTGTAATTATTAAGTTAGATAGCATCAGTGAGAAAACACTCTCTAATAATAATACAGTCAGTAATTAGCAATGAATCTAATAATTATCAACAGTAGTTAGCACTGAAAAATACTCTCCACACTGAAGCTTCTTTGTAAGCCTTGTTATTTCAAAATATGTTGGTATTTAAGAAGAAAACTACCTGTATTGTTATATCCACAAGTTTTCATTTCTCTTTGGAAGGTATGTGGCTGTGATGTGTGTAATACCACGTTTGGAGCAAAATACAACACACAGAATTTGAATGTGCAAAGGCACACATACAGGTGAGAGAAGCTGGATTTAAGGCTGAATTTTACTATTTACTACATCAACTATCTTTTGAAAGCATTTTTCAAAAGCACAAACAGCTGTCTCTGTAGATCACCAATGAACCATCACTACCAGAAACTCTAGGAATGGCTCCCTCTTGCCTAACGCAGCCTCAGTGACTAGACAATCAACTGCTAAATACTTTGCCCTACATTGCAAGACTTTCAACACAGAGTTAGTAAAACATGCATCCCTTCAGGACTTTTTTTTGTGCCCACAGTGTTTACTGTTTTCATCTGAAAACTTATTACCCGTATTGTCCTCCCTGCAGTTTGCATTTCATCTGCATTAGCTACTTGGAAGGGAATTACCTCATCTACCAAAGCTTAGACTTTGCTGTTACCTCATGGATGCCCTTCAGGAAGTACCAGATAGGCACACGCTCATAACTTTTCATGCATTAGTATGAAAAACAATGGAAGTATTGAAAATATGATACTACTAAACAATTAAAAATTGAAACTCTAGGACATGCACCCCAAGTTCCTCTTCTGCCACAGGGCTTTCAAATGAGTTACGAATGATGCCTTTTTTCTTAATCATTGAAACAAAGTGAAGGAAAGATAACAGGGATGTTTTGTTTGTCTCTATTTCCTTCTTAGAAGTTTATTGCTTTGGGTTTTTTTTTTCCTCCAGGGATTGTTTATATTCTGGAAATAGTGCTATTTTGTTGCAGCTTTGGTTTCTTTCATAGCACATCTCCAAATATTCATGGAGGGCTCAGGTACACAAAGCCCACCGCAGAGAGGACAGGCACACCAGGAGTTTCAGTATGTGGGCTGATCTGTGTAACTGTCCACACGCACTGGGGTCCGGAGAAATTCAAGTTGGCATGATTTTGGGAAGTGTGGCCTAAACCTAGTTAAATATTTAACATTTACCCCAGACCACCGATACGCTTATGCCTAGTTACCACAGATCAGCTGATAATGCAGCTTTTTCTGCAGTTCAGCTCTAACTTACTTCGTCCTTCTAAAATTGATCTCATTAAGTAAAGTTATCCTATTGTTTCACCACTGGCTTCTATAAGCCCATCTAAGTACCACTTTAAAACCTAACACCAAACAGTTATTTCTGCTGTTACCATCTGTTGCATATAAACCCTGCTAGAATTGTGCAAAGAATTTACGTACAGTCTGTCCAAAAGTGAAAAGGGCAAGACAAAAAAAAAAAAAAATCAGTAATCCTATATGACCCCAGAGATCTTACAATGGGCTTGTTCTGGCTGCATTCAACTGGAACTATCAGCAATTTTTCAGGAAAATCTCATTTCATGACATTCCCTAAAGGTTCATTGACATACTCTTTTCTGGTCAGAACAAATGGTGGAAAAAAGTGCTTTTTTGCAAAGACTTCTGTGTCTATTTAGCCTTCTTGTTTTTATTTCAACTTTCAGTGGAACTCAAATATTTGTGCTAATTCTTTGGAGACAAACTGATAAAATTAGGAAGACAACAGGTACAATAGCCAATGTTATCACAACACTGAATTTAAACGCTTGGATATTTAAGTGATGAATTGCTATAAAGTAAAATATAAGCATACAGCAGCTATAATGCAGTCCTATCTTAACCACAATTTTGACCATACCATGTTAATAATAATAAGATGAACGCATAGCAACAAATCCCTTGCCCTGAACAAACTCCATCTGGGTAGAAATGGCAGACAAGAGGAAAGGCAGAGATGAGAAATGATGTCTCAAGGCAGATAACAGGTAGAAAGCAAAGCTTGAATAGAACTGAAACACTTCTGACGGTTTGGGTTGTTTTTTTTCATTAGATCATACTGTCTCTCCATAAATAGGACTTAACGCATCCTCAAGTGCATTAAGTTAAATTCATGATTTGAAGTATTTTCAGAGCAGTTACTCTACTTGGTGGGCCATATTTCAAACATGAAAGTATCATCTGTACTTCAACAAATTCATTAATAAGTTATCCAAAGACTTGCATGTTTTCTATAGTAACCATGTTAAATAAAAAACCTGTCTCAGTTTATTAAGTGGCCTCTGTTTCAAAAAATAAAATAAATTTTTTAAAATTATCTCTTTTGCTCAAGAACTGAATACCAGCACGGACGGACAGTTCTGGCTGAACTGTTGTCTATTAAATAAAAGGTTTAGACTATAGTGATACTCTTCTGTACCTCAATCTAAGCAACTCGGTGCCTGTACTGAAGAATTTGGGATTCACAATGGAAGGTAAGCCTAGGATAAAGTTTTGGTGCTCCAACTTAGTCCTTAAGCAACACCTCATCTTCTTAAAGTAGGAGCTGCATACAGTTAAGAGTACTGCCCATAAAAAAAGAAAAAAAAAAACAAAAACAAAAACAACCACAAAAAAAAAAAAAAAAGGAATTTACAGCATCAAGATTAGTGTCTGGATTACTGATTCAGACCCTGAACAAGGCCTTCTGCTTTGAGCTCATTAACAGTTCTATTTCTGTGGGTGATGCAAGGAGGAAGAGGGCTACTACTAGTTTCACCGGTACAATGCCACGATGCTTACAGCAACTGCAATACAGCTTCAAAAGGGCTACAAAGCTGCCGCTTCGCAGCAGCGTCCCATTCTTAATTAACATTTTTGGAAACACTGCAATTCAGCTGTATGGCCATTCCATCTCAATTGATAGCTGACTGGAAGTGGTTTTCACAGCTGGGCTGCCGATCCAATGCCCAGGGAGGCTGCAATATCCCTAATTTTGCAGCACTGTTTACAGCTGTAATTAATATTTCTGGAACTACTGCACAGCAGCTCGGTGACCATGCTGTCTCACTTGATAGCCAGTTGGATCCTGTGTTAGAACTGAGCTCTAAACCTGGTGCATGCACCAGCGCAAAGATCTGATGATGCCACAAGCCACAGTTTTGACATCTCTGCAGGTTACTTCCAGACTATCATTGTTACTTTATAGTTATTGGCAAGCCTTTAAAATTAGATATTCTTAGCACTTCCTTAGCCCTGAAGCAAAGATTTATGGAAAAATCTCATCAGTACCTTTTGTACTACATTCCAGTGACAAGTTCCCATCCAGCCATGTCTGGGAATTGCAATGCTCCCACTGACTTCAGTGGGATCAGGGCTGGTTTCTTGGCAGCACGACCTATCCCTTTGCACCTCAGCAGACCTGCTTTTCTAAGAGAGGTTTTAAAAGTTCCTATAACTTATAACTAGGACAGTAGCAGCTCACTGTGTAAACACAGCTGTACACATTTAAAGTATACATTATCAGCTTACTTAGAAAAGGGAGACTTGGTCTCACACAGAAAGAATACCTACTCCTCAATTAACATAATTAAGCCATATTAATAATCTATGTTTGACAGAATCTGCATGGGAGTTTAAAATGCTAAAATGCATTATACGAATTTTGACTCTGGGATCTTTCTGCTGTATCATCTTATTGAATACAGGACATGAGACAGAGGAATTTTAAACTAGATACATATTTTATGGTCTTGCCAAAGAATTTGCATTTCTAAGGACACACACACCCCACCACCTTTATTTGACAAACTTTAAGAAAAAAAACTTTTGGTTTTTGTGATACAGGATGAAGCATATTGCTGATAAAACTGGAATATGCTCAAAATACAAAGTTTGTGTAGGTGCTAATGCATGTCATATTTCAAAGCTATGTATTAATGCTTTTTACTGAAAGCAAACCAGGCAAATGTTAGATTACTTCCCCCTAGATTTCTAAAGTTCAGAGATCATACACAGCAAAGGGTTAAGGGAAACCTCATAAAAGGCAGTAAAATAGAAGTCAGCTGTGGCCCAAGTTGTGGGTTTCTCATTTAATGCTTTTGTTTGTTCAGGGCTTGTTTGTTTCCCGTCTGCGCAATTTACAAAGTACGTATTTGATTATACAGATTACCCACGTGTTTAATGCATTTCAAGGAAAATTGCATAAAAGAAGAATTTGTTCTATGCACACTCTGCTTTGTAACAACTATTTCCTTGCTTACTTTATATCTCATTATATTAATCTTGTTCCCCTGGAATGAGAAAGTGCCTGCGAGTGGGGTGGGGGATTGATTGTTTGTTTGTTTTACTTCTAACCACCAACCGAAACCAAAGGCATTAAAAGTGCCCAATGAGAGGAATGAGAGAAGATCACGAAGTCAGGCCACTAAACAAAACAAAAGTGTGTGTGTATGGGGGGAGGGAGGAGATTAATCTTATTAGGATCGTATATCATGAGGTTGTCAGGTGTGAAAGCAAACGAATGGCCTCTGTTTATCTGAGCTAAACCGTGTGGTTCACCAAAAGACTCACTCCAAGCAGGGTGTGTTTTTTTTTTTCCCCTTAATAAATTGGCTAAGTCGGTGCAGAATGTTGATAATGAAGTATGTGCAAGGGAGGTCTGAGCTCTTACCTTCCAGTGTTTAGATGCATCCAAGCTTTTTCCCCCCCCTCCTTTTTTTTATCACAGCTGATTCAGAAAGCCCTTTGGAAAGATGAAGTAGGTAGAAATCAAAATAAATGGATTCTATTAAAACCAGCAATGCATCAACTGCTTGATAAAGTGATTAATAAACAGCTTAGGATGGTGATTGATTAAACTCTTTAATCAAAGTGCTAAACTGACTTAATATGGATAGTTTCAACATGTTCAAAGTATACATTTTCTCAGGCGAGGGTTCAGAGTTGTTTATGTAACTTTTCTGAAGTGTATCCCGTAGGTCTAACCTGCAGATAGCTAGGACTGTGGAATGTGTAAGTATTATAAAGTGCCATATATATCGCATGAGTCACTGAAAGTTTGCAAGCAAATTATTCTCTTTTCACCAGACAATATTTCTCCCACAGAATTTTAGGTACAGCATTGGTTTATATTACAATACGGATTATGAAAGAGCACAGTACAAAATAAGAATCAGCTTTTTACCTATTCTCTGGAGCACAATGGGCCAAAAGGGAATGAGTGTGGGAACTAAATATAACAGTGGCAGGAGAGGATTACTTTTGTGTGATGGAGAGTTTATGTATTTACTGCAAAAGAGCATATTTCATTTCTTCAATATCTGATGTAATTTTTCACACAGTCACTCATCAGACGGATTCATTAGCTTAATTCACTGTTCCAGGATACTTAGGAGGGTCTGCAATTCTGATCCATAGGCATGCACGTGCCCAGTATCACCAATTCTCAACCTTTTTGTCATCTGAATACAGTAGCATATCAGCTGTCGTTCAGAATTATAAAACAAAAAAAGTTTTGAAGTATGACCTGAATATATCAAAAAGCTAAAAACAACTCTAAAACAAAATGCCAAAACCAACGGCAGGAAACTAAAGTCTGTCTTGCTTTTTATGCCAGCATTGAGGGAGGGTGGGGAGGGAGGAATCCTGACTCACAAGCTTTCAAGGCTGCCTAGCAGTTTCGAACATTGAGATCTAGAAAGTTTTAAAATCCCTATAGATTTATTTTTAGAACTAGAACTTCGGAGACTTTCCTCCTTGTTTTTGTTTGTTTGTTTTTAAAGAACTGGTGGCTATTGAAAATAAAGAATAAGCTGTCCCTTAAACTAGGCATTCCACCCAGTAAAAACATGTGCAAAGAGAACTGTAAGAGGAAGAGCACCCACTGTGTTTGCTTCAGTCTGAAGACTTCTGATAGCTCTGGAAGCCTGGACTGTAATCTAAATGTCTGTAGCCTTGTAAAAAGTAATAAACATTAGTATACTTTTAATGCACCATAACAATTTTTAGGTTCAAACTATCAATCACGATTACACAGAGCCCTCTTCCTGCACGCATGCCAAAGTGTTTCAGGTAGCAATATAATTATCCTGTTACGAGCATATATAAAACAAACACCCCGTATAAGACCTTGCAATAGCAAGGTGCTTCATAGTCAGAATCCCTGGAGGAGGGGAAATTCTGCAAGAGAAAACTAATAATGTGTAATGGTCTGAGTGAATCTGCACAGGAATTTTCAATAGTCTCGTCATTGTAAAATATATGGGACAAACAAATCACTTAAATAGCTTGGAAAGTGGCTGTGCAGTGTTTTATAAACAATCAATAAAGCTTTAAAATCAATATCTTGATGAACCACCAGCCATTGGAGGTTATTAAGCAGAGTGACTTTTCTATAGGAATATACAACTGGAAGAGCTATTTGAGAACAGATTTAAGCCTATCTAGCTCCACCTCCCGCTTCCACCTTTGGGGTAAGCCAGATATCTACAGGAAAAGCACCAAGCCATGCACACATCATGTGCACAGTACTGTGTAATGGAGCAGTTTCTTCCATATTGCATTGTCACCTCAGCACTGAACTATGAAGACTTTAAGGCTTTCTGTAGAGTTATAAATTCCACAAGTATTAGGTACTCACAGTTTCCAGATTTGCTTATAGTGCTTTTGTTCAGAGTGCCGAAAAAAGTAACAGGAATTAAATATATAGAGATCGTTGCAACTACAGGCTTATTTCTGAAGCAGTAATAGACAAATGCTTTTTTAATATATAAAACCTTCAGTAAATAAAATGAGGAACTTCCTTTCCCAAGAATAGCAATCCAGAAGAGATTTGCCCATAGATGAAACCAAATAAAAACATGGGTAAGATGGGGAAAGGGGATAGACACTGACACTATAGAAAGCAATTACAAAATATAAGAAGCTGGATTTTAGAAAGGATGTGGAATTGCCTCGTATAAAACTATCAGCATCATGCAAAGCATAGAAAAAAAAAAAGAAAGATGATGGTTTCATAGGTATAATCAAAGGCCAAAAGCCTCTCACATGAGCAGCATTTTTCATTTCTACAGTGTAAGTGTTTGATACCCTCTACACTCAAGTCTCTTGATGAGCTGTACTTAATTGACATAAACAATTCACAGCACCACACATCAAATGCAGTTTTATAGAAGAGATAAATTAGATAACTATATGCACAATTCTGCGATGTATCTGGGAGTCACATATGGTGATACTTGGTACTATTTTCAAAATAAGTCTATATTTCAGACAATGTTATAAAGCAATTAATATTGAGTAGCTGTAATTCTGTAATTTTATTTCCTCAATGTCTAAATTTAATAAGGGCACCACCATTCAGAATTGTTTTCCCTCTACTTACCTCTTCTAGAAATCTCTATCTCATTTTAACTTGCATGTATTGCAAGACTGATTCCTTTTAATTCCTTGTGTTATGGCAGGTTTTGATAAGTAGGTGATATTCAACAGAGCACAGTTAAGACCTAGAGGGCCATGAAGAAAGGAAGAGTCTTCCTCTCAATTCTTCTGTTATGCTTATTCCTATCATATCTGTCCACCTCCAATAATACAGTGTGGAATTTATAGATACATCCACCCCTATCTGCAAAAAACTCCTTTTCCTTGAATAAGGGGAAGGGGTCAGAGAGAAAGTAGTGTAAAGAGATTATGGCCATTCTCAGTCCCAGTGAGATTCCCCAGAACACTTTTACTGAGTGGAGACTTGGGACCAGATTTGCAAGTGACAGCACTGTGAACCCAGGCTAAGTTCTGAGTACTGTCAATTACCATAACAATATGAAAACAACTGCTTAACTAGGAGTAATTTAATGAAACATCCTCAATTTCTGTTATTTTATGCAACTGATTGTTTTGCCACATACAACTTCTAGGAATAATGACTACCTTGGGCAAAAGTCATAAGCATTAGTATAGCACAAGAAAGCAATTGGTCTTGCAGTATTTGCAGTGCCATCCAAAACAGAAAGCACCAGAGAGTCACCTTTGTCTGCGGCCTCCTGCAATATCGAAGTATTTATACTCATGTAAAACTTCCAAGTGAAATGCCTCCAGTATTAGCTGCAGCACCTTGCAGCTGGCCATAACTGTTATGAGGGTCGTAACTTTTTTCTTCTACAGTTGAGGCGTGAAAGCTGAGAGTTTTAGTCTTAGATTCGTATGATTTTGAACACAGAAGAGGCTTTCCTCGGAGAGCTGGGTTTGTTCAGGCTGGAAATAGAAGGCTCCAGGGAGACCTTGTAGTGGGCTTCCAGTACCTGAAGGGGGCCTATAAGAAAGCTGTGGAGGGGCTGTTTGCAAGGGCGTGTACCAACAGGACAAGGGGCAATGGTTTTAAACTAGAGCAGGGCAGGTTTAGATTAGGCATTAGGATGAAGTTCTTTACAATGAGGGTGGTGAAACAGTGGAACAGGTTGCCCAGAGAGGTGGTGGAGGCCCCATCCCTGGAGACGAGGCTCTGAGCAACCTGATCCAGTTAAAGGTGTCCCTGCTTACTGCAGGGGAGGTTGGACTAGATGACCTTTAAAGGTCCCTTCCAACCCAACACATTCTATGATTTTATGTTCTTACTGGCTGCTGCTGCTGCGAGAGTGATGAAAGTCATATTTCAGTCTCCAACTTAAGCAAAATACAGCTTTTAGGATCTAATCTAAAGGACATGAAAGTCAAAAGGAACCCTTCCACCTCACAAGCCTTGAATACACTAGAAAGACTTCATATGGTCTCTGACTCTCTCACAATGAACTCACCATTCAGCATCTTCAGTTTTCTGCTGCACTTGAAACTTTTATGTATGACAGATTTTAGGCAAACATTTTCGTCAACCCACTTTCATCTATATGTTCAAAGTTTCATCAAATCAGATTTTCTTTGCTGCTATGTGAAAAAGTTGAGATTTATCCTTTCACTTTTTAGAAAGGCAGATTTCACTATAGACATCTAGGACTCTGTGTTGAGACATCAGCAAAGAAAGGAAGCATTTGCTTTCTGTCATCTCTAAACCATCCGGTATACGAAAGTTCAAAAGAATTTATCGCATTGCTTTTCCTTTCAAAAACAACTAATGATTCAAATACAACCAAACTATGAATTTCCCTTTATAAATATATTGTATGAAGGAAAGATGGGGAAACCCTATTTTTTGAAGGGGAAACAATATTTCTGCATGTATATGTTCAGGGCTAACAAGCAACACCATCTGCAAGGCTGGAATATTTTCACACTCCTTTCTATTATACAAAACAATAAACCCTCTCCAGCTGATTTCTCTCATTGTAGAATGCAAATTGCCTATAAAAGACCTCAGGGTGTGAGAAGACACTTATCAAACAGATATTACACATGCTCTCATACCAACTATGCTATCAACTATGCAATTTTAAATATATTAAGGATAAAAAGGTATCAACAAACCTGCTTTTTGTGGTTACAATAATCACGGTCTGAAGCACCTCTGTTTGTCAAGCCATTGCTTAGGAAAGCGATCTTTCTCACTTTAGGTCTAAGATAGCATCTGCTTCACACTAGGTGCTAGTAAATTTTCAATAAAAGAGCTGAAAACAAAATTAACTAATTTTTAATGTGTAAAAAGGGAGTACTTTCACCTTGATGTAACATGCTATAACAGAACATTAAAAAGCTGCATTTTATGCAAAAGTTTCTTGTATAAAAGTAAACATACTGTCAAAGAGACTGAGTTCATTAACATTTTGATGCACAGTCACATTTCCAAAAGTTACATTCATAGTTTGTAACTGAGTGGTGCACTCGTAAAGTAACTGATTTCCATGAAAGAACTAATTTCTTGAGTTTGATTGCAAGATCTTCCCTGCTCAAGTATGTCTGGAAATCAGGTGTGGATCTTTAAAAAATGGGGTCAGACTAAGCAGAACAAACCAGATGAGTGTCATCAGCCTAAACCGCTCAAGCACACTCAGTCACCAATTTCAGTAGTATGGGTTAGTTTCACTCCAATTACTTTGATTTTAAAGCACAACAGCTAAAAGTCACAGAAAAGACTAACTGTGGAGTTCTCCACACTCCAATTCAACTTCCTTGTTCTTACAGGGAAGCAATTAAGATCCAATCATTTTTAATGCATCATAAATAATCTTCACACTTGCTGTTAAGTTAATTAATATAATCAGTAATGCCAAACGCATCAAAATGAAACTTATTTTGCAAACATGCAAAATGTTCTGCCTCATTGCCTCTCTATCAAAATTAAATGTCATTTTGCTAACAACTTTTGCAAAGTTTTAATTTCAATCCCTTTTGATCACAAATCTTACCAAAAAAATGATACAACTAATTCAAAGTAGTTTTTTTCCTGACAGAGTCCAAGTGTCACGGGAACACTACTTGAGCACTTAATGCCTGATTCTGCAGAAAGTTCTGGGGTCAAGTTACTTACTTACGTCCTTAAGTGTTTCATATCAGGGTATTGGGTATTATTCCTTGACCTTCACTGAATTACCAGAAATTGCTTTTATGTGAAATGAAAGTAGATGGCTAAATTGTGCGGTACTACCAATGCAAGTAAAAAAGAAAATAATTATCTATAAGAACTACAAGGGAAAAAACACCCTATATCATGCAGGAAGTGAAATCTCACTTTTTGGAATAGAAAGTTCATAACTATTTTGATGACCATGGACCTGCACTCAGCTTTCTCATTCTGTGCACAGAGTTCACGCATTCATACAAGAACTGCTGAAAACCAAAAGATACAGAAAATAATTGTAGGATTTATTTTGTGGTCCTGTGCATGCTGGGAAATACAAGTGCAGAGAGGTTCACAGGCCAAGAGGCGCTGCTGGGATGCTGCTAACTAAACAGTGAGTGTATATATGCCTGATACGTTGCCCATATTTTGGGGTCTGGTCTGGCTTCTTCCGCAAAAAGGGTTACATTCTCTCCTCCTGTGAAGCTGCCTGGAAGTTTCTCTGCAGAGTTTTACACCTACCAGCAGAGAGCTGAGTTCCCACAAATGCTACATTACTCACTGGCTGTTTTCCTGCGTTGCATCAATATCTAACATGCAGATGAAATTTCATTATATGATATTTAGGATCCTGCCCAAGTGATAAAATAAGAAGAACCACCTAACATTTTGGTGTTCTTTCCACTCTTTAGAAGACGGGGAGATTATTTAGTGGATATTCTATGCACTGTTACAACAATTTGGCTTGTCAGAAACGTCCACAAGCCAGAGCCTCTTTTTATTCATAGGAGATTACTAGGAAATAAACTATGATAGTGAAAAAAGTAAGAAAGTTGCAAGACAGTGGCAACCTGTGGTCCTCCACAGGCTAACAGCTGATGCATAGTTCCTGTATACATAGAGTATACAGTTCCTGTATACGTGTCTGGTTCTTCAGGACATTAAAACAATCACTAAAACTGTTACAAAGAACACACTGAGCACTGTTCAAGTTCCACTTTTAGTGGAATATTTATATACATATCATAAGTTATAAAAACTTACTCCAATTACAGACCTTCAAATACATTTCCTACTTGATAGACTACATTAGTTGTTCCTCCAAGTGTCTACAGCAGGTACTGAGCAATAAAATATTCGTAGCTGAACTGTGATATTTACTGTTAAGTCACAAGTCTTTGTTTCTCCGAACAGAAAACAAAACCTCCCTTCTTCAATGTAAGTAAAGTTTTCTTTATGAGTTTTTAACGCTGCTGTCCACCACCAGTGCATCTAATATAAAAACAACAACGAAATTTCTAGTGGCCTTCAGGAATTCAAGCTGCTTCTGTGTTTCAAAAGGAAAAAAAAAAAATTCGCTCCTTGTACAATATTTTAAAATATATTATTTACTCTTGTCCACAAATAAGAATCCAGGGTGAAACACAAAGGCAGAGCCCCAAGTGATTTTTATAGTTCTAAAGTTCTACATCATAAATTTATTCATCATCAATGAATTCTGCATCTTTCTAAAAGCGTTAACAAAAATTAAAACAAAAAAATAAAATTGCTGCTCATGGCCATTTCTTTGAACTCCACTTATGTAAATGTTCAGGAACCAGGACCAAAGGGAAATGAACAGATCTAATCAAAACCTCAATTGCTTTTAATTTACGAGGAAGTTTTTCTCTATTTAGGCAAGACCCATGTCTCAGTTCTTTTGTGACCTCTCACGAATGACAAGAAAGAGATTCATCCAGGTTTGAGCTCACAGAGAGATCAA
This sequence comes from Rissa tridactyla, assembly GCF_028500815.1. Classification (NCBI taxonomy): domain Eukaryota; kingdom Metazoa; phylum Chordata; class Aves; order Charadriiformes; family Laridae; genus Rissa; species Rissa tridactyla. The sequence goes on from NC_071474.1 coordinate 5,825,676, forward strand.
GATCAAGTCAATGCTGAAGCTAACAGTACCGTCGAGCTTCCATTATTTTTTATTTTTTTCTTAAACACCACAGAAATCCAGGTTATCTGAGCAAAACCCACCCAATTAAAATAAACGCAAATCACAATGATTCCTGGAAATAAATCATGTTTTTAAATTAAAGTTGCTTGCCCAGTAGCTCCTACAGCACATGATCCTAATAGCAAGTTAATTCAAACAACAGACAGCAGACAGTACATCACTTTGCTAGCATATCAGAGCTGTTTCCAGTTATTGGATGGGGTTTTGTGTTTTGGTTTTTTGTTTTTAGGGGGTTTCGTTGTTTTGTTTTTTTTTTTTTTCTTTTTTCCTTAAAGTCACTTCTTTCACATCAGAAAGAGTTTACCTCTAAGCCAGGTTTTAAATCAGTGATTTCCTGTCAGTGCACATTTGCTTTCAAGTAATTATTCTATTTTAAATACATTCAATTCAATATAAGTAAGTTGAAGGATATGAACTGACGCCAAAGTTTTTAAGAGCAAGCACAAACTATAGAACAAATCTTCAGAGCACACTGGCATGCTAGGTACCTTTGCTAAAACCTTTTAATATAAAAAAAAAAAAAAAGGACTGAACTCACCTATTCTTCCAGAATCCAATTCAAAGTCCTACATTAATATCTTTCTTCCAGGAAGACCTGATTTCTACTTCCATAACTAAGAAAGTGCAGACAAATGTGAACCTCATAATGCTATCCCACCTCTCCTTACAGCAAGGAAATGTACTTTCCCCCTGCTGCAGGTAATGCTGAGATGAGCACAGGTTTATAGGATGATGGATCTGGGTATTGGAAACATCTGCTAAACCTGAGGTGAAGAAAGAGAAGGTGCAGAGCAAGAGCACTCGCTGCTTAGTCTCTGCCACTTCATTCTCAGGTGTACCTATACTACTGAAAGCATGGGGAATGGACAGCCTTCTAGGCTAAGCAGGGCTAGAGTAACAGGAAGAAAGGGCAAGAAGATAATTACTTCAGGGAAATTGCGTCAGATGGTATCTATTCCTTTATCTTTTCTCGAAAAGCCAATCTCCTGACATGATCCACCAGGAGAGGTGACCCTGGCACTACTCCTGTTGAGACTGTGATAGTCAGACCCAGTGTGAAGCCCACTGTCTTGGCTTGAGGAAAGGTAGATTTGGCTTGAGGAAAGGTAGATGTAGCCTATCTGCTTGTGCCTTCTCAGAGAGGTACGTAGGCCTGACTGCAGGCTGGAATAAGAACTCTTTCCTAACACTGAATTTACTTTCCTGCCAGGGGGTTAATTCATCCTAAACGGGACAAACCCTGCATACCCAATCACTCAGACTTGAGAAGAGGCTCATGAATTTTAGCCCTGGCAAATACACACTCCCTCATGCTTCTTCAGTGAGTGCAAAAAAAGTTAACACTGCTTTAAATTCCAAATACACAGTGGCCAAGACACTCATTGACTTCTTGCAGCAGCAGAATCTGTCCCAGATACATGAAACATTTCAAAAGAAGCCTTGACTCGCAACAAGGATCAGTCGAGACAAAAGTATTTGAGTCAGGGCATTGCTAGACAATCTTGCTGGTTGTCAGATCTGCAGTGTAATGACATGTCAATTTGATTCCTTTTGTGCATGAGCTTGGAGCCTATCTTTGGGCCTGAATTCTTCTGTACTTTGGTTTTTCTTTTGTTCCAGTGGCACTTCTCCCAACATTACTTGACAATGAGTGATGCTCCACAACCCTGATCTTTCACACCCTGTTGGTGACCTATAACTTTTCATGCATAACCTTTGACCTGGGTCCTGACAGTTTGATTTATTGTCCAGTGTTATGATTTATGAGTATCTCCTCAGAATAATTAACGGACAACAGGTGGCAGCACAATAATTTTGATTACCCAGCGGTTCATGAAACTACTACAAAGGTGACTTCATTTACTGAATAAAAAAAGGACAACAACGAAAAATTACACAAAGCAATCCTTTTATGCCTTTTTGTTTTTCACCCTTTGTCTGTCGAACAGAAGAGTTTATTTAGGCTCATTGCCTCCCTTCTCAGCTACCCGGAACTCTAATTCTGCGCAGGAGACAATGCTTCCCCAATCATGGTGCTAGCAGAATTATTTTGTTGTTAGGCAACATTTCAGTTTCATTTTGTCAGTTTCCATAAAACCAATAAGTTATTTTAAAATCTGCTTGCAAAGCTGTACAATGTGAGCCAAAGTTCATTCCAAAGTGTAGGTGTTTGTTAACTTACAATTTTGCAGAACTGCTAAAGTGTTGTGTCTAGATTCCACTTATCTGAAGTTAGATCCCCAGTCAAAAAGAAAGTATTTCCATAATTCACCTCTTACATATGCAGAGCTTCTCTCTAAAGGTTTTTCCCCCATCTCTAGTGACAATAGAAGAAAGGAAATTTTGCTCCTATGTGTCTCAAATAAATGCTTAAATGTAGGTTAAAGGACAAGTGCTCAATACCCTGGCTTCATGTCCCATCCTCAGACAAATTTAGTTTAGCTTTATCTGCAATATCTTCCAAACACCTAACTTCACCCTTTCATCACTAGCAGCTCTCCTACAGTCATTTGGGCTACATACGGGAGCAGCAGTTAGAATAAAGAATGCATTCTTCATACTCTGCAGACTAATAGTAACAATGATGCATATAAACAATACCACAGGAGAGTTATACAGTGGCAGACTTACCTGTCTATTTCTGACAAGAAATCTGTGCAAGCCAATCTGTGCTTAGAACATGAGTTCAAGTTTCCATATATTCTATGTAATCCATAAAGTCCCAAATAACTTTTTCTCCCAGAAGCTTCAGACCTCTATGATGTCTTCATTCTCATCACTATTCTACATGCTGCCCTCCCCCTATTTCTGTTGATCACAATTCCTTAGCACTTTTGATAGACATATGTTGATATGGAAGAGGACATAATGATATCATCCATATGGACTGGGATCCATGGCCAGATTTTCAGAGCTAATCAATAAGACTTTCAGTGAAGTCAGTTGGAGTTGCAAGTGTTTAGAACTTCCAGAAATTGAACTGATGGTGAATAAGGAACAGAGCTGCTGTGTGTGTGCTCACAGGATATATATTACGTTGCGGAACAAAGGTATACTGTCATAGACATCACACATTCAGTTATTCTTAGATATGCTTTTAAATATCGATTAAAATTAGTGGGATAATGTGTGTTTTCTTAATCCTTATTAAGAGATAAAGAGTCTAAGATCTAGCGGAATTTGGTGCACTAATGCCAACGGACCATTGCCAGCATGCACCAGCTTGGACACTGGAACAGAACACTTCCTTCTCATGCCCCCTAAAAATAAACTAAATGCATTCTAGTGAATTTCAACAGCAGAAATTGTTTGTCACAATTTGTCTGCATGCCCAAAACAGCATACGCAAAATGAATTTTTGTACTATCACAATGACAATATTATAGGCTTATCATTTTTAATTGACTTTATGACTTATAAAAATATTCCTGCAATCCTGTTTTACATCAGTTTTGTAACAGTTTAACATAGGGCTATGAAATACTCATTCCTGTTACATTCAAATTTTAAAATACTTGATTGCGAGCCTGGCTAATAAATAAAGCACGATTCCCAGAATATTAAGAGCACTCAAGCTTTTGCAAGGATCCTTAGTGGAAAAATAAATAAATTACACCTTTTGAGATCAGACTTATTTTATTTCCCTCCCTTCCCTTGAGAACTCAAAGACACCCCTACAACCAAACGCTATGATAATGAAGCCAATTTTGTCCTTAGTAGTTTTATCAAGCCTTTAATACCACATTAGCTGCTTAATATAGAGTGAAAGTAGCAACAGAAAAGCACTAGCACCCAACTGCATTCTCAGTAGAGATGAAGGAAAAATTTGCAACAAATCATTTATCAGATTAATGCAGCTGCTTTTGCTACTCATGAAATAGCCACAAGCTCTCTACAAATGGAATAATAATAATAGTCACAAAAAATAGAGCATGTATGCCACAGTTTGTTCTAATTAATGTTTTAATTTGGGACAGTGTCTCAGTGGTGATGTGTCTGGTATACCACATGACACGATTTTTTCCTCTTTGATTGGGTGTTGCAAAGGTATTCATGGTGCAAGGTTTACATGCAAGTCTTAAAGGGACAATTGCAAATATAAATGAACACAACTGGGTCTCCCACTAAAACTCAGTTATGTAAATGCTGACAGACGTTTAACCAGAGCAATTAATTTCAAATCAAAGCATTTAAATATTTTGTAGTTGTTTCCAACTTTTGTTCCAGATCAGCTATGAAGTAAAATTATTAAAATTTTAAGGAAAATAAAAGCTCCTACAAAGAAATCTCACCAGATTTACACAGATCAATTAAGGCACAAAGATTCTGCATGTTCCATGTCATTGACTCTAGCTTTTCTGGTTTGATTCTCACATGGGAAGTGGCAAGCTTTAAAATCATATATGCGCTCAAATCATGATGTGATTTTAGTACTTTGTTTCCCATCAATTTTTAAATTAATTATCTGGAAGCAAGCAGCGGTTCATTTTTGGTCATAGACTTTTTGATTAGAAGCTGTGACCCTTTATGCCTTTTTGGCATGCTCTATACAACACCAATGACATGCAGCATGACCTCTGACACCTGATTCAACAAAAAGTAACTCCCGGACAGATCTTTCATATTCAGCAATCTCTTTGTTACACCGGGACACTTACCCCGTTCCATCCCTTAAAATCCACCATGTCTCCCCATTTTCTCCCTACCCCCTCCTACTGAGAAACTTATTCAGTAGCAACATTTCTGTCCTTCCATTTGTGTCTCTCCTTCTGTTTTTACAAACTTTACACTATACCATCGTCCCATATGTTTGTGCTGCACACAAGGAGGTTTCTTTAGAAAGCGCTGATGCTAATTATAAATTTAATTTGCATTTTAATTAGAATGGTAGCAAATTAAAAGCGTGGCAGCTGGAGAATTTTGAACGCTTTGCAGAGATTTGGTGTCAGTATCTCCCTGCTTCTGACTTCTCTCTCTTTTCATTTTTCCCCTCACTATCTTTCATTCACACAAACATATTGGCAATTTTTCTCCTCTCTTGTTTCTTTTTTTGTCTATTTTTTATTTCTCCATTTTCCCCCCAAGGATCAAGTTATAAATTATTTCTTTTCTGTACTGATAAACAGTATACTCTTGTCTTGTGCCAGTACACCGTGTACTGTAGTGATAGTGCAGCTTTTAAGTGAGCTTTTGTAAGGCTCTGTCAGTGCTGCCCTATTTTGCTATTTATATCTGCAGTTTATTTACAGGTAGGAATCTATTCTATACCCCCTCGACTAATTTCAAATTCCAGACCATAGCAGCAAACTCTAGTCTAGCCCTAGACATTTCATTTTTTACATGCTACAAATTTGCAGTAAGTCTGTAGAGCCTTAACAAAAGCCATTCAGAATGCATTGGGGACTGCTCAACTTTATTCTTTACTTAGCAAATGCAGCATTCAATGTGGTTTTGGACAAAAGGCTGAAGTAATCTGTCAGTCTTTTGGTCCATATAATGGCATATATTCTGGCCCTGGTGTCTCCCAGTGCTGTCTTTCATTTGCTATGTGAGCATGTCTGGTTTTAGTACTCACGTGAGCACATTTAGTCAGTTCTGTCATTTTCCCTATGTTGCATCTCCATGGTCATTTTCATTCCTTCTGTTCGCTTCCCCCACGGTGTCCTTGCTCAATAATTTTCATTAATTGATTGACAGCTCTGATAGACCCAACTAACCTCTATCTCACTCTCATGTCGGTTTTTAAATAAGTACTTGTACGTCCAATGACCTTGTCGCCTCATCAGATATCAGAAAATGAGCATGCAGATATGGAGGAAGCTGATTAGCCAAATACGGAAGATCTCACTTCTGGCATAAGTCCATAATAAGCTCTGACAACTAACTTTAGAGTTAGGCATTTCAAACAAAAGGGACCTACGAATGTGGAATAAATAGACCTTAACCAGTTTCCTAAGCACTAGCTATAGTAAAAGGAAGATTTAGAACATCAGTAACATAACAGCCTTTCTAGAACACAGGAAAACAAGCTGTATTTCCAACACGGGAAACATATGTTGGAAATACTCAGACTTATTTTACCCTTTATAATTCTATTTTCAATTATTTGTACAGTATTGTTTAGCTCCCAAAAATCCATCCGTAGAAAAGTAAGTGAATGTATAAAATGAAACATAATGTAATTTGATTAATTTAACATACAGCTAAATTATTTACAGCATACCAGTGATCTTCCCCATGGTAAAATTAACTGAACCTCGAAAAATTGTGGGGTTTCATTAGAAATTCTCCTTGTAGAAAATATCAGGCTTTAAACAGACAAAAACACCAAAAATCATTACTTTTATTTTAAAGATGGGAAATTGAGGCATAGTGATGCAGGCAGAAGATCTCTTGCGGATCAGAAATGAATCCCGCTCAACTGAGTTCCAGTCTACCCCCTTTTTCCACAATGCCACCCTCTTTATCTACTTCAGATCACTGCAGCATTGTAGGCTTTCTTTTTTTTTTAATATAGATAGAGCTTTATCTGGTGGTGTTTCAGGTTTGATATAACACGATGATGCCAAATGACATTCTCACTCAATGTGCTTAAGTGAGCTAGATTAACAGAACAATTTATTGTAAAAAAAAAAAAAACAAAACAAAAAAAACCCAAAAAAACCCACACAACCAAACCACCACCACCACAACCAGTTTAACAAATTGTAAAGCCTAACCAAAGTTTGGAGCAACTAATTCAGCTGCAAATGTGTTAAGACAGAATATACTCCATTGTCAAAGAAGGAATGAGTCCATCAGAATTTAATCTCTACTTTTTTCCGTGCATTGATTTTGGATGAAATTCACCTGATTCTAGTGGCCACCGAAGTATTTAACACCCAGCTCTTCAGATCTTAGGCCTTACCATAGCATTCACACCACAAGCATCAATGCACCATGTTCAAGGCTATATTCTGTAGCAATTCCTAAACTAAAGCAGACACCATAGTATGGTATAGAAGACCTAAAACACCGATTCCATCGTTTTATAGAACTACTTACTCCAAATCATTTGGAAAAACTAGAATTTGAGATTTGACGTTTTTATTCATAACTGTGGAAGTTGCATGATGACATGTTGTTGGGGTATTTAATTTACTTCCTAATCTTACTGAAGAGCCTAAATGAAATTTGCTTTTAAGAAGCAAAAAACTGGGAGACTCAGGCATTAAGAATGCAAGAGTTTGACCACACTTAGCTGAGAGCATAACTGCAGTTTCAGAATATAAGCAAAGACTTAAATGCCCCTTTTTCACAACAGCACAGCTCCAGTTGTTTTTCATGGAGTCATTCCTTATTCAATGGTAGGAGAAACAACAGTATGAGGCCTTGAAATAGAAACAGGCTGAAACTGAGACTAAGAACATTATCCTCAAATACAGGAGCACCTTATTTCTCCTACTGCTTTGACTCTGGCATAGGTGAAAGACACCTGGCTTTTCTGTATGAGATGAAGTTATTCTGTTGGCTCCCACTGGACTGAAGGGTGAGGCAGGAAGATGGAAAGGTAGACAAGTCAAAAAGTTGCCTAAAAATGCCAGGCTGGAGATCAAGAATAAAGGACAAAGTGGAAAATAGGACCTTTTGTAGTATTAGAATACTATAGGCTTGTTCTAGTATTCATACTCCAGTATTTTATGGAATTATGGTTAATGGCTTACTAAAATTACCATGCTTTTTGGCGTGGCAATATACCTTGATTTTCAGAAAGAATGGTGCCTGGGGTGAGTCGAGACTGGATTTACATATAGCTAGCCTGATACAAGACAAGCTTGCATTTTCATGTAAGCATGCGACCTTGGCACATCACTAATAAGAACATCAAGAGCAAAAAGTGATAAATTACCTACAAAAAACCACAGAAAAAGTATGTGACAGAAAATACTGAAAGTGATCTATAACTTGTAAGAGTTTAAAACAACATAAAATCTTGCAATGAAGGCCAAGTGTCTTTCAAGAAATGCTGTGTTTATACAGATGCAATTAAAAAAAAAAAAAATCAAACAAAAAAAATCTTCCCTCCAATTTTCAGTTTCCATCTGTACAGGATTCAAATCCCAATGCCAGGGGAGCTGAAAGTAGAAGCCTGTTTCTGAAAATTCCCTTACATGAAGGATTTTCCTTGGGTATGCACTTCCATTAATTTCTAAGCCTTCTGGGCTACCAACAAAAATTCAGTGACCTCAGTGAAAGTAATCACATGGGTTTAAACTGATTATTTACATGACTAAAGCCTCACAGAATCTAAATCAACTAAATTATCTTCAAGATCCAACTTCTGTAAGTGGTAAGTAATATTAGGCAAAACGTTGATATTTGGTTACCCTAATTAACCTTGTATTTTAACCATATTATTGCATAGTAAAGTTCTAATTTCTATTCCACTGTTATATGCCCTGGAATACCCTTCTCCTCTGGAACATAAACAAACAAAAACTAGTTCAACTGTTGGCTAAACTCTGGTCAACTGAATTTCTTTTAACAACTTTTTATTATGAAATTGTCCATGGAGTACACAGCATTCTCCAAATTACAAGTCTTCCACCTTAGCACTTTGGAAAGGCTTGGATTTTATTTCATGTAAGTTTTTGCAGCTGTACAAAATACTTTCATTAACCCAAGAATGGATTATTTGGAGTGCTAATTAATTGATTCTTCAAAATGCCAATTGACATACTCCCAGGGAAAACCTGATCTAAGCAACTATGTTAATCAAGCTATTGTACTTATGGTTCTGTCTGAATATCAGACCATCTGAAATGAGGAGAACTTTGCCATTACCATCCTGGACCTCTTGTGGGCAGCTTAATTAATATGAGTAGACTATGACAGTTGCACTTGTACATTCACTGTTCTGCCTGACAATAACTCTATAAAATTACATTTCAGCTAAAGAATGGAAACAGTGTTAAATACCATTATTTGCCTGCCTTTGATGTCTGAGAGTCATTATGAAAGCAATTACAGCAGTTTCTCTGTCTGTATGTCTACAGGGTATTTATCTGTATCTGTCTGAGTCCTTTGCCAGGTGGAGAATATATGGCATATTAAAGACAAGGGAATTCAGCCTCAATTATCAGACTATGAACAGAAGAAGAAACAAAAATCAGAGTTTTGCAGATGATCCTGCCAGAAAACAGTAATTTAATATTAAAGGCAGGCAATCTGGGGAAAACTTGCCCAGTGCAGTCTTTTTATTTTAATATTATTGAATTACCCCCCCTCCTTCCATTGTCCTATTTTGTTTTCTATTCTTTTAGCCTCCATGTTTTCTAATACCTCTGCTCACTTTAAATAGGCTTATGCTAGGTTTGAGAGTCTCATAAACGTGAGACTTTTTTTTGTAAACCTACTTTTTGTTTCTTTATTACATGCAGATATTCTGCCATCTAAGTACCTCTCAGAGGAAACAACAGATTCCGAGTGGGGTAAAGCCACATGAGGCAACTGCTGAAAGAAAAGTTAGGAGATTTTGTACTACCCACAGAAGACTACATACTTCATTCTGCCTGTGCCTAATTATTATTTTCCTGACCCCCGTTGTAGTATGACTGGGTCCATAGGTTGGGAGATGAGCAGCTGCCAGATTTATCCTTTGGATTCTTTCAGATGTCTTCCCACAGCAGACTACTGGACTAATAAAAGACAATCCTCCAATTGCTTTTCTGTGCCACCAAGTTTAGAACTGACAAAATAATGTTCTGCCAAAAATCTTTGAAAAATACTAATTTTTCAACTAAACGTGTATACAGAAAGCATGAGCATCTGGCTTTTTCACCTGAAAAATGCATTAGTTCTAATCGTCTGTTTCCTGCATATTGAAGGTACATCCATTCATAAACAGCTTCACAGTTCCTTCATAACTTGCAAACACGGATATTTTACCATCTTGTCCTAGTGTTCTATAATAACCCCACTTCTGTAATAATGAACCTCACCACAAACCTCAAAATCTAAGTTCCATCAAGAATTAGGACTTTTAGTACTATCAGTAAACTCTTGTGATGATATTTCGTAACTGTTGTCTGAGCCTGAAAACATCGAATACTATAATTTGGGCACATGAAAGAAATGCCTTGGTATCTCCAAATGGATTACCCAGTTATACCATACACGCATGGGAAATGGATGAAAGCTAGTTTGCCCTGCTATTCAGGGCTGACAGGATGCTAATTTATCTTAGTTGCCTGCTATCCATCATCATTTGACAGTCTAGTGAATGTATCTATGAAAGCCAAAGATTCTCTTCTTTTGGTAACCTAAGTTTTCCGATGCTTTATGCTGTCTTTTGTTTTAAACAGAAAGGCAAGAACATTACCAAAAATGTCATGCTGCTCATCAAGCATGATGCCTATTCTGAAGCTTGGGTAATATTTCTAGGACCAGCCTTTAACATATTATGAAAAATGTCTCTTGATAATACCCCCAGGAAAAAAAATTTAAAAAATTAAAAAAAATAAAAATCACCAAACAAAAAAACCAACACCCCAAATATTATAATGTAATGTTTTAAAAGATTCCAGAGGAAATTTCGAGAAAAGGTACACTAGTGTTTAATTGTGTAAGTTACCATCAGATGAAGGCTGGCCTAGTCTTGAGGAAATATCTGGGACTGCATATCTCATTGCTGTGCCATTAATATAGTCATCCATCTTGGAAAAGGGTGTGCGAAGCAGGGGATAAAATGCAACAGATATAAATATGCCACCATTTGCTTTATTTTTGCATAATCACATGAAGGCACTGGACAAATGAAAGCAAGGGCATTAGTTTGCCATAGGTGTGCTAAGAAACTCCAACGTCCCTCCACCCACGTTCTGTTCCATTGAAGTAGCACTGTCACTCTCAAGTGCCTAACACACCACTTACCCATGCAAAACAAAACTGTGCTTCATTTGCTCTAAGGCTTATGCTACCAAGGCCACAGAGATGATACACTAAGATGTCATCGGTAATGAGTCCAAATTATCCATTATACACGAAGTGCTTATGCTAGAGCTTTTAATGCATTTTGAGTATCAGGTATCATATGCATCTTCCTCAAAATCCCTAGAATCTTTTCCAGCTGCACGTTCTTTTTTGCTTAACTTTTAAAGAAAACAATTATTATACTGCAGACATTTCCTTATACCCTTCTCAGACATTTTACTAGCAATCTTTTGTTACAATACTGTTTCCATCTTGTAAGGGCATATTCTGATACTGGTCCTTGGAAATCTTTCCATTTAAGTCATGCAAAATTAGAATGTTTACAAGAAATGTGTTTGTGTGTATATACACACACATACAAGCTACAAGAATTTTATTTTAAAAGATTAATGAATGATGTAAGTCTCATTAAGACATGAAGACCTTAATATTTTTTGAGCAGATACTGCGTGGCAAAGAAGAAGGAAAGGATTTAATGATATATTAGACATTTTACAGTATAAATATATCCTTGATTAATTAAATCTGCGTAGTCTATTACCTTACCCTGAGGAAAATATGATGTTAACAATGCTTTTTTTAATAAGAAAAAACCCAAACAACTTGCTTTTGATATTTAACTTAAGAGAAGAGACGTAGAGAAAAATATTTTATGAACTTGTATAAACGAAGAAATTTAATTCTTTCCTTTAATTAAAAAGAAACAATGCAACTTGCAAGAAACACACTTATTTTCTTCAAAAAGGAAGATTAATATAGGTTAAAAAGCCTTTCTAGTTTTACAAAATTAATACTGTGTTTAATTATATGAGATTAAAATTTCATTATACATTATACTTTAATTGGTATAGAAGGGGCCAGAGGTTAAAACCTTTGCACGAGTTACCTTTTGTGCTCTTCCAATATCTAATAACATAGCAGTTTTAAATTATAAACCCTGACAACATTTAACAAGTTTCTTACATGTTTTAATTTTACCCTAGTAATCTTTTATGTGGAGCAGTAGTGCTCCTGAGGTCATAATCCTAGATGATGAAACAAGCAGAGACAGAAATCACTACAAAACCGAAGTCGCTGGACATTATTGGATTATGGTAAAGGTGCTACCTGGACTCCAACTATCAACTATAGGTTTAGACAGAACTACTTTACAACACTTACATACCGTAACGGTTAAAACACACTGTGTGGGGCAGCTTTCTGCCTCCTAGACAAGCAGTTATACCTTCAAGAACACTGTGAACTACTTCTCAGGAAAAGATCAAAGAAATCTGGAGGGTCCTTCTAACAAATGTGTAAAGTGGCCTTGAACTGTTTAAACCACTGGTGCTGTGTCCTACAAGTGGGATTTTCAGAGGACTCCAAGGGGTTTAGGCATACAAAGCCTATTGACCTCTAATGGAATTAGGACACCTATTCCAGAGGTGTTTGGAAAACCCGGTGCTACTTAGAACAACATTTCTCAAACATGAACATGAAGAGGCAACTGTTTCAATGAAAAACATGCTTCCATTTTAGAAATGAAGCAAGCCATTTTATATATATGGGTAACAGCTTGCTGGTAAGATAATATGATTCCCCCTATAATGAACCTCTAATGAACAGGGGTGGTGAATTGAGGTGGGTCTGGAGAGTTGAGTCTTGGTCTAAAAAGGTTGACGGACAAATGCATGAATAGATAAGACTCTTAAAGTGACCACAAACAAGTAATTTATTCTTGCTACAACTGATCACATGAACAGCCCTCATTCCTGAACAATTCAAGGGGGGGGAAGAAAAAAAAAAAAAAGTATCTCAGTGGTAGGAATCTGAGAAATTCTTGTCTGGCTTACTAACTCCTCTTCCCCAGCAGAACAGAGAAGATAGAAAAGCTTCTTTTAGGGAGTGAGTATTAACATCTGCTACTATGGGCACCCAAGAGGCTATCTATTACTATTAAATTCAGTGATTATTGATTACTCTTTGGTATTGACAAAGTCAATGTGTATATGGATTACCTGCCATATAAATGCCAATCACGTGCATTTAAGATTTGGACCAACAAGATACCGCGAAACAACTTTCTAAAACATTTTTTGTTCATTGTTCCCATCCCGTACATCTGTGCATCTGCCTCCTGAAAATTAAAAGCAACTGCTGCTTTGTATGGCAAATCCAGGCAGCTCAGCATCAACATCATGCAAACTGCATACGCAAATAACAGCGCGTTGTTTAGCGCTATCCCAAAGTGACCTGTAGAAAAGGGGTGTTTGCTCATGTTGTTGAGCTGAGGTGAGAACAGAGTTCTAATTACCTGTTTTTTTCCTGCGGTAGTTTACAGTTGAATCTCATTATTGGATAACTGTTTAATCAACTCTAAAAAATACAGTATAATTAGTACTGTAGCAATATAGATACACTATGAAGCAAGCAGTTCCAAGAATGGCAGAAGCCTATTTGATACTTTGTGAATATCTTATTTGAACCAAGACTCAGACACTGAAAAATACATGTTTGTATGCTTTTGAAATATTTAACGATCTTATATTATATCTTTAGACATTAAAATAGTTGTTCAGAGTCCCATTTGAAGTAAATTAACTTCATTTGTACAGAGATGTACCGATTTGCCCAGTATGAGACTTTGACCCACACTCTTTTTCAGTAGCGTACCAACTCTAGGCTGGATAACGTTTTCACTGAAAAAGAATACTTCAAAGGGATTTTTTGTGTGCTTAATGAAATTCAGGATGAGGCCTTCTGCAAGTAACTATAGTGAGTAATTTTAAAATATCTTCTTCATTAAAAGGACAAACTTTCAGAGCCAGCAAATGAAATTCTGTAATTAAAACATGTTTGTTTAAAATAAAAATCCAGAGAGGTCTTGAACAGTGAAATAATATCCTTTAGATTAGTGTTTAATTGAAAACAGTATTTACTGCTCTAGTGCATTTGATAGAGCTCTTTACTGTGTTTCTTTATGTATAATTGTATTTTGCAACCAATTTAAAATACCTAGATGAGTGCAGTCCTTCTATAAGGTGAAGATGAGTCCTTGCAAGGATATCAACGTCTACAGGGGTTTCTTTCTAACAGATATGAAAAAGTAATTTCCATTCTGCTACTTTCGTGTGATCCTTTCTGCATATGAAATGCCTTTCACATACACACATAGATGCATCTCCTCAACGGATAAGAATATTTCCTAAAAACCAACATACCCTACTCCCTGCATCTTTGACTTAAGGAAAAGTTAGGTCATAATAATAGCAACTTTTTTCCTTTAAAAAGCACAATTCGTTGCTTTTATACCTATAGTCTTATTAAAATGTGAATGATACAGTTATAACAAAGAAAAAATAAATAGGTACAATTCTGACTTGACTATAGTATGTGTAAATACAATAAAAGACTTCCAAATTTCCAAATTGCAAAGGGGAAGTTTAGGATTAGTGACACTTCTCTCAATGCTATTCCCTGCCTTAGAGGTATCACTGGTTTTATGCAATTTTCAATTGCAAAGCTGTTGTGACCTGCTCTTGCAAAATGCCCGAGAACTCAAAATTTGGCTGTCTCACTAGTAATATTAACGGGCTTTGTTTTGGGTGATTATCCAGCCTACTTCCTCATCCCACTGACAATTTTTCTTGTTGCATCTTTGACCAAGTTTAGTTTAGACACACTCAGATTAATGACCTGGTTTTTCTTCATGATCATAAAAGATGAGTTTAACATGATGCTATTGAAACATTAATAATAATGCCTTGCCACACTGGGAGAAATTCTGCTACAAACTGCAGCATTTCTTGGTAAAGATACCACATTTTTAAAGGTGTTTTTAAAAGTGGAAAGAGGACCCGAATATGACTTACTTGCATGTGAGTGACTCGAGCTCTTTCAATACGTACCCATAGCCTGATTGCATTTAACGTATTGGCCTATTGTTATAGACAAGAGAATGTCCAACTCTCTCAAGGTTAATTGACTGCTGTTCTTTGAAATATACATGAGAAATTTTATTGACTATCTCACATCCGACCTCCCCTGTCATGCAGGAGGAGAACAGTAACAGGGGAAAGGACTTCACAAAAGGATGAAAAGGACAAAGGTGAAGTGCAGAGGGCTGCACTAGATTTTGACAAAAATTCCTTCCCTGTTGTCCTGTGTATTTTCCAATTCAACTTTTTGTTATTAGAAAGCCTGTAATTTTAAGAAGAGACTTCTCCTAAAAATTTACCAAATTAACTAGTTCACCTAGTGTTACAGGGTCTCAAGTCAACTAAAACCAACAAACAGGAGTATGCAGATGGCCCACATTCATTTGCAAAATTAGTATTTGTAGATTCTAAGCCTTTCCTAAGAATGGTAATATTTTCACATATAGAGATACTTCCATAACTTTTTAAAGTCTACACTGATAGTGACTTTCAAAAATAATTACTTTATCTCAGATATTACAATAGCAGGACCCAAATTACCTGAATCATGTAAGGATAAAATGACAAACCTATCATGTTGGCGTGGAAGCATTTCTGACAGAGTCCCATAAGGTGAGTAAATTAGACCATCTCATCATCCCTGAAGCGATACATACAACTTCCCTAGCTCTCTTAGATCAAATTTTGGCCTTGCAAACCAGAATATGCAACTATATCTGTGAAAAAGTGTATAAATTATCTGGAAGAGTTCTGTGAGGGAAATAATGCTTCCTCTGTGACTGTTAACATGCAGTTTGCATACATGGGTCTCAGAAGTGTGGCATCACCTGGGGATATCTCATAGGAGAAATAATATCACATAGAAACTGACATTCTAAATTGCGGTCTTTCCAGGCTCAAATCTTCAAGGGATAGAATTAAATTTGGCTTAAATGTGATACAACTTCTTGTGTTTTGAATGTTCTGACACCCGGAGAACCACTGTAATTGTTAAAACCTCAACCCACCTTGAAAATAACTCCACCTAAAACTGGAACAAAAGTGGGTTGGTTTTTTTTTCAGATAAAAGCAAGCATCATTTTGTACAACACACTTTCATGTCACTTTACACAACAGCAATTATTATTATGCTCAAATTGGAAAAAGGGTTTACCTTAGATTGCTGACACAGCCCTACCCACACAGCACATCCCCCTGAAGAGTATGTATAAGCCAAACACACGTCTAATTTTTAGCACATTCCATGACTTACAGCTCCACAATGACAAGCCTGCACAAGACACATTTTTGATGACAACGAGATAACTCCTTGTAATGCCTCCACCATGATAACTGGATTTTTGCTAAGCTTTCCATGACCAAATTACAGCCGTAATGATGACACACTGCACACCACTGCCAAGCTGCATAAAGTGACACCTGCTTACAACAGCTTGAAATGGAACTTGTCAATATGACCAGAAACATTACCAATAACTAAGGGACTGTTTTTTTCTAAACCTTACTCATATTGGATAGTACCTGCTCAGCTTGGCAGCCTTACGGTACCAGAACCTAGCTTTACACCATGCAGAAATTCTGAGACCAAAGAAGCATTTTTAATGTTGTTGATGGAATAAAAAAACCCAAACACCTATGCATATCATCTAAAGGAGCACCAGTAAGATAGATCCAATCAAATCTCTTTGGACTGCATTCAGCCTCCATCTAGACTCCATACTACAGAAAATCCACACACTCAATCTGTGCGAAAGCCAGAGGTAGAATATTTTCATTACTCAGTTCAGTACTAGGAGGTTAAAAATGCCAGTGTCCTATTCCCTTTAAAAATCTCTCATCTCCTACCCCCAACCTGCCAGCTGTATAGAGTATTTCCCTTGCCACTAATTCTGATAGCATGCCCTAATTAACTCATTTTATCTTTTGGTATAAATCAATTACAATTAAAATATAGTTTGTCAAACCTCAATGGAGTATTGTTTCATGTTAAAAACATTTTTACTCATGAGAGAAAGTGTGATTAACTTCAACAGAAAGCTTAAAGTTCAACTTACTATGAGCAGAGGGAATCAAGCACAATTCTTCCCATTCAGAAAACTTCAAGCTTCATCTCAGTGCAAGGAAATTAAATGAGTGGATGGTTTTACACTGGTCATTCACATCATCAGCATGTGGCAGGAGCTAGGAAAAAATTAAAAAGTTGGTTTGTTTTGTTTGTTTTTTTTTTTTTTTTTTAAAAAAAACAAACCATGTGGTGAATAAGACCATGAAAGAACGTCCAACACCTGAAAAGACAAAAAAGCTTTTTAGGCATCATACTTTTTGAAGCACTTTTGAAATGTGAAGTACGATATTTCCATTTCAGATGGTAGATAAAAATGCAACAAGTCTAAGAGATAAGGGATTCAGTTTCTTTGGCCACGAGTCAGTAGTAGCAGAAAAGTCTGTCAGAGCTACCTCATTTTAAGAGCCAGAGGTCCACTGAAGGTGTCCTGTCCCAACTCCTGTCACCACCGAAACCATTTTAAACATTAAATATACAGTAGAAAAACCTTCCACACATTGTAACCTTATATTTATATATGTATAAAAAACGTACTATGTTCCAAACAAACACGTCAGAGAGGGTTGAAACAGAAGAGAAGTCTGTACGTACTTAAATGCAACTGTAACCGACGTTTTTGGTTGGGTATTTTCACGCCCTTGGGCATTTTTGGTACCACATCCCCACTGTCACAGACTACAACCATAGAACAAATCCTACTCTGACGGAGCTCAGCGGTTGGATTGGGTATAAACAGCGCGTTTTCGGTGAGCGGGGCGGCAGGGCGCCGTGAGGGAGGAGGCGCGAGCTGCACCACACCGGTCCCCGC
The DNA here is from genome assembly GCF_028500815.1 of Rissa tridactyla. Lineage (NCBI taxonomy): Eukaryota > Metazoa > Chordata > Aves > Charadriiformes > Laridae > Rissa > Rissa tridactyla. The sequence continues at coordinate 5,843,518 of NC_071474.1, forward strand.
CGGCTCCGGCAGGAGGAGCGTAGCCCGCCGCGGGGCGCGCGCGGGGGCACGCGCCTGAGGGAGGGCACACCGCCGGGCAGGGCTGAGGAGGGACTGAGGAGAGCGAAGGAGAGGCGATTTTTGAAGAAAACAAGGGAAAATCGGGGAAGGGGACGTGGTTGGGGACACAGATAGAGGTACGCCTTGCCTGAGGGGGGAACCTCTGAGGGGACGACTGCCCATGGAGGACCCTCCTCTCCTGAGGGACCGCAGCCTGTGAGCAGCCCAGGCCAGTGCAGGGACACCCCTGAGGAATGACACCATGGACTGTCACCAGACTGACCCAAACTGCTGATTTTCAAGAAAAATGGGAACAAACATGTTTTATAAATACTCTTCCACCTGGTTGAGACTACGAATAGATGCCACTGTTATTTGAAGCCTGTGCACAATCTATGAGACTGCACAATCTAGATTTACTTGTGTTGGGATAGCGTTCTGAGGACACAAATCCGTAGCCATGCCAGAATATACTATTTATGGTTTAAAAGCACTTAGCAGGTATGATACAGAATATAAAAGCATAATGCATTTTTCTGAGAGCCTCAAGAAAACATCCTTACTGTTTCTGATTTATGCCAAGATGCCATGGCTTTGTGCTTTGCTGTACATGTCTAATTCTACACAACACACAACTTCCTAAAACGTCTACCACACACACGCTTGTTCTCTTATACTGAACTGCTGAGTGCCTCTATGCAAATGCGGCAGAACATGGCAGAGTTAGATCAAAACATTGCCACTCCTGCAATGCAAAGGACTAAACTAGTATAAATCCCACCTGCCCATTAAAATGCGTTCACAAAAACCTGATGTGCATCTTTGTTTCAGCAGACTTTACGCTAAATACAATATTGTCTGTTCATGCCACTTCACCTTATGTTAGATTAAGTATCCACCCTTCTACATGGGGCATAAATACTTCGTACACTAAGAAAACTTATTCTTTGTTGTGTAGAAACAGTGAAAATAAAGCATGTGTATGCCACGTACACACATGCAAACATATAACATTTTCCCAGGATACAAGAGACATGATAGTTCCCCGCTTACTAGCATGATTTCACCCAATAGTTCTGGCACTGCTCTAACAGTCCTCTTCAACCCAATGATCAGCTGATTTTAGAATTCCTTGTCATCCTAAAACTCAGGAGTTCAAAATGTAAGATGACTCGAGGCATCATCAGATACATTGTATGTGAACACACAGTCTGGCCAGCCCACTTTGCCCTGAGTTTTGTTAGATGCGGTGATGTTAAGCATCGTCAAACACAGCACCTGAAATCCAGGTGGATGTACTAAAAGTCAAAGTTTTTATTCCCACCAGTGAACAATCAAAAAGGGGCATCATTTGACAAATGGATTTCTGATGCACCCTCAGATTGTAATGAATAAGATCACTGTATTTACCATTAGCTAGGAGGTTGTGATGATTGCTGCTATCAGAAGCTTGAAATATTTCCTTTATGTTTTTATCCTGTAAGATTCCATGGGTATTTTACTGCACATTTGTAACAAGTACAGCTCTAGATTAGCAAACCACGGTTTTGTTTGACCCCAGCTACCATGTAAGCTTCTAGTTTTCTCTAGTCTAAAGTACACTGAAGTATTTTTCTGCTTTCCTGCAGTTTTTAAGTAGATAATAAGTCCCAAACTTCACCAGCCTTTAGCTGAAAGAAGCTTGTCACGGTGGTTGGTAGCTAATGAAGATCCTTTTAGTTTATCTTCATCAATTGTCAAATATTTGAGTCCATGAAGTGGTGTGATGAGGTACAAAGACAGATATTTGAAGGGATTTTAACTCATTTGAGCAATTACATGCTTAACTGCCCTGCGATAATCTGTCAGTCTGAGTCTTTTCTACACAGCAGAAGTGGGGAGTATTAGAATAGCTGGATTTAGAACATAAAGGCCTGGCCTGAATGGAAGAAAGGCACCAGAGAAATTAATTGCCAGTAACAAACAGCAGGACTGCTTGCAAGTTATATATCACATAGTTACCTACCAGCAGTGGTAGAAGCCAGCTGTAAAATAACATACTGAATTGTGACAAAATAGTCACTGCTATGAAATCAGTGAATACCATGAATAATTTAAACAAATATTGGCTAATCAAGTACATTGTATTACATAAATTATATAGATACAAGATTTTTATTTATGTATTATATAGATTTGCTGAATGTAAATTTCAATAAAACAAACATGTTTTTAATTATAGCTCTAGCAGTTTTAAGACGTAATCTTATAATTTATATGCTTATGTTTACTTATGTATGCGTTTCTGCCGTACTCAGAATGTAATGCTTGTGTAGATTCAGTAATGGAAAAATGAGGGGGAAAAAAAAAGGGGGGAAAAAAGATTATTCCTTTACATGTTATTCTTTAATTTTGAAGTACTAAAATTAGGGTCAGATTATTAGGAAGATCTAAGTGGTAATGTATATCACTTATAATGGTATAGTCAGGGCTTCCTTGGGTCCCATAAGTTCTAAGGGGAGCCAAGAGAGAGTTATTATAAAGGAGCCATCTCGCTTCAGTCCAGACTCAGTGCTACTCTAGGTCACTGGTTCCAGAAGCCTGACTTACTGTACGTTTTCTTGTCCTTTCTCTCCCTGTCAGGTCCCTGATGCCATCTGCTTGCTCCATCAGTTGCCTTCCTATCCACCGCTGCCTGGCACAGGAAGACCTATTCAGGTACGACTCAGTGATCTTGACTGCCAGTGACTAATAGCCACGGCAAAGTGATATTATCACCAAGAATCCTACTCCATAGCACCTTTTTCCTGCAGTCATAGAATCCCATCTAACCCAGTAACACTCCGGAATTTCCTGCAGTGGGGAAGTATCAGTCCCAGTTACAGTCTTTTTACACCAGAAATTAAGCAGTCCTTGACTTTTGCATGTGTTTGGGTGGTGGTGTTTTTTTTTCCCCTCTTGGACTTATACCATGAAACCAGCACGAGGAATATGGACTTGAGACTGCAACTAATGCAAGAAATGTCAAGACACACAGAGTGAAGTCTCTCATTGCCTCCCTGGTAACACTGACCATAAATGACAAAGTGTGTTTCTATACAGAGAGGGCCATTTCATTCACATTACTCATGTTAGTTACGATGTTTATTTTAGATTTGCTGTCTCCCTAAGGTGCCAGCTCTGAGGGAGCTAGTTAGCATGGTAGCGTTAGGTACAAAGCAAAAGCCCTTCACCTCAGGGACTGTGCTTCAGTTCTGACCTTAGGTCAGAAAGGAAATAAGATAGGTAATCTCAGCTCTGTCCCTAATGACCAGTATTCCACATCACAATGCTACACATGGCTGTCAGCTTCTGCTCAGGAGAGGCCCAGGACACAGCCAGCATGGAGAACTAATTACCCTCCCATCCCAGGGAACAAATGGGCAGCCCAGCTCAGCAGGCTGAGATCACTGGCGAGGTATGGCAGCAGACTAATAAAGTGGAGGAGTGTCACATGCATGGCTGTGGCATACAGTTCATGAGGCGCTTTATTTTTCCTTCATTAATGAGGATTTTATTTTAGGCTCACTGTATGACATTAACATATTAAAAAAAAAAGAAAAAAAGAATAGAGCTGATTTATTCAGTCAGCCTGGTGTTGCAAACATCACCTGCCTTTTGTTTTTACAGGCCTAATTCACATGGGCCAAATTAAGTCCAGACTTTTATGAGTGGGGCATAAAGGGCACAAAGAGCTGCTTCCCCCATCAGTAGAAGAAGGAGCCATAAATTGGCTGCTTACACTGGAGAATCCAGAGGTAGAAATACATGCAGTGCCAGCAGCATTAGTTGGGTCAGACAGGCCACGTCTGAAATGGATGGACTAGGACGTGTTCTCATTCCCTTCCAACAATAAGGCAGAGGAACCAGTAAAGAAGCAAACTTTCCAAAGAGCTGATGCTTAGCATCTCCTCTTGCACCCCTGGAGCCACCACCACCCTTGTATCACTGTGCACAGAAGGGTCTCTCCCTCCACAAGGCATCTGAGACTAATTAGCTCATAACCTAATATTTATTGGGATGCAACAGCTTACTGTAATTACAGCATTCACTAACTGCTTAGACCAAGGGGTAGAAATACCTGGCACCAGAAACATGGGTCACTGCCAGTACATGCACACACAGGTGCTCACAACTCCATTATAACCAGCGTCAACACTAGGAGAGCCAGCAGGACATTTCTTTTGTCTTACTATAGCACAGAACATACACAAAGCTTACAGCAAAACATGGAGCTGCAAGCACAAAGGAAAGAGATATCTTAAAAAGCTCATGTTTTTATGACTGTTATAATAGCACAAGCATTAATTAAAAGAAAAGTAGATACTAAGGGAAGCAATTAGACATTGGGAAAAACACATGTAATAATTACTAGGAAGTTACCTTCACTCAGAATCACTGGAGCCACACATCTGCCCATGCACCAGAAAAATCCAGCAACCCACCACCCCAAACACACCCCCCTCAGGCACACACGTGTGAGCATTTATACCTGGGAGTAGGTTGTGCTCTCTGCTTCCACCTATGTGGGATCTTGGGAAATGTAGTCTGTCTGGTGTCCCTTTCACATGGGTTACTTTGACTACACTAAATAATAAGATTTTAAAGGATTTTAAGTATTTATGTGAGTACATAGGATGCTGGGCTCTTTCTCAATTAAAAAGAAAATCTGAACTTTTTCAGGTGATGGGAATTATAAACACATCTTTATAAAGTATGCTGGTCTGAGCAGGGAAGAAGCTAAGCCATGTTTATCTTGACCTGAGTCAGACTCAGCAGTGTAAGCTTGAGATGTTTGTCTTTTTATTTAGAGCACTGAATTTCGGAGTGCCAGTGTAGCACAGGTGAATACCACAGCAGCCACACGCCCTTGTTCTCAGAAACAAATTTAGAAGCAAAGAAGGGGGACATTAACGCAAATATATCAATTTATGGTATATTCACCTTATTCCACAAGAAATGGGTTACTGTGTACATTGCAGGTGGATGTTCTCCTCCCCTGATTGGACCAAAAACCTAATTTTTAAGAAACCCTGGCTGGGAGATAATTCCCTACACTTTCAATGAGAAAAGATGTGTTGGCTCAAAATACGGCTTCCTAATGGCATTTTCCCTTGTGTTGCTATGACACCTAGAAGGAAGAACACAGTATAGGAAACCAACCACTTCATGATAAGAGTGGGCTACCAACTTTGTCTCTAGATTTCATGTCTATCATATCCTAGCAGCTGCAGCATAAGGCAACACCTGTAAGCTTCAGTGGTAATCAAGGAAAATAATCATACTGTTCCCGCCCTTTCTGAAGAAGACAAGCCATTTGCAACTTGTGCAGATTTTCACATAAAAATGTCAAATCAACTAGGGATTAGATCTAAAATCAGGCTGGAGTCTGTTGCACTGGAGAACAGTCAGCAGCAGCCTTCTTATAGCTGTTAGGGCAGACAAACTACTAGAGCAAAGAAGACAGGCAGTGCATCCTTATGGGGATTTTTGTGTTTTCGTAAGAGCGTGTGCCTCCACCAGAATTATTCATCTAGTTCTTAGGCCTTGAATTAAGCTTAAACATTAATTTTACTTGCTGCAATGCCATTAAGCCACAAATAAATGCAGTAAGTTCCAAAATTGAATCACTCCTTGTTGAACCCAGTCCTGGCAGATGCTCATGTTTTTCTGGATGAGAAACAAAACTGGCAGAATGAGGCACAGGCTGGACTTTGTGTCTCTACACCCAGTAGCAGAACTGAACTGGCATATTTAGAAATAAACAGCGATGAAAAAGAGATCCAACACAAGGATGCCCTGGGTCATAGTATGCCTCTCTGGACCATAACACAGAGCAGTGATCCTTACACAGGACAAATCTTAATTACATGGGGTACCACATCGTGGTCGTAATTTGATAGGGAAATGGGATACTGGAAGGTATGGCAATAAACAGTTGAATGCCATAACTTTCATTTATGGAACTGTAAATAAGCTTTGTCAGCACGGGTAGTGAACGGATTTTTGGCATTGCATTCAGCAAGGATTTCACCCCATATCTTTTTAGCTTAACAGTCCTAAAAGCTAAATTTACTGACACGCTGCAGAAAACAGGACTAAAGTAGCAGGTGTACGCTCATCGCGTTAATTCATCTAGTGAGTCCTGGTATAATAGAGATTTTATATTACAGCCAAGCTTTTCTGACAGAGGCAAAACAATCTTCCAGTAACACTAAAAATTATTATCACTTTCATTATAATAGCACATGGGAGCCTTAGCTGATGACTAGAGCCTATCACAGACAAATACGAAAGACAGAGCAAGAAAGGAGTTTTCAGAAGGCAGCATCTTCTATTTCAAAAGGGACAAAGATAGCCCTCTAAAAATTAAATTTCAAGAAATGTGAGAGACAGAAGTTTTGCCTGAGATCTGTTTCGTATTCTTATTAGCATCGTTCCCCAGGGGCAAGTAATTTTGAGTGCAATACAAAGTTGATAATATGCTGAGGATAATTATAATGAGGATTGATTAAGTTGGTAGCCAAAGTACGGTAGGTTTATATCTGAGAGAGCATCATAAAAGGAAACCACTTTAAAAGTTCTGGAAAAAACTATACACAGGGATTGACAACTAGCTCCCTAGTGAAATAGCATCAAAGCTGATACATATTGTGTGCAAAACAACTCACAAACAGAGAAATTATTCTAATTCTTTTAAGGTTTCCTTGTCAAAAACTTAAAATCTGAATACATTAGGTGCTGCAAAAGAGAATAAAGTATTGACAGCTCTAGTTATTCCATGCAATTAAGCTCAACGTGCCCCCTTTTTCAGTGGCTGTTGAACAACTATGTTTGCCTTTGGAATTTTCTTCTCAGTTTCACAGGAACATTTGGCAGCAGAAACAATTTTTGAAGAAATCATTTCAGGAACTGATTCATCCCTGATTCTAGGGGAATTACAAGAGCTAACTGGTATAAGGACTCATTAAGCCACTGTTTTAAAGTATTTCTTCCTCTTGTTTTCTGTTTTTATTTCACATTTACCTGCAGTCCTGCTTCGGTCTGACATTTGAATCTGTTTTGAATTTGTAACAATGAAGCAAGCTGGCTGAAGTCAGACAAAATCTGAACATTTCACTTGCCTGAGTCCTGCTTTGCTGACAGGTAGAACTCATGGATACAACTTTTAAATTATTTCTAGGTCATGCTTACTTAAACTACTGAAGAAACAAAAGATTATCTGTACCCAATGTTGTGAAGTGGAGTAACTACAAAGACTTTTGAGCTTGATTCTCTGATGGGCTGAAATACTGGCCCCAAAACAGCAGTGAACTTTTTAAGTGCCTCCCGTTGTAGGGAGTCATTCCAGTAAGTGCAATCCTGGATGTCAAAATTAATGGAATGATTCAAATGCTGAATTTAAAGCATCTGTTTTGAAAGACCAGCATTATCAGACCAGCATGCTCCAGGGCCAATATCATTCTAGTCTAAAGTATGAAATATATTTGTTTTCTTTCCATTTAAACTGTATATCAGGAAAAGTACGTGACTGTGAAAATACTGCACTTCTTAGGAACCTAGGACCTTCTAGTTCAGCAAAGTCCTGTCCCAGTCACTGCAGGCAACTATGTCATAAAAACAATTTAAAAGTAGTTCACATCCCATCTCAACACTACCAAAGCACTCTACCCTTATTGCTTCATTACTCCACTCCAATTGCAGTTGCTCTTCTTCTGATTTGCATCCTCAGTTTATTTGTAGCTTATCATATCCACTCCGTCCAACTGTTCTTTCTCTGATCTAATACTATCCTGAGTTATAAAGGTCTTGGATAGTGTTTAAATTTTTTAAGAAATATGCAAGAATATATCTTCATATTTTACTCAAAAATGCAGAGCCTTTAATGAACAGGATATAGCCACATGAAAAAAATCCGTTGGGCAGGAAGGATGATAAGTATCACTGAACTGGATATTACAGTGTTGATGTATAAATGCAGCATAAAAAAAGGGTAATGCTGGCTTGTGCAGCAAAATGATATTGACACAATTAGTTCGATGCTGTTTTTAGAGTTTACAGAATATGACCTCTGGATTTTTCATCTTCAAAGGTTACTTCTAATTAGCATCCAGTGATAACATGTTAGAGATGCTTCTTTAAAAGATATCACAGCTCTAGCAATGAGTACTGACATGGTATCTATCAAAGTCTCATGGTGCCTGCAATTCTGACAAAAGGCACTCCAAAGGACTGGCACGTATCACCTTATTTGCATTTTTGCATTTCATTATGCTCATAATTGCATACCACCACAGCAGTTCTTCCCCACTATCTCAGAAAACATTATCAGCAACGTCTGAAATAAATGCTTAAATGTCAACAATTGACGAGCAAGAAAAGCTGACCTTTGAAGGATCTCATTCTTTTGAGAATTGCCCTGGTATGACTCACTTCTTAACTTTCTGGTTTTGTTTGATAACACCAAAAGAACATAGTTTCTGTATGGATTGTTTTTGTGTATTGGAAATAGAGAGGAAGTCAAAGAGCTGTAAAAATACAATCCATTTATATTAGCAGTCAGCTGGGACTGACTGAACATTTGCAATGACAATTCTTAAAGTCACCAAAACATTAAAGTAAGTGGACATTAACATTAAGCTACAATGGAATTTCTATGGAATTATATGTTACATCCACATTAGAATTAAAGTGAATGTGTCCCTGATTAATATTATGACAACGAACAAAACAACCTTTCTTCCACAAACATGCTATTTGTTTTGCACATTGTAAGAAGTGTTTGACAATTACAAATCACTAATCTAAACCCAAGAAAAACTAGTCACAGTCATCTTACATATACTGCAATATTGACTGGCCTTCACTAGATTGAGCTAACATTTTACTGTAGTTTGTGTTTTTACCATCATTTCATGGCTCCATTTACCTTGATTTGCATAGCAATTTTGGTGCACATTTTTCAAAAAAACTCTAATCAATTTTAGCTTAAAATAAATTACACCACCACAGAAATTGCTGCCACTGTCCAAAAATGCTAATCAATTTTGAAAATCTACATCATGGCGTGCATCCCAGATTTTTTCCATCCAATCCACATCAAAAAGAAATGATAGAAAATGATGTTAACATGTTCTACTGCTTGTTTGCTTGTTTTAGTTGAGGCATTGGTTATGCTTCAATGGCAAACTAATCGCCTGTTTGGAATCTCATCCCGTTTGTGTTACTTGTTTTAATGGCAATATGGAGATGCTACAGAAGATTTCAACATGGTCCATAGTGAAAGTTTTAGATTCTCTAACAGGACCACTTTCAGAGGTGTTAGTAAAAAGAAAATTAAACTGTTTATTTTCACCAGTATTACATTCTTCTATGGCAGGACTTCATATGTTCCTGTGTTAGAGATTGTTCTAATGAGGCAAAGAATACAACAGATCAATCTATTAAAAAAACCCCAGCCTTCTGAGGAGTGTCATTTTTTTCAAGGCCTATAAAAGATCATTAGCGTGTTTTTTTAATGTTTCAAATGAAACAGTGATTTTAAGCCAGTATTTTCATCCACTTCAGCTCTTTGGTTCACTCATAGCTCTCAGTACAGGGTGGGTTCTTTTTTACACAGCTTTCACACAGGTTCACACTTATTCCTAATTACTATCTGTTATGGTAACAAGGCTACCTGCACCTCAGTCCCCAAATTGTTTGTGTCCTGTGGCTACACCTTTTGTGAATATATAGGGACCTTTTTTCCTTACAATATAACTATATATTTCAGTACCCTGTAGAAACAGTTGAGCTCCTTCAAGATTAATTAACCTTCGTGAATCTAAGCTAACAGAGCTATTGAGCTTTGGGTGCTGCAGCTAATCTCTGTTTCATGGGTGCATTGCTTCTAAGTGAAACAGCGTACAGATAAAGTAAGCACCAAAGGAAAGATGATCCCAACAGTATCCACAAATCTAGAAAGAAAAAAATTCGCCTCTTGTTCTCTGCAATTAAAAGCATCTTATAGAGATTCATTTTCACGGCCAGTACTCTGGTTCAGTCTATTAACTGGTCAATCCTTATTTTGAGAAGCATTAAACAATATCAGTATGGCAGTGTTCATAGATAGGTGTATTCTAACTTGACTTTAAGGGACCGGAATGTCATCCAGGGTGACTAACGACCTGAAAGGATTAGACTTGCAGGTAAATTATTTTCTGAGGTTTTCCTGCACGTTACCTTGCAGATAAAATGGCTCTACCTTTAGAAATAACTAGTAAAAGGCACATAGGAGAAAATCCAAGATAGCTAACAAAAATATGCATTGAGATTTCGTTTGCAACTCCTATTTTGCACATTCTACAACACATGAAAGAGAATTATTCTTCCAAAACAAACCATTGTGTGGCATCAAGTCCTGAGGAGCTTCCTAATTCATTGACTCACCTTGTTTGAACCACAACTTTGCTATTGTTGTAATAAATTACACGATGTCCAGGTCTTTTTTAAGATGGCTCACGTGAAATAAGGATGCACAAGCGCTATATATTGCATCACCCTTTCCTTGTTTAAATAAGAAAAAAAAAAGGTGGTAGGACAATAGCAGTAGACTTGGATCCACCAACTCTATCCATCATCCTTATGCAATATGAAATACTGTAGACCTTGACAAATTTCAGTAGTACTGACCAGCATTTTCTAAAAAAATAGTATTAGTTTCACAGTTTAGACATTTGAAACATCACTTTTAAAAAGCACTTCAACATGATTTCCATTTAAAAATCTCCTAGACCTCATTAAGATTGCATTCTTTGTTTCTGGCTGTTGAGAGAACTCGAATAAAGCTGAGACTCCTCATTATAAAATATTCTGCAACACGATTTAAAATAAGGCATGAAAAACTATCTATAAAAACAACTTCCCACGTGGATATGATTAACAACCAAGATGGAAGCGTTTCTTGTTGTCAATAACAACTTCCAGTAATGATTAAGATGGGCCATTATAAGTGGAAAAAAAAACCCTATAAAGCATTCCCCACATAAAAAAAATAAATCAATATTTTATATGAAAAATAGCTCTGGAATTATTTAAAGCAATTCTTAGGTTTATGTCCTTTTTGTCCAAAGTTGGAAAATGAATCTTTTTTTTAGTTATGGTGTGTTCACTATAAAAACATTTGTCACTGTTCTTCATTGAGAGATAAAATGCTGGAAATACACAGTGCACTTATTGGACAATTTAACATGCTAGGGTCAGGCACTCTGAGACTTCACAGTAGCACAACAAGAACAGATATTGAAGATGCTCGAAATCCAGATTATGGCTTTCAGAAGACATGGTGTATTGTTCACCCAGGTTGAAAGCAGATGTATGTTTATATACTTTAATCTTGGCTCAGATGTGAGCTACCATGTTAACAATTTTGTTGCCCAGGCTGCCCTGGCTTGGGATTTAAATAAAAACAAATTACAGGTCTTAACAGTGATAGATGGACTTCTCTTACATTTCTGTAGAGTATTTTTGCCTTAAGATTAAAGGCTTATGCATTTATCTGCATAAACTAACCCCTGGAGTAGGGTACTGCTGACATTTTCCAAGAAAAATGAATATCCTAACTTATTCCAAAGAGAAGACTTGGTATTTGTATGGCCAGAGTGACCTTTGCAAGTGCCCTTTCAGATTAGGTGCACTACATGGAAAATTGTGCTCTTACAGTACTCCATAAATCATACCTACCAATTTTCTTTAAAGGGGTATGTAAATATCAGTGTACCAGGTGGGTAAACAACACTAACCTCGTACAAATGGCTTGAAAATTGAAGAAAAGCACCTTATTTTGCTGCTGAAATTGCTTTTGAAGCCCAGCATCGTGGCTTGGGTTGTAGAATGCATGAAATGATTTGTGCACTGGGAATAGAAAATGGGTTGATGATAACCACACTCGACACAGTTCCTATGTTTCTGAGTTCTTTCGATGATCAAAGATATCATTGCTGTATATTACTTTTCTTTGCCGATCCCAAATGCACGTGAATTTCAAGTGACATACACATTATCTGCATGTTTCCAAAATGGACAGACAGCTTTTTAGTTTGTATTTCTCATTTGAGCCAGTTAACGTTTCTGGTCCAGTTTCAGTCTGCGTCTCCTTGCAATAGTTATGTAGCATTTCCATTTAATAAAAACAAGGCAGAGAAGTTCATGTGCTGAGGAAGAAAAAAATACAAAGTTACAGCCTTTGAAACTGTCAAAAGTGTTAGTTGAGTAAGTACTGGCTATGAAAGTGGGAAGATGTGTTAATTGTTGTTAAGCTATAACAGATAATAGAAAAGATTCTAATCAAGAAAAAAGTTCTGGTTTTAGACACATCAGTGGGGTGACACATACACCATGGATATCAAAGCACCTTAGTGAAACTCTAAGAACCAACTTCAGATGTGATCCACACAGGGTGATTCCAGTTTAACTTTTAACATTTGTAACTTCTATTAATTCTGAAGGTCTCATTTCTACAAATGTGGTTTTGTCATCATGTTGCTTATCCCACAATATTCCACAGAGTTTAGCTTAAATATCTACAAAAAAAAAACCCTTGGTAACTGATTTTGCAATGGATATTGTAAAATTCAGAATTTACAGCGTTCTCAGCCAAGGTCTATCATGCTGGCTTCACCTTTAAGTACCTGACGAGACCAAATGCATCTATCTGATTTATTGAAGAATTTTGCCTTGATGACTAGGAATGAAAGTTTATATAAAACTAAAGATGCAACTTATGTTCCAAAAATTTCTATGTCCTAGCATCCAAGAATGTAGTAAGACAAAGCATCAACCTGCTATCAGTCATCCTAAATATTTTTCTAATAATTTTTTAGACCCGGTTCACCTGTGTCGATGAGGTTATTTGGGATCCTTCTTTGGCATGGCAAATGGGAACAGCAGGAACGTGCAAAATACATTTCCAGAAATTCCCAGTTATTTTGGCTCTATTTTTACTATAGAGATGGAGCAACTTTTACAAGTCCTGGGCTTGCTCAGCTTCAGTTGCATTTATTGATGCTCAAACGCTCTGAGGACCAGGCTGCGTGTGCCAACACAGGTACCAAAACCCAGACCAACTCCCGGATAGTTCTGAACTATGGGCCTTAATGTTGTGATCGCAATCCTATAAGTAACAGAAGCTGGGAGCAGAAACAGGATATACAGTTCTTCTTGCCCACTACATCATGTTGAAATAAACAGATGAAAATTGTAATCAGCCATTTGGAAAGATGAAGTGTGAGTAAAGAATAAAAGCCATAATCCATTTTTAGCATATGCTTAAGAAGGTGCCTTAGAGTTACATTGTATATCAACATTTCCAATGTCCTCCTTCAAATCCTTAAATCAGCTCAGCTCAGAGTGCCTTTGGGGCATAAGACAGAAGACAGAATTGCTCACAGGAAAGTATTTGAAGCATTTCTGAAAACAGATTTATTTTTCACAAGGGGAAATAAACCCAACAACAGAGGGATATCATCTACCTCCCAAAGAAAAACAACACTGGAGGGAGAAAAGAGCTCCAAATGCTGTAAAACCAGGCTTGAAGCATTTCTGGTAAATTTGTTCTCACTAAGAAGGGAAAAGAAACCATGGAGGGGATGAGGATAATGTCTGAGGACATCCCCAGCCTACAGACCTCTGAAAAAATCAGTATATACCTCCCAGAGATGCCTCCCTGCCAGCAGCGGCAGATCACTCAGTCATTTTACCACTGGTCCACCCAACAACTACTTCTGCAGGAAAAGTTTACAGAGGGGATCCAAAGCAAATGCAACATGTTACAGGCAAGATTTAAAAGCAGCTTGAAAGACTGATAACATTTCAAGTCACAAAAGGCCACACAAACACCCCAGAGATACAAACCGCCTTGTTGGGAACATGCCATGTGTTTATCAGCTGTTCTCGTCTCCTCGCAGCCTCTGACTTGATGTGCTCAGCCAGCACTCTGAACTTCCAAGAGCCTGCAGTTAGTTTGGAGAAACAGCAATACAGAATTTCTGCTCTCTACAGCCAGTATCTAAAAGGCATTTGCTTCCTGCTGCTATTCTGGTTTTGTTTTGTTGGGGTTTTTTTTCGTTTGTTTTTTTTTTTTTTTGCTCTTTTTACTTTGCATTAGACAAGGTTAAAAATGCTGTGAGAAGTTACAGTGTCACTAATGCACTGCGTGAGAAAACTTTGGGAAAAAATTCCGTTGTTTCAGGGTCAAGAGACAGAAGAGTTGCCATAAGTTAGGCCCTCCACTCCATCTAGAATATAAGGATGTAGAAGTTCTTTCATTTAAATCAGAGACAAGCATATTTCAACAAGGGATAGCACAGCCCTATTTTGTTATGATAAAACTATGTGATAAACTATTTAATCCTCAGAACATTTTCTTAATGGAAGTCTCAGTTCTTATCTATGTTTTGCAGTGATACTGATTTAAGACAAGACCAGGAATAATTAAATTCAATAAAAAGACTCATATTGGTATCTGGAAACTTACACCATTTCGTCTAGCTCCAAAAGGCCTCATTATAACAGAGAAGTGAATTACCCTTGACTTTAGGAGTCATGAGGAAACATCTGAAAAAAACTCCATATTGTAGGAAAAGGAATAGTTTGTGTTTTTTTCATAAGCGTCTATGTGAGTTAGGTAGAATGGAGGCTTATTAAAAATTATGTTTGTATGCCTGAGCAACTGAGATGCTTTTGGAAATTCACACCTTTTACAAACATGTTAAGGGAGTAATTTTCAAAGGAGCTTGTGGATTTTACAGAGATTTGTTCAGTTTTTGGTAGATTTAGATTTACTCACAAGTTGTTGAGAGTTCAATGTGATTACTCTGAGGTATAAAAAGTAAGCAAGTACACACACGTTTATAGATAGGCTCAAGGTTTAAAACAACCCATGACTCGGAGGCAGGCAGAATACAAATATTTTCAAGGTGACTTCTTCATGTTAGAAGCATTTTTTGAAAGCAGTACAATGTTGCATAACGCATTCTGTTGGAGAGGCTCTGGAAAACATGTTATTTTCTCCGGTGGGGACTGGAAATAAATATAATGTTATTATTAGTTATCCATTTAAAGCATCTTTGAGCATAGGAGGAGCCACATCGTGCCAAGCCTTACAAACATACTCTATCTCCAGTCTACCCAGCTCCCACTATTTAAGGTCTCATTCATTATCCTAAGGCCTAATCCAGTTTCTAGAGAAAGTCACTGATTTCACCATATCGTAAGAATGCAACTGAAGCCTGTGTCTGCCTTTCACAAAATCACCAATTAAAAAAGGGTGTCCACTGGCAAAAATACCATCTTAAAAGGTCTACCTTGGGAAGATATAACTCATTTTCTATTTGCTGAAACCTCAAAACATCACATGACCTTGCATCTACTTGCACAACAGGAAAAAAAAAGGAACTGTATTTGACAGGCACTGCTAATAACGAAAATGTTTTTAAATGTAAGCTCTAGCTGTGTACCAATCACTGCCTAATCAGGGTTATGCTTTTCAAATTACATTGTGTCTTCTTTCACCTCCTGCCTATTATGTGAAATAAAAAGAGAAGTGCCTAGGCAAATCCTTGATCTGTTCACATATATTTTTAATATTAATATGTCAGAGCACTGGCAATAATGATATTAGGCAAATGACGGAATTCTCCCCCCAGCTGGACATGTTAATTGAGAAGCCAAATTTTAGAGGCAAAGTTCACGTCTGTGCAGATGGCAGGACAATGCCGGATGGCAGGCCTAGGTCAGTGTCAATCCCAAACCGTACTTTAATGGCTCACTTCTCTGCTTTTTCAACGTCAGCTGGTCCCTGTGGGGTGTATAAGTTGGGGAAGTCTGTCTCTGCATTTTTTTCTGCCCTTGACTCTGGTGCACTAATTTCATGCAGAGAAGATGCCCCTATGTGTGATAATAAAAAAAGAGGAATTTGTGCTTAGAAGCTCAAATGAAAGAGACGGTTCCAATGTTGCCTCTAGAGCTGATGTAGCTGTGTTAAAACCAATACCATTCTCTCGCTTTGGCCGGGCTTCATCTAAAGTTTGCTAACATCAAGGGGAACATATACCCCATTAAAATATACTCATCTGATATTTCCTTCCTTTAATAATATTTTTTCAGGGCGTGGTGGTGTCATGGTGTTATTGTCTTCATTTGTATTTATACCGAGGCCACTTAATATTTTGGCCCAGCTGGTCAGATTTTAAGCTGCTTTATTCTGCTGTAAGCATATAAAGGTATTTTGCCCTTTGTCAAAAGGCCCAGAATATTTTTCATATTTATGTAAGCATTATATTATATTATCTCCTTTAATGTGATCTGTGAATCAAAAGCTGAATGTGTATACCTATATATTTAGAGAGATATATAGCTATACAGAGTCACAAAAAGACTTTAATAGTTTCAGTTTCCTAAGTGATATGATTATTTATTATCTCTAATTAAAATGCAGAGCTTGGCTTTCTGCATGAGACTGGATGAAAAGCCTTTTTAATGAAAAGAGCAACTATGAGCTCTAAATTTCTTTATGGAAGAGATAACTTATGTAATCACTGGTAACCTTTTTCAAGAATATTATCTCACTATTTATAAAACAATACCTTTTTTACTTTAGAAATTCCCATTTACATATGAAAAAGAGCTTTATTTATTGATGCCTTTGACTGATGTGCATTCCTCTTTCAGGAATACCCTCTTTTTCCAGTCTTAATATGCCAGAGCACCTACTTTCCTTTTGACATTACCTGCAGTGGTATTTTAAAACAATTCTCGCATTGAATTATCAATAAACACAAAATTAGTTCATTCTTCAAATAAAATCACGTTACATTTCCTTGTTTTATAATGTTATACTTAAAATGTTTTCCAATGTTATAGTTAAAAGAATGCAACCTTTAACCACTAGGAGCAGGTATGAACAAAGGCAAAAACATTTTTATTTTCCTTTCTTATTGTAAGAAAACCTTTCTTTAACACGCCTCCCAACACACACACAAATTTTCTTTTTTTATAAATTTAGCTGCTTTATGCATCAGGAGGATGTAAGCAACAAAGAGCTGAAAGTACATGCCAGTAAAATTTGCCCACATCTACATTAAAAATGAGTAATAGACTCATATGTTAACATGGCTTCTGTAATTTTTGTATTGATAAATTCTCCCTTTTATTTCTAACCAAAGAGGCATTTCTATCATTTATGGAAAAATATGAAAAATATGTGAAAGCTTTATAGACTAGTATTTTTCTCATATTTGTATAACTTCCAACTTACCTGTGATCCAAATCTGACACATCTTAAGCACTACTAACATCATTTGCTGCTAAATGTACAGCAAAAACAATTTTATATTACTAAAATATGAATATACAGTATATCATAGTACAGATTGATGTGTAGACAAATATCTCATGGATATTTCACAAACTTATAGGGTCTGACTCAAAGCTCACTGTAGTCAAAGGAAAGACTTCCACTGATTCTAATGGGCTTCCAGTCAAACTCTCGACTATGTGTATTTTTTCATGAAATGGAAAAATTCATCATCTGTGGAATTGCCTGGTATGACTGAGGACAGCAAATGAGTTCAGTGATGCTTCATTTGGGTAAAGCTGAACAAAATTCAATCTTGGATACTGACAGATAAGAAAAGAGGTAGGCAATGTGTTTAACTAAACATCTCTGTTGTGCTGTAATCATCTGGGCTTGTGTTTCACTAATTAATGGCTGTGTAAAGCGAGAGCATTCAAATAAACATCATTTTAAAATCCATTTACTCTTTACAGCGCTTGCTTTGTAACTTTTTACTGAATATTGATTATCTTTTAACTTACTTCCTCTCTCAAACCAATGCTTCACCGTAATTCCATTTCTTTTCTCCAGAAAAGAAGCCACCAATTTTGCTTAAGACATAGTACCAGCCAGCGCAGATTTTATTCAACGGACTCCTAGTTATCTGACTAATATTTTTCTGGACCTCCTGTAAAGCTTCTGTAGGCCTTTCTGGGCATAAATACCTGTATGTTTTCTTATAGGTATTTATGTTTATAGTACATATGTTTTCAAGTATATATGTGTACATACTCCATGACATTATCTAGCCAATTGTACGAGGTTTAATCTTACAACTAATCTAGTCAGGGAATGGAAAATAATAATCTATGTAAATCAGTTTAAACTTGGACAGTCAATCTGAATAACACCGTATACAGGAAACACTATGTATTGATCAAACAAACATTTAATACTGTTATACAGGCAGCAGATGGGTTTACATTAAGTGGCCTTTAATTTCATTCACAATATTGTTAGCTAGATTTTATTCTACTAATGAAAATATAATCATATGTCTTCGGGAAGGACAACCAATATCCTGGAAAAAAGATCAAAAGAGCACAGAGTAACGTGGAGTCATTCAAGTGAATAAAAAATAAATACAGTTACCATTTGATTTTGAAAGTATTTTTAAGATCAGTGATATTTTAACAACTTCCTCATGTGGTTAAAAAACATGTAAGTGGATATTCAAAATTAACGGGGGCATTTTTCAGTAGTCATTCTGCATACATGGGGAAAGACAGACCTGATACAGCGCCCCAGCAGTCAATAAAAACCCTCTAACTCTAGTGTGCTTTAGATTGGTACTAAAACTACTTGACTTTCAAAATGGGTAACACATAAGTGATTCATGTATTTGGAGCTGTACATCTTTCAAAGGTTTTTATCAGATAGCATCCGCTAACTCCAAGCAGCCTCGCTTCAATTGCTCTTAATATTATAACCAAATCTCATCCAATTCATCTCATTTTCCTCTCCTATTAGCAGCATGAAAGGTTAAATCCATCCCCTACAACAATAAACTATCTTCATAATTCTCACAGACGAGAGGTGAAAGATGGACTTTGCATAGGACCATTACACTTACATTTGCAAATGCTTCGCTTACCCACGCGGATCGCCCCCATGCACAGACACGAGGCTCGTGCACGCATACGTTGTTAGCTAGCATATAAAGTCAGCTATGAGTAAGCATGTGTTCATAATTGTGTTCACTTAAACTGAAAAATCTCTATTTAGTAAATTGCGCTGGTCTATTATGGGTCCGCTATTATTGTATAATAATTTAGATTCCACTACTTTTTGTGATTAAAGTCTTAAAAAAAATTCACAGTCAATTTATTTAGGAAGAATCCATATGCCAGAACTACTCAGGTTTGATTTAATCTCAGATGATGCAGATTTATAAAATCACACGGCAGAAGCTGAAAAAGGAACAGGCAATCCAAGGAAATCTGGGGAAATTCAGACTAGTCTTTCCATTTGTAGTTCAGATAACATTATGCAGGCTTAATATCTGACATCATCAGATATTTTTTCAGCCTTTTTTTCTGTTACAGTTACTCTTAGCAACTGTGTTGAACACTAATGCAGTTTGTGCATTATTACCAACGGGAAATCCCTGGCATCAAAGGATTAATTTTAGTCTTTGTCTTGCTTTAGTAATAGGAAATAAATTTTACCTAGTCATTGTCCTAGTCAAGTCAAATAAAGAGCCTATATCTGCTGACGAGCCGTTATTATCACAGTCAAATAGATTAGCATTGATTTACTGTAGGTAAGAGCTGTTGAAGGGTCCGTTCTGTATGTGCTCTGTAGCAGCATGATTATTTACTGTAAACCTACCCTCTGATTTTCTCCTTAGGCTAGTATTGTTATTATTAAAGCTAATTCACATGAAATTATGGTAGCTCTCCTGGTCTACAGTCCTTGATCAGAGACCTAAGCAGGTGTTTGCTTAATAATTTGGTCAAAGATCAGTGAGTTAAAGGTTAGGCCATAGAGGGGAAGAATGGAGAGGTCAGAGCACTTGCAGGAGGGGTCTGAGACTTGATCTTCCTGAGTCTGGAACAGTCGAACCTCAAGGTCACCCATTAGTGATCTTGCTTTAACGGACTGTGAGATGTCGACCATAAATTCACCATGCCAGCACCTTTAACCCTATTAATACTTCGACTACTGGAAATAAAAGCAAGGACCCAGAAGGAACCAGCCCAGGGAGAATTATTCACAAAGTGTCTATGAGATTAAATTTATCTAATAAACCTTACAAGTCTCAATACAGCTCTCCAAGGAAAAAAAAAACTTTTCTTCATTTTACCCTCTTACAGATATTCATCACATTCTATGTCAAGATGGTAAAGAACCTTCACATACAACATGCACGTACACGTGAGAGTGTCTAAATAAATCTATGTTTTACACTAGGAGATTTTCTCAGATAACAGAATTAGAAATTAATGAAAGCAGAAACAAAGTTGAACCACCTCCTGTTTTCCAAAACCGTACCTATCCATGTGCTATAGTCAAAATTTTATAATAACCATCCAGAATTAGAGGCTAACGTGTAATAAGTCGTCATCTGCCTATCAGAAGCAGACATGTTTTCTCCTTCTTTGAGTCAGTAACTATGTTTTGACGGTCAAGTGTTTTCACATGTAGTAGTATGGGATCACCAAACTGTAACTGCCAATTGGGAAAAACGATACTGTCTACTCAGGAGTTTCACCTTGCAAAGTACTTCTTTCCTTCCACTCTCCAACTCCACTTCAAGGTGGAGTTTGTACTTGCTCAATCAATCCTGAGCTGCAGGGATTTAAATAGTCTTAATATCTTAGAACAAAACAATTTAGCCAAGTTCAGAGTTTCAAATAATTTCGGATCAAAAATATGTGAAGCTGCTTAGTATCACCATACGCCACAGCTCCTTTTGGGGCATACCACATCTCCAGATCCTGGGAGAGTCATGTTTTGCTGTGTCTGAGATCTTCTGGACTGCGTGTGACCAGAGTTAATTTATATTCTTAAGAGATGTGCATAGCACTCTTCAGAACAAATTAAGGTCCTAGTTTCTCTAGAAGAGACTACAATCTGGATCAGAGCCAGAACAGTATGTAGTGACTGTTCATATAGAGGAGACATAAGGGATAGCTGATGGAGGGATTTCTCAGCTATTTGGGAAATCAGGGTATTTCGCCAGTAAAAGAAGTAACATCACGGGGCAGGTTAGGAAGATGTTTACTGCTATTATGACGAGGTTGTCCATGGGACAATGAGACAAAGACAATAAACTCCTTCCCCAGAGGGTTCCCAGGGACTCCTGGCAGCAGCTTCTTCCATTTCAGGTTGAGGACGTAAGAACTTACAGGCATCAAAGTATCATGAAAGGGAGCAGAAGGGTAGGAAGGGTGAGACATAAAGGAACCATCCACTTGAGACAAATGAAGACATCACAGCAGAGTAAAAAGAGATAACAACAGACAGTTGGGTGCAGAGTGCTAATTGGGAGTCTGAACTGAATCAGTGTCCCCAGCCCAGCATTAATGAAATATTCATAGACGGCCACACAACACACTGTCAGTAAAGGACAGGTTGCTTTGCCTTTTAGTGAGGAGAATTCTACTATATCACTGTCCCCTTGTTTTCTCTACCCTTACAACACTGAGACGGTAGGAAGGAAAGGCTTGCAATTGGTGTAAAGCGTGTTTTCTCCATGCAAATTTCAGACTGGGTACCTCAGGCCAACCACATAGGAAATAGAGACATCCTGAAACTTCACAGATATCTTTCTTTGACTTCTAGTCATCTTTTCTTTGACTTTTAGCAGATTTTAGTTTCCACATCTTCCTATCTTATGAAACCTCTGCAAACATCTGACCAGAAAGAGTTATTCATATGTGGGCAGGAGGTAGCATGGTGCTTCAATAGAAAAGTAGCTCTCCTATTGATAAAAATTCATAGGTATTTCAAACCGAGAAACTAATCCTGACGGAGGCTGTCATCTCTTATATGGTGTAAATTGCCCACAATTCCCACAAAGATCAACAGGTTCCGGGCTCCATCCAGAGCCCCTCAGAACTGAGCCCTTCATCCAGAATACTTGGCTTCAATTCATATCACTTGAACTCACATTGTTCAGATGAGCTTAAATCTTTCCATAAACTGTTTGCTCAATTGCACTGCATACCGTGCACGCTGCTGTGTGCACCTGTTTGTTTTGATAGCAAGCACAATAGGATATTTTGTGGGTTGAAATCATCCATTGTAACAAAACAGTCTTTTTTTAATTAAAAACAATTCTGGAAATGAAGACACAATGAGAATATGTACAAAAAATCCTTTTATAACGATGGAAAAGTAAAATGTGTCAAAATATTTTTAGAACCTCGCAAGTATTTTGGTGACACAAAGTCAGTTTTCGGAGAGGAGTTCTGTTCTTAACGGGCATAAGCTTCTGTCTTTTAAATGTTCTCTGAAAGATATTCTAAGTAAGTCATTAAAGTATTCTGTTTTAAAAATAAAGATAAAATAATTATTAAAGGGAACTGTATACTTACTGCGTTCCATGTTCTGCTTGCTAATCAGGAAGGAAATGCACTTTTAAAAAATCTGATCAGAAATAAGATTTCCAGTCTGCTTAATCAGTATTGGTTGGAATCCATTCACAGAAAGCCGTATCTCGTAATACTTCTGCATGTTGAGCTGTCATTAATTGAGGGAGGAATAACATACACAAAGCCTAAGCTGTAAAACAGACTGACCGTGTTCATCTTTAACATGAAGTCTTGTACTTTGGGGGTTGTGTTTATAACTGCCTGCAAGTAAACAGCACCTTTAGCCCCCAGACTTGCAGAGAACTCTACAATATATGTAGAGTACACAATATTCGTATACAAAATACTGTAAGCTAATGATAATCACGAATCGTTTTCTAGGAATAATTTAAAACACTGTGTAACACTGTACATTTAAACATGAATTAATGTGAAAAACAGAGAAAATTATTCATGTAGCATGTTGCTGCAATAGGTCATCTCACCCTATTCAGTAGAATAGTCACTTGGACACTCTTGTGTACAGTGAGCTCTTGAAATGGAAAACACCTTTACAGGCATGGAGTTACAAGAAAGCATTATTGTTTCCCCTCTAGATTATAAGATAGACAAGCATAGTGATCTTAGAAAACTTTGAAATGACAGACATAACAATTTCTGATTTTCTTAATGGTCACCACA
The DNA here is from genome assembly GCF_028500815.1 of Rissa tridactyla. NCBI lineage: Eukaryota > Metazoa > Chordata > Aves > Charadriiformes > Laridae > Rissa > Rissa tridactyla. The sequence goes on from NC_071474.1 coordinate 5,866,666, forward strand.
GAGGTGAAATTAATCCAAGCTTGGAAAAGAACAGCTGAAGATCTTTAACAGTGCAGGACAGCCACAGAGAGAAATTTCAATACCAGCTCTGTGTCAATCATTAGGTGGATTCCTGGCTCTGTAGGACAGAACTGTGGGCACAATGTAACCTCTCACTACATCGGAGAAGGTGGATTAGCCATAAATCAGGACAGATGTTGTTCTATGGATTTGTTGCTTTCTTTAGAGTAGAGGAGACGGGTGTTGTCTTCCAGAAAATCAGTTCACTGCCCAGCACAAAAGCTTTGCCCTTTTGCCCCCTTTGCATGAAGAGAGAGGGGATGCTAACATGGTAAAATTCACTCCTGGGCAAGAGGCCAGAACATGGCCTATGTACTATTAAGCCTTCAAAATAGGGTTTAAGTGGGACTTAAGTGGTGCATGAGCCTTTTGTTGGCTTTCTGCCCAGAAGTGAACTTTACCCACAGAGAATATTACATGTTGTCCATGCATTGTCTACCATATATGGGGGCAATGTAATTCCCCTTTGTCACCCTGACAAAACGCCCAGCGTTGCTTAAACTGAGTTGTTCTAAATGGTCCAGAGTAAATTACGCTGCACGTAATACAACCAAGCAAAGTACTACTAACACAGGAAGAAAGTGTGTCTTTATGGTGAAGGAAATTGAATTTTCTCAGGAGTGCCATGCCAACACGGTAAACAGTATGGGCTCTTATTATTGAAAGATGTGGTTTCTGGCATTTACTTGTACAAAACAGCACATAGGTTTTCTGCAAGTCTTTATTTTGAACTTACAAATTAAAAAGAATCTCATAATATTATGCAGCACTATGTAGCATTCTTCATATTAAAATGTAGCTTTCCCTGTAAAATGTAGTATTCCCACATTCTTCAATGCGCTTAATTTTACGCACATGAGCAGCCTTTCAGATTCAATATAATTGCACAGGCAGCAGAAATAAATTAAAACACAGTGTATGTCTTTAAAGGAGCGAGGCCCAAAGTTGTACTTGCATTCCTGAAGTGAAAGCTTTTTCTTTTTTAATTTTATTTCTATTTCTACGGGTGTTTTTTTCTTTGGCACTGGGGCTCTCTCTTTCCTGATTGACTCATTTTCCTTTGAGAGTTGTTTAGATAGGTTACTAAGAAGGTTAGAAAAGACAAGAAACAAAGGTTTAATGACTTGCAAAAATATGCACAATACAAGAGAAATACACACATCCTGGACATTTCCCAGCCTGATACAGTCTTAGCTAGAAAAAGGATGACGGGGAGGGAAGCAGAATTGGGAACAGAAACATCAGATGTCCTGGAAGGAATAATAAATCATAATTTGCTATTGTAAATTCTACTGGCAGCTCTTAAAAGTGACCACAAGTAGTCTCTCTGATATATAGTGAAGGGATCCAGAACTGCTGACAGGTTTGTGTATACCAAACTGATTAACACTTTATATTACATAGACGATTATTAGGGGCTTTGAATTTGAGTTTCGACATTGCTCTTACTTCGAAGCAAGCAGCTGTATTTTTTTTCCTGATGATGCTTTCTGTAAACGGCATGTGGAACCTGATGATTATCATTCATTTTTATTTAGTTAGCAGATGGCTTCCAGCAGCAATTCCTTAAAAGTTTCCTCATTTATAAAATATGAAGTGGCTGACCTAAGTTAAACCAATTAGTAACTTTCCTTTATCATTTTTCCAGGTGCTTTCTTCATTAGGAGATATCAATCAACTGCAGGGCAGTAAACATGCTAGTTCTGGTATTTGTGGAATGCTCAGATCATCAAATGAAGTACACGCAGTTCAAATCTGAAATATTAGCAGTTCAAAAATCCATTAAGATCAGTATCAGATGAGTTGTTATAATACCGTATTGAAATGTGTTGCACAGAATCAGCATGTGACACCTTGGAACTGAAAGAAAATATTTCCTGTTACTACAATGTTCATACAAAAACTCTAGATTGTATTCAGTGGCCAAGATAAAATGTTTTTCACCTGGAAAATGTTCCCTTTTAGTAATACCATCTTCATTAAAAAAATTCAGATTAGTTTCTTCAGCTGTCCTGTATCTCCAGATAGAGAAGGCAGAGGAAATGCCTCAGAATGAAAGTATTCTTATGCAATACAGCTGAAAAGTGATTCATCTATTTGGTAAAAACAGACAAACATTTTACCATATTTCTACAACCAGGATCTTTGAAGAAGATACCAGTTTCAGTTTCAAAAAAACAAAGCCACATTATTTGAAATAACGTACATGACTCAGACTTCTACCCACACTAAATTAGTAACACGAGATGTGACTCTATCAGTATTTCTGCGTAACCATATCGCATACCTTTATAGTCTGAAAATTTCGACTATCTTTCGAATTACCCTGGAATGGAATGCAGTTGCTAGATCTTATATCAAGTAGAAAAGAAAATAATCTGTATATTTTATGAATTGAAGAATATAAGAAAAGAACAAAATCCTGATTCTGTAAATCTACATGATCAGGTACAGCTTCAACTCATACGAGCAGGATCCCGGCAGGATCAGACCAACCATTCACCAGAAATGTTGATGTCATAAATTTGTGTTTTGGAAAAAGGCAGGTTAAAATGATAAATGTCAAATATTAGTAGTTCTTTTTAAAAAGGCATCTCCCCTGACACCTCACCCTCATCCCTTGCTCTCCCCTCCACAGATGGCAATGAGGTGCACAGTAAAAGAAATTAAGATGATAGTGTGTTGACAGGAGCAAGGACACTCCAGTTTTCATCCCTGCAGACAACAGAAATGACATCACGTCTCCTCAAACTGACACATTAATAAATTTAGTATCACCTGAACTTTTCTGGAAAAAGAGAACCTTTTACACCAGCAAGTTATCTGGTGTCAGTAATAATAGGATTCTGTATCATATTCTGCTCCATATATGATGGCAGAATTACCTTTTGGGCCCTAACAAGTTGACAGGGGTTCATTTTGCTTCCTCTTTTAATGACATCTTCTTTGCAGGTGAACTGCAGATGTAATGACTTCCTCTTTTGCTTCTGAATACTCCCGAAATGTCATCATGACCCAAGACATCTCAATCTGGCTTAATGCAAACGGGAAGCAAAGGGTTTTTAAAGGTGAAACTGATCTTGCTAATGAAGAAGTATCACTCTTCATCTGGACAGGGAGCACAAAGCTTGTTAGATCGAGCTAGGTGAATGTCACAGGTTAGAGTTCAAGCATAACACAGAATTGTGACTAAAGATGTTATCTTCTATTTGTGTAGAGGTACACAATCAAAACAAAGTAATGTAAGTCTAAATCTAAGTATTTTGGAATGACCCAGCAAGATATGAAATAAACCTTTGCTGGCGAGGCCAGCATTTTGAGGACCTTAATCATGAAAAGTTCAAACATTTTAAAAAAAGAAGACATGTAAGACATTAGAAAAATAAACATGTAAGAATATTTTTTTTTTTAGAAAAAGAGGAATAAACAGCAAACGGAAGATATCGAATGCTACTGTAGCCCATTCACTGCTCCAAGCTTGAGAATTAATGCAAAAGTATCTGATTTGCATGTTTAGATACAGCATTTCAGATGGTAAAAATACTTTGTATTTGACACTAAATTGGATTATTCCCAAAGTATATACATATATATATATATATTTTTAATGCACAGGAGAGCAAATTAGGAGGCTCAGTGAGGGCTGTTTTCCAGTGCAAGTGGAAAGCAGTTACCCTTCAGGCGTACAGAAAGTTCCCTGAAGCCATTGGAAGCTTCTGGGGGGAAAATAAAAATCCCCCAAAACCCCATACACAAGTAGCCAACACATCCAGAGTAGCCTGGCTGACTGCGAGCAGGTCTGCCTGTACTGCCAGCTCGGCACAACTTTTGTAGGAGATGGCATTTCTCTCCTTGAGAAATGGGACTAGCTGTGGGAAGCATTACCTTTTCAAAGCCTTTGCTGACTGCACAGAAACGGCACTGGTAACAAAATTTAGCTCGCCTCTTTGCAGATGTTTTTTACACGTTTAGTTCATTTAATAATGTTTTGTTTATAGTCCAGGTCCTGGTGATACTCTTCTATTTAAAGCAGCCCACTGTTTGCAGGATTGCAGCATGTCTCAGATGGACGCGTTGTGTGAATGGGCCCAGATTGAAGCTAATGCAGAAATTGTTCAATGATTCACCAAGACAAAATAAAAAACAAAAGCCTACTGCATTCAACTGCTTATCTGAATCAGGGAACATTTTAAAAACACCACATGAATATTGTAAGTGCCAAAATGGAGAGTTGAAAATAAAGGCTCAGATTTTCGAAGGAATATTTGCAGCATTCACGCGACTTTCCTGTCTGCTTGAAGAAAGCTATCATATTTAATATGAAGGTATATTTGAATCGGTCTGATTTCAGTTTTTGAGCAGTTTTTTCACAGAAAAAACAGAATGTGTTTGCAATATACGTTTCAAACACTGACTTATAAGAGCTTTTCCTTATTTACTCTTGTTTTCCCAAAGATGCTTAGTGGAATTTACTAATAAGGAACATAAAATCAAATAGAATGGGATCCAAGAAAAAGACTGATTGTTTTTAAAAACAGTATCTATGACTAAATACAATGAGCCCCGTCCATGCAATCCACAAAGATCCTTAGAAGATACTACATAAATTAAACTACATCATAATAAATTTTACCCAAAACAACGAAGTCAGTGTTTACATTAAAAATAAAAAATTCATTGTGTATCAAAATCTTAATACTAAAGGACTCGGATGAACAAAATAGAACAACTAGAGGTTACACTCCATAGCAGTGGGTCAACTTTGCAAAAACTATTCAGCAGAGTTCCCTAGAGGTCACCACAAAAAAATGACAGAAGTGAAAGAACAGTGGGATCAAGAAGCAAAACTCAATTTTGGAGCCCAGAAATCTGCTGGTCAGCTTCTCCATGCCATCTAGATAAGAAATGACTTAAAATACATCAGAAGCTCATAGAAGCACTGTCGTTCCTTGTTACGCAACTGGGAACAAAGAACAGCTTTTATGCAACAGTGAAAATTCCAGGCCGTACATCATGCGGTGGATTGGTGCTAAGATTGTGTGCTGGAGAACAGCCTTTATTCATTCTAAATCAATGAGTGCTACAGAACGGATGATAAACTTGCATGTCAAACTCTAAAGTTGCTATTCAAATTGCTTTATGAAAAAAAGGTGTCTGAATACAAGATTTGATTATTTAATAACCGATACAAACCAGAAAATGCAGTACCTTCTTTCTTGCATGTCTGAAGTACAGAAATTGGCTAATGAGTTTAATCCACTTACCTTGAAAGAAAAAGTAAAGTATTTGCAAATAAGTTTAAATCAATTTTCAATTATAAAATTTATGAGTCACAGCCTCTGTGTTATTTTAGGAAAAACAAGCAATTACACTTAGTTCTAACAGGTGGAATAATGACTTTTTCACCTGTCAACTGACAGCTTAAAATTCCCACACATGTAGACCATTTCTGTTTCATCTTTTCTTTGAATTTCAGCTGCTTTGCTTTTCAATGCCTGTGCTTTGCTGGTGTCTCCTTTGTGTCTGAAACTCTCACACTGAGTTCCGCCTCTTTGGTGCTGGGCTTTCTTTTCACAGTGACATTTCAACATAAACAGTCAATATTCATTACCTCAAAGGAGACTTCCCTCCTATTGCTGACCAATTAAATACCAGCTGAGTTAGGCAGACAAAGGTAAAGAAGCTGTAACACAAGACTGGCTTGGAGTATATTTCTTCTTCCCTTAACAGGAAAAAAAAATGTATTCTAAACAAAGAATTGACGATATTGGGAAAATCCGAAGCAGACCAAGCCAGTTTCTTCAGAAGTTATGCTCCTCCTTTTTATCTCGCGTGGTCCTTTCCTACTGTTATTTACTCTGTAGACAGGAATAGAAAAGATGTATATGTATCACAGGGACAAAGACAGATCACAGGTATTCCTCTACAATCCTGACTTTGATGAAATAACAAGGATGTAATAAAAAATAATATCTAATGTTTGATGCCAAGAGAAAGGGCTTTTCCCTTTTCATTTCTGAGATGAGAATAAGATTCAGATGTGTTTTGAATGTTATTGTATTACATACAGTTCAGCAAAGACTGCTTCATTTCGTATTATGTAAGGTTCAACTCTGAGAAGGAAAATGCCCACCTAAATAGATCATGAGCAGGGGTGAAGAGGTACACTAAACTTATGGCTGATGAGAACAGCCTGCAGACAGACCGCCTGGAGGCTGATAAACCTCCTTCTCTTCCACAGAGTGGGAGGGGATGGGCATCAGTATCATTCACTGTCTCCAGAACGTAGGCACAGCCTTCAGGGGAAGGAACAGTTCTACCCATGGCAATGCGATTCAAGCATTCACATAGTTTCACCTGCAAAGCGCAGGGGCACTGAATCATAAAAATACCTAGCTGAAAAGGACTCAGAGAGATCATCTATACTGCATACCTGCCTCAAGGCAGGATCAGATTCTGATACCTGAACTAGTCCTGACACACGTTTGTCCGACCTCTTGTTGAAAACCTCCAGCAGCAGACTCTGCACCTCCCTTGGCAATCCATGCCAGTGCTTAACTGTGCCTACAAGTTATTAAGCTCTTCTTCCTGTCTAAACTAGATCCTTTTTGCTATGAATTAAGACTGCATAAACCCAAATTTGCACATACCCTGGAACCCAGAGAGAAGACCGCTGGTGTTTTGGCCCAGAATATTTTTTAAAGACTTTAAGCGTATGCAATAGGTGTTGGGTGATGAGGATGTTCAGAGAACAATTTAAAAAAAAACACAGTAATGATTTATAATCTGAAACAATGCAAAAACTTAATTATTTGTCTTGAGAAATGTATTAGTAGAATAACCTAGCAAAGAGCATGAAACAGTTCAGAATATGACAGTACAAAGACCAGCAGCAAATGCGATGCCAACAAAAATGAGTCTGAAATCAAAGGACTTAATGATTGCTCAGTACCAGATCAGGCTGAATTGTCACAGTCTGAAATAGTGTGTTTAATGATATGAAATAGTTCTTGCATTTTTACATGAATGTATAAGGATTTTTTTTTCCTTCTTGTGAATTAGAGAGAGATTTCTATAGCACAAAAGGGCCCAATCCCACAGGCTACCCTCAGTGGGAGGTTTGCTTAACCAAGAAATGCAATGTCAGGCTTTCTCAGAGGATAAAAACAATACAAAGAATTGGTGTAGATGCTTTATGTAAAGGTAACAGCTTGAGTATCTGAAAGCATCCGAATGATTTTTACTTAAATGGATGTGACATTGCCAAGAAAGAAACTTTATCCTCATGAGAGATCTTTATTAGCCTGGGTACTTAACCCTAAAGATGAGGAGAATTTAATAATCACAGGGTTGTTTTCTCCCTCTTTCTTTCATTTGTGCAACCAGCAGCTAGAGGGCACAAAAGAATGCTTTTACCTTATGATCTATCATATAAAAGAGCTCTACAGATTGAATAAACAAAAAAGAAATCAGTGCTAATATCATAGTATATTACGTATTTTGTTTAGAATCTTAATCTGTATTCTCTTTTGCAAGAAGCAGTAGCAATTCAGAGAGACAATTGCATGACAATTCACGAGACTAATCAAAGACCTTTATCCCACTAAGAATATGTATTTAAACCCCAGAACATAGCAGGTATTTCACACCGCATACACTCTCTATGAATATGGTCATCATTACTTGCCTTAACTGTTTTGCAAAGCTCTTTGTTTAAAACTAATATAAACATGTATTTAACCTCCTTCATTCTTACATCTTAAATATTAATGCTGGCTGTGATTCTGCATTAATAACAGCTATTATTTTTGCATTAATAAGGAGCTTACAAGAATAAACATGGAAGTCATAGTGCAGCCTTCCTGTCAATTAAAAAGAGAGTCAGTTGTAGTTGCAGAGTGCTTTATCTTATCATTTCACTCAGGACATTCCCAGGTTCATGGATCTGATCTGAACAGCTCCAGTGATAATAAACATGTAAGTACACAGAAAACCATCATGGCAAGAAAGCCACAAAGGAGGTTATCAGTGAGTTGCCAATTTTGGAATCCCCCACTTTGGAAAGAGCATTATCACCATAAATGAGGTCATTTATGTGGACAGTGTGAGCATAGAGCTTGACATTTTTCCACCAGAAATCCTAATAACCCCAGGAGGGGTCACATCTGTTGCTGTACTATAAAATGGGTTGGACCTTAATAGCAACGTGTGTATGTGTGTATATATATATACATATAGTTAAAAAGCAAAGCAAAACAAAGACCCTTTCCCTTCACCCCTAATGAACTGCACCAACCCCTTAGGCTGAAATGACTTGGATCCGGATAGAGTGCCATTTGCCAAATTGTAAATTGCCTACATTTATTTTGGGAGTGCACTAAACAGAGTGCTAATTGCCTTGTTTAGCACTTTCCCTTCTTTCATTTGCACTGGTGTAAAATCTTAGTAAATTAACTCGGGATTTTATTATGTAGGTAGCATTTGAACAACTGAATCAGTGAGAAAGCAGCATCAAAGGACTGATAAAAGAGGAGTTGACTCTACCCAGAATGCCATTTATATGTCCCTTGAATTAAAAAGGATGAAATTAACTTTTAATCCTTTTGCTTTTCATATAGCTGATCTTAACATAACATGTATTACTCAGTCATTTTATTTGCATTTACTCATTTTAAAATGTTAATAACTGTGGTTGCAAGCTTACTGTATGGGAATGTGCAGTTGCTTGTATTCATATACATAAGTGTGTAGGATTCCTTAGTAATTTTTTTGAACTGCAGCCAAACACAGACTCGAGGCTTCTGTTTATTGTCAAAGAGAACACCCTGAAGAGCAATTCCCATCTAACTGTTCAGTGGGCTATGCAAAATTAGCTGGTGGTCTCACACTTGTCCAGAGCACCAACGGCATCTTATTTTTACATAAAGTCCAAAGAGAAAATGGGGGGGGAAAAAATGATCACCATATTCTCACCTCTACAATAATCATCTTTCCTACAGGGAAATGAGAACTGTATCATTTATACTGGGGACAAACTCAATGACATTACATATAAACAGCGTGTTTTAGATCAAAATCTTGCACCAGCAAAATTTCCCCTTAAAAGCCATAGGCTGAGGATTTCAACGTGGTAGCGCTATTGCTTGTGAGCACAACTTCATTACAAGAAAATGCAGACCAAAGACCACAGAGTCAGCACTCAGGAGGTCTGGGTTCTGTTCTGAACACACGTGCTGGACAATTGCTATCTTTAGGCGATGGATTTCAGCGCTGAGGTAGTATCTGGGGCGCTCTACTGACAGAACTTTAATTTTCACAGGTTCAGAAAAAACAGAACTTTTGTGTTAAAATGCAGACAGAAGCCTCATAGGTACAGAAATGAGACAAACCTGTTAGTTTTTGCTATCAATCAATTTGCTATCAATAAAACATCGTGCTTGCCAAAACATTATTTACTCTCTTCTCCTTTCAGTTTACTGTCCTTTCAAACCATGTATTTGCATACATGAAGAGTTCAGAATAATAAAAAATATAGAAATTGATTTACAATGTTAGAACGAATTTAAAAAACTATTAAAAAGCAGTAAGATATGTTTTCTTATTTTCTGGTAGATTTTTTAAAGGCTACTTTGCTGATTATTTTCCCCTTGGTACTTCTGATTGTAATGGGAACAGGAAACACAAACCAACTTAGTATCAAAAGTCAGCGAGTCCTGAATCCTTAGCTTCATACGCACCTTTGAGTAAATAACTCATCATATACTTATTTGCTGGTACCCAAACTTCTATACCTTAAGGCACCTTACAACGCAGAAAAAAGGGATTGCTCTACAAAGCAGCTTTTTTAGTGATATTTTTTCAGTTCAGTTTCCAGACCAGCCCGGTTTGGGGTTTGGGAGGGTTCCAGGTAAGTATCTGAACTTTTGGATGCTTCTCGCGACTGAAATGTCAAGCCATGTGATGTAACTCTATGATTATTTAACACCTGGCTGCACTGCTGTTAAGTGCTGTGTGAATGAAGTAAGATATGATTTAGTGTGTGCTAGCAACTATTTGCCAACAAAACAAAAGAAATGTTTTCTAATGATTCTCTGTACATAAATTTATAATAAAGGTCCAGAACCTACTCCTTACATTACAAAGGTAAAGGAAGCCATGCCATATGTTTCCATGACAGCACGTGCAGGCGCACTACTGGGGACCACATCTTCTTGCTACAAGAGTTAGTGAGTAGGAAAGAGGTTGGTTACAGATTTATTTTTATCTGTGCAAGAATATCATGGTTAATTAGGTTGCAATATCCCTGTTAATGCTATTTCTCTTACATTACAGGTAACGCATAGCACTCACTCAAGCACTAGAACTCCATGACGTTCCCCGCTGACAACATACGTAATGAAAATTTAGACTCAACATCCAGATTTTTTTCATTATAATCTGAAAGTGTTGAATTTAAAATATTGAAGAACAGACAAAATGGGCGCCAGAGGGAAAGCAGCCACAGACCACATACAGCTCAATGGATATAAGCACGCTCTTTCCTCAAGGTGCCGCGTAAAGCTGGCAAAGATTAAGTTGGTTCTGTCGGTTCAGTGAAGAAGTGAGCTACTGAGCCCATAGAGAAGGTAACTACATTTACTAGAGAAGGAAGATCTAGTACGTGGGTTGAATAGTTCTGAAAAAAGAGTACTCGAGGAGCCTACGGAGAGGATTTTGTTTTTAACTAGGCTCCCATGTTTGACCGCTTTGGCCTTACAGTTTCAGGAATATGTTTTTAATGAATTAATCTAATACTGAAAAACAAATGGAACCAAACAGCTGCTTTCAAGTCCTTTGTACTTTGGTATTTAATCACAAAAAAACACATTTAATACAGCAGAAAGAATACACAAAGGGGAACTTCTCTATAAATACAGCACAAAGATTTTTAAGTTCTAACATAGTCCCTGCTATCAGGCAAAATGAATATTCTAAAGAATCTCCACCAAAAAACTTTCAGGCCACCATTAACGTTTCAAGCAAATGCTGCCCATCTCCATTTTGTAACAGAAGGTCATTAATAAAAAATAGATATTAGAGTTAGAAAACGCAAATAGCTTTACAAGTCTATCAATATAGTACCTTGTCTGCAACAATTTTTACTTCATATTACCAATAGGATTTTCTCAAAATACATAGTCTTCAAAAAAGAAACAATCCAAGCGCGATGGTTACACTAATAATATAAAACTAACCCTGTCCAGGTATCCTACAGGAACCAGTTTTGATATTCCTTCCTTGTTCAACAGGCACATTTGTGTCAGTAAGTTAATTTTCAGAATCAATTCTAGGATTAGAGCTTCCTCCATTGCCATTCCTAAGCAAATGCTCTACTGGAATATAAGGTATTTCCTTTCATAAACTAATTTTATAAGGTAATTTAGAGAACAGAAGTGGTATGAATTTAAGGATTTTCTTGGGATCTTTTATTAGTTATCTTTTATATTTACATCTTCCTTACAAGCATGTCTAGCAACTATCACAACATATCCCGATTTAGTATATATATATATACACACACACGCATGCATGTATATAAAAAAAATATTAATGGAGTGGGATTTACATAGTGCCAGAATTGTGGGTGGCGTTTCCCTTTGGCTGTGTAGGACGCATGCTAGTTTTTAAGTATCAATCACGTAGTACTTTTAAGATCACCATCTCACTCACAGCAAAATCATCCCCAATGACACAGCTAAAGGAGATTCTAGATGTCAACAAAATTTTGTCTTAATCTCATCTTCTAAACATCATTCTACTTTTCAACAAAAAATAATTTAATCTGGATGTACAAGGAAAATGGGTTTTTTTTGTTAAAACAGTTCTAAGTCTGATTAAGTCATGAACGAACAATGAAATTCTATAAAGTAAACTCTTAAGAATTTGAGGCATAAGCACAGCTGAAAGGAAAGCCTACAGTGAGAACAAAATAATAAATACACTTACTACTGCTGGATCAACATTTTGACAATGGTTAAGGATGTTGGAGTAACTCAGTGAAAAGTGGTTGTGTAGTGGATGATTTTATAGTGCTCACCTGGATTTTTAGGTTTTCTGCCTTGCCACAGGCTTCTTATTTGCCCCTGCGTCAGCTTGATACAGATATTTTTACTCATTCAAAACATTGTGGTACCTGGAAAAAAAAGCACTGTTTTTTAATCAGTCTTAGTACTTGCGATGCTGAGTCAGCAGAGCTTTGGGAAGACTCTGCCTGCATCTTTTTCTTTAAAGGGAGCACAGCAAGAACACAGCTCTATCCTTGTAAACTCCAGAGATACTTTTTCTTAAACCAGACATAAGAACAATGAACTTTTTTGAATGAAAGAAACCTCAGAAAAATTATGGAACACAGAAAAGGGAATGAAAAACTCGGCAAAATTCTCTCCCTGCCTCTTGTGTCCTTACAAGGTGGGTCCTTTCCCTCAGGCTTGCTCTCAGATCAGCAGCTCAGTGACTTTCTAAATTTTGACAAGTTGCACGCGGTCCCCTGGCTCCCTATGAAGCCCTGTGCTTTCGCTGCCTCTGAGTCCTGTCTATTCCCTGTCCTCAGCAGCATCTCGGCCTTAGCCCTTGCTGCAGGGTCCCTTTTCCCCTACCTCGTCTTCTGTGATCATGCTCGGATGCTCTTGGGGAAGGAGTAATCTCCCCTTATTCCAGAGGGCTGACGTGGAGGACAGCAGTCAGGAGAAGCTAAACATCTCCCTAAGGGAGCCTCACAGGCTGTGCATACATACTGGCTTACACATAATAAACTACAAATAAAGCAAGTATAATATAATGCAGTACCTCTAGGCTATTATTTCATAAATTACACCCTTTAAGATAAACCGTTTCAGTTTTCCAAGTCTGCAGGAAGGCGGCTTTCCACAAGAGACCTGCTGGAAATCCTGCCTCCACCTGGAGCCCGAGGGAGGCTTGTGGGCGACCTCGGAGGAGCCTGGACTTCCCTCAGTGCTCTCATCAGTACAGACGCTGACACATCAAAACTAGCTATGAGATCAAGTCACCACATTGCCTCCACATAATACTGTCACACAAAATAGGACTGTTTTTCACCTACAAAGTGTTTCACTCAAGAAATGCAATACAGAAATTGAGAGTATTGGTGAGAGTGCTTGGTACTACTTCCCATATTTCACGCCTGTAAATAAAGGCACAAATTTTAAATTATTTACCTAGTGCTAGAAACACATTAGTGACAGAAAAACAGTGGCTTCCATAGCTCCTTGTACCCATTTCTGATCCCCCAGCAGCAGCCACAGTCCCTCCTGGGTAAGCATCGGCAGCATTTGATGTCAGCCGCAAACGATGGCCGCGCCAATGAGAAACGGTTAATGGAGGTTTGATATTTCATTTTGGTGGGCAGGGAAATTAAATCTGCAGTTTGTGACTCTTAGGAAATTAAGTCTCTATTAGGAAAGGGTTAAAGACAGATTATGTAAATAGGGATATTGTTATTTGTCCCATATGTAGCACTGTGGAGTGAAGACTGCTTTCTCTCCCTCCCTATTTTTTTTTTTTTTTTAGTTTTTCTTTTCCACAAATTGAGAGATTAACCTGGTCTCAATTGAAATGGCAGCCCATATCATACCTTCCCTTGATCTCACAGCATGGCTAATAACAGCTGGGGCCTACCAAGCAGGCTTCTTTATTTTTCCTTTATTGTTCCAGGCCACACAACCGTGAACCTTCAGCATGTTATGTACTTAAGCATGGTCAGGTTGATGTCATTATTTTCTTATTGTTGTGGAGCTCCCTGGGTGTTTGCCCATATTCATAGAGAGGGGCTTGTGTGCTCTTTGTAGGTTAACCTTTTAAAAAGGAGATGCTCGACCACTTGCAAATGTAGCCCAGGGCTGTGACATTGCACTAGGCCGATTGGTACGCTTCAAAACACATATTAGCACCACTTGTGCTATTTCATCTTTCTTTTTAATTTTAGCCCAGTCTTGTTAGATAAATCTTATCTGCGCCGCAAGTAAATGCTTGATAGAGCACATTTTTAAAGCCTTTAGAAGGAAGGGGAGGGGGGAAAGTGTGGTTTGTCTGGGTCACTGTGTGCTTTGTCTAAGTATAGGCACAGCTATTTGCCAGTTTATCTGTCCGCTGTCCCTCCGTCTATCTCTCCAGCTACCCCGCAGCAAACAAGCCATGAGCATTAGTGCTGAATTGTGAGAGCTACAGGGAAAAGTGCTTCTCTGCATGAACCGTAGCCACATTTAGCTTTTACAATCCTATAAAAATTGGTCCACTTGCTATCAGTTCAGCCTAGAAAGCAAGCAGCGGCTCTCAATTGCCTCCAGGTCTGATGTAAGCACCCCACAATATTTCTGTTTAAACTACAGTGGATAGAAGACACCTATAAAAATATTAATTAGCTCCAGTTGACACCAGATGCAGTTAACATACTGTGCGCCAGCTCTGAAATATTAGAGTTTTTATTAGGTAAGCTAATGTTTATTGCAATCATTAAAGCCTGAGTAATAAAAGGCTAAAACTAAGAAAGATATTTCAGGTATTATTCCTTTCACGTATCAAACATAAGTTTGCTAAATCCTACTTCCAGGGTTAATTATTTTGGAAGTCATATTGCAAATACAAGCTTTCAGAGAATTTGGCAAGAATTTTTCATGCACTCAGCAGGCCAAATGTAAATGAGTAAGGAGGTGAATCTCCGCTGGTTTCAATGAATTTTGGCCTTGTAACTTTTAAATGAAGCAGATACAAACAGCAGCACAGATTACAGGCTTAATGTCTGAATTACTTCAGTAGCGTCAATTATGATAATGATAGTCCTGACACCAATGTCTCCTTTGCTACAGTTTCTTTTGTAGACTGGTTGATCCTGTGCTTTTTTTAAACTAAGAGGTCAGGAAGGTGAGCTGTACAGCTGGGCAGCGAGCAGCCTTATGCATCTGGGTCACTGTCAGTGCCCCAAAGGTGTATCTTAAGTTACTCGTGTAACGGGAAGCGGAAGGCTGCCTGTGCTCGTATGCACAAGGATTAGGTTTGTGGTTACCATCAGTCTGGATGCACAACTTGCCCTTTCTGTAAAACCTGTGCCACACAGGCAGGAGGGGAAACAAAATGACGCAGAAATCTTTATAGGATGGAGATGGACTACACTGATTGTCACATACGTAATGACACCTTTGGAACCTCCTCGTGTCTTTTCCGGATACAATCAGGATTGTCCCCTTAACTTTTCTTTCAATTACTGTAGAGAAGACAACCAACAATTAGACTTTAATTTATATCAATTTTTGGTCCTTATTGTTACAGAATTTGGATTTTACAAGCTACCTCAGCATGTATGTGCATATATCTAAGCATAAGAATAGGTTTATCTGAATCCTTTGCACGTTACGATGTGGTGCGTTTGGTCGCATGGACCATGCTGTGTTGCCTTACTCTTCAGACTTGAGTTTATTGAGCCAGAGCCAAACAGTTCTCTCTGCTCTGCCTGCAGGGAAAGAGCTGGAATACAAACTACTCTTCTCACATGTCTGACTTGCCCTGGACAATCTGGCTTACTCCAGAGCGGAGCTAGAAGGACAGCCAACATAAAAAAAAGTCTGAATGGCCAAGGAGTTTGAGCCTCATGGCAGTCTCAAGTCCCAGGCTAACAGGTGGAGACAGCACCAAACTGGCACTGTGGTTCCCTCTTTTCATTTTCATACTTTATTTTTGTTGTCAAAAGCCCCTGTTAGTCTGCAAGACAATACTCACTAATACACTGAATTAATTTTTCTCTGACATTTTGTACCTTAGCAATTTCTTCTTTGCAGAGCAAGCAAACTTAATGTTCAGGTAAAATAGTTATTTTCTCTTGAAACTGAAGCTGAATATTTCTTTCTATAATGAGACATTCTGAGTAACTCTTAATTCCCCAAAATGTGTGTGCACTTGTATGTATACATATATATTTGCACACATATCTATGCCTCACTGAAATGTTAATGTGTAAGCCAGATCCTTCAACTTTGTTTACGCAAATTTATAATCAGAATCACAAGTGAATAAAAGTAAAATAAAATTAATATCTTCCCCATATGTATTTTAGTGGTGCAGTTGTAGAGAATGACACGCTGGTTTTGGAGTACAGCAATGAACTATGAATTCGTTAAAATCTCATTAGTCTAATATCTTTGATTATCTTAAGCAAGGTGGTATTCCCTGAATTGTTCTTTGTACACTTAAAATACTCTGTTTACCTGAAGCTCAGTTTTTAAAACTACTTTAATCTTTTCCCAGATAAGCACAGCTCAGCTGTGTAAAACAGCACATTGCATTAACATAGGTTTTATTTTGTCTGAAGCCATTCAGTATGTTATGCCAAAATCTAGGATCATATTGCCTGATATATGAATCCCATAAAAATTAAATAAACCTATAGAAAAATCAATGGTTTAGTCCAAAGTCTTCTTTTTATAAATAATTTTTGTAATGTTTTGTAATGTGGGCCACAGATTTTTGATTCCCAATTTTACTGACAAATTTCCAATGTCTCTTTTCAAACCTTATGGTTCCACCAAAACCCAAGAAACACAACAATCCTGCCAGAAGACATTATTTACTATGAACCATGGGCTACCATTCGGAAAATGAGACTTGAACGGGACGTTCTTTCAGACAGCAGTGTGCTCTGTTTATGATTCCATAAGATCTTTACGTATTTTAAATGCTATTCAGAAATATGCTTATGCTTTTTTTTTTTTTTAAGATCTTATTTTCTTATCTGAACTCTTTTAACAAAGGTATTACACTAAGTATAAAAGCTGTCCAATTTTTTTCCAACCTTTTGCTTCTCTCTAAACCACAGTCATTTTGTTAGACATTGAAAATATCTTGATTTAGTTGTCTTGCTATTTTGGGCCTGTCCTGCCCCCTGCAGTGGTAATAAGGATGGGGCTTCCTGCTGGGTCCTGAAGAATACCATTTCACGGCCGCCACATAGCTGGCGGCTTTTATTTATGGAGCCAAGAAAATGAATGGGTATTAGTGTCCAAACATTTCAACATGCTCCTGTGGCCATGCACAAAAGGGACTGATTTGCAGCAAATTTCCACTTATTTTCCAAAAGTATTTACCTTGCAGAAGCTTGGCTGATCGCTATAATGGCATAGCGGAGGGGAAAAATGACCATTTCAGAACCCAATTTTTATATATGTTTCTGAACCTTAAAAGTGCTATACTTCTTCTGAATAAAGATAATACTCTTGGTTGCTAGGCTTTTATGGATATGTGGCTAATGCCAGCCCTTTTTTCGTGGGTGCCTTTACAACAGATGAAATAGGCATTACCTAAACGCAGAAAGCTTACTCTGAATGGGGACTGCATGGGTGAAGGTTCTTGCGAAGGACCAAAGTTAAGGTTCTTTTGAGCACTGTGAATGGCACTCAGCATGGCACGTCCAAGAGGTGTTTTCAACACCTGTACTTTTACCTGCCTGCTGGGGGCAGCACAGGGTGTATTTTACACCTTGCCTAAACTACCCCAGGAAACCTGGGTAAGATTTTCAATCGGTGCTCCGCTGTGCAACTGCACGAAACCTGCATCAAGGATACTACGCCAACAAAAACTGGTGAGATTCACGCCACGATACTGTACTGATAAAAATTGGTGTGATTCGCACATGACCTTTAAGTCACTGAAATTTAATAACCGTGAGAGGTTATTAAGATACAGCTGCTGAAAGTTCTGTCCAGACTCTGCAAAGTTCAAGAATGCAATTCGAAGTCTTGTGCTCCTGTCTTCTTAAATAGTTCCAGATGAGCTTTTTGGGCAGCAAACTTTAACTGCAGTCAGCGTGTGGGTGTTAGATGATATAAAGGTTTAGTTAAATAAAATGAAGACTATTCTTAGTTCTGCAGGTGTTTGCAGGTACCATATTTCAGGTGCAATTCCACGTATATGCACGCACAGGTGGAGATTGTATGCCTGAAGATCCCCACCATAATATTTATATGAAAGCCACAACAAAAAGGAAAAATTGGATTACTTGTACTATACCATCATTTCTTGGAAGTTCCCAGCAGGTAAGATGTGAAGTCTAGATAATAGAATCACACCTCTACAGTAGCTGCTATACAAGTTTACGCAGGTCACCACATATTGCAGTCTGCAACCCTTGAGTGTAAGTTTCAAAAGAAACAATACAGGAAAGGCAAACTTGTCAATGACAATATCCTCGAAATGTTTTTTGCCATTTTATAATTTTTTCAATATAAGATATTATTCTAGATATAAACGACATCACTACCGCTTATGGTTGCCTCACCTGCGTTGAAATGGAAAACTATCACAAATTATTTCCAAGTTGATCAGTTCCATGTTGTAAACTGCATTTGTTGCCTTTTATCCTGGAAATTTATCTGGCAATTATAACAACACTCCTGATTTAGGTCCTGGTCGCAAAATGTACCTCCTTTTCCCCTAAAATCAATTTACATGACAAAACCAAAGTAAGTGTTCTATTTCACCATAGTGTCTGAATAACTTAGAGTAAATAGACTCATAAGGAAAAAAACCTGAAATCCTAGGTGTGCAGCAGCACATCTGGAGCTGCTTCATAGTTACAGCAATTGCTCCTTATTCCACTGCTTCCTACTTAGATTCATTCTACTCAGAGGCTCCATCTCCTAAATCTATTCTCTTTCAGACAATCCCAAAGAAACAGTCCAGAACACAGGTAAATCCTCTGCAATGAACAACTCTACCTCCTCCTGTTACCCTACCCTCAACTGCTGGTATCAGTTTCACTAAATATATGTAAAAGAGATGGAGGAATCAAGTGGGGGAATAGAGAGCAGATAAATAATAATCTCATCTGTTTCAACATCCTTCGAACTATGCATGAGGCATACCAAGAGAAAGAGAGATGGATACGTGAGAGATGCTCTTTCCTTTCCTCACTCCCTAGGAGTTTTACAAGATTTTGCTCCTCTTCACGCTGCATGCCATAATACACCACACACCAGAACAGTGTGTTGGAAGAAATACACAAAAGCTGCAGCTGGAAGAATATCTACGAGTCTCCAGGAACGGGAAGACCCTTTCTCTCTGCCTCGGTTTCTCCCCCTGGGGAATGGATATAACAAGGTTCACAAGAGAGTGTTGTGAGGGTCTGCTGTGAATTCTGGACACATTGAGTATGTTTTAAAGTTTCCACTCAGTTTCTGGTCCCTCCTGTAGGCATGTAGGATACTTAATGAAAACCTTAGAACACCTTTAGAAACACCAAATTACTTCACAGCTAACGTAACAATTTAATTTTCAGAAGCAATCAAGGCCAATCCAACACCAAACATAAGTGACCTTTTTTATAACAAACTATAATTTTAAACATTTTTTAAAAAAAGAATATGCCATTAATTTCCCTAGCTCATAACAGTGCCATTAAGACTGTGAAGTGGTGAATTATTGTATTTTAATCTGGTTAAGAATAAATTGTCCTGAATAAACTCTCATAGAAAGTCGAGTATATCAAAGCTGGTTCTTACCACTAAGACTTGATTTCATTCCGTTGTAAAGAAGCAGGCAAACTTTAACAAAAACAAATACCTTGCACTCTCTTTTGTTCCCTTTTTTAATATATCTTGGTTTAGTCAATGATTGAGAAAGTCTATCAAACCCTGCTCAAGGTCCTTTTTTCAGTCATTAGAAGTGAATCATCCTTAAACCTCCACTTATTAAAAAGGTTTAATCTTGTCAGGTTAGGAAAAAAAAAAAAGAGAGAGAGAGAGAAAGAAAGAATTTTTGCTTTTTTTCCTGGGGTTAAGAATTACTTTTATCTGACAATGGTTTTGCATGTTATGGCATTAATTTTGCAATAAATTACAGTGCAGGTAGGTGGAACTATTCACATTGCTTGACCAAAGTGTCTGACCCAGCCAGACCTCTGATTGATGAATAGTTTTTCATTTTGTTCAACTGGTCCTATCAGACAAAATCGAAAAACTGAGTGAAAAAGATCCTATTTCATGTAATAGCATTTTGTTATATATCATTAGCACTTAATTCTGTCACCAGTGCCATGTCTGTGTTAACTAGGCTTTTCAACTTAATCCTTTCACACCTCAATGTGACATTCATCTTGGACAATCGATGCACCAAAACTCTTGGTCCCAAGGAGCGAAATAATTCATAGACTGCTGCTATGCAGTGACTTGCCCCACACCCTCCAAGAGGAGGTCTCTTGAAAAATGTGTTTAGAGCATGATTAGAGCTACCTTTGATCTCGGTTCCTTAAGTATCGGCATTGGTGTGGCATTCTCAATATACACTTTAGAAAAGACTGAGTACAAGCCCATGTAACTTTGGCTGTTCACCTGAGTAGCTATTGCACACTGAAGTTCACGTGGCTGTTACTTCAATGCTATTGTTATCCAAGGTACTCAGAGTCAATTTAGCTCAGATCCATCTAGCTGTAGTACCATGCCTCTTTATGGCTGTAGACAGTGTCAGAAGTTTAGATTTGTTCAGGAGCTCTTTTCAGCATGTCTACTAGATTTATGGTTACACATTGATTGTTTCTGCTATTGGAGCCAGAACTCATCCTTAAATCCAAGCTTGCCTTATAACCACAATGGTTAAACCAAAATCTGAAATCAGGTGTGGGCCTGGAAGAAGCTCTAGAGTACTATGAGTAAGCTCAAACTCACCCTATCCCCAACATGTCATGGCTCCTGTCATGCTGCTCCAACCAGCGTTGTGGATAAGACATGGCTGTGGATGGTTGGCTTGAAACTTTCAACTTCTACCCCATAAAGCTTTGTGGCAACATCATAAGGCCTGTTTTACAAACTGGGCAATCGTGAGAACAAAACTCACATTAGTGCAAGTAGGTCTCATGTTAAGGGCTTACCAGTGACTTACGTGAAACCTCACTCCTTCAGCAGGTGTTTATAACTGAGTTGAATTTCAGTCAAGACAGATGAAGGGCAAAATATTCAATGAGCTGGCTTTGCTTTCCAGCTGCAGTTTTGTTATTGCCAATCTTACTGCTTGCAAGGGGAGAATGAGGCAGCAACTACTAAACTAATAAGAGCACACAGTTCTGGTACTGGAAATTTCAATGGGCGGCAAAGCTGATCAAAAGATAGAAAAAAGGTTTGTGAAACTTTAAATTTTCTACGTCAAAGGGCTCAAAACTTATCAATTTTTCACCTTTGTCAACATTTCCATGACTTTTAATCAGAATCACAAAGTACATGTACGAAATACTTATGTTCTGCAGAAAAATACATTTCCTAGTTTTAAACGACTAGATCAAGCTCGTAGCGTGGTACTACTTGTTCAAATTATCCTTGGTGCATGGCATACCCCCTCTCACAGTTCATTTGTCAAATCATCCCAGAGACATCTCTCGTTCTGATTTCCCTTCCAAAGCGACTCCCTCAAGAAGTGAATTAACAAAACTATTTTCTTCTTTGGAAGAAGTTTGGTTCTTCTCCAAACCAGTCAGAGTTCATGGAAGGGGCAAGGGTCAATTCAAATGACCTAATTACAGGATCAGGCCCCTAATTTATGAGAAGTTTTTATTTTTACATTTCATGCTACAACAGCATTTAACCATGTTTTGCTTTCAACCAAGGACTATTGTTATAGCGTCCCTATCTTTGTCCCCTTCCTCACTGTTTTGATGCCAGCACTTTGGGTCATGTGCTATTTGGACTGCAAGTTCTTTGAAGCATAAGCTGGATATTCCTTAACTAACCAATGGTGTACTTAGGAAAAACCAGGAGGTAGGGAGCAGGCAAAACCTAGTGTCACAGAGACGCGGTTTTTTTATTCTTCCCCCTACAGAAGTAGCCACCATTAATTTTGAAGATCCTGTTTCTGACTTTTATCCTAAGTAATTTCTTGTTTGATTGGATTTTCTTTTGTTGTTGGGTTGGGTTTTTTTGTTGGTATTGGCGTTTTTTACACCTGGCATCTGCCTGGAATCTTTAGTCTGAATTAAAGTTACATTGCAAGTGCCTTACCTCAGTCGCAGTGAATGTATATCCAAAGACATTCCATTGGTTCCACTGGCACCAGTCCATATGTGCACAACTGTAAATGACATGAAAAAAATCTGGCCTCTGATATGAAAAACGCTATTTATGCACTTTCACAAAGGACAAAAGTCTTATAACTTTGGGTCTACACAGAAACGAGACACAAATATGTTAGTGAAAAGCCCCAAGTTTTCTAAATGTAGATGAGCACAGATTAAGAAAGCAGTAATTAATTTCCTTTGACCTCAAGCTGAAATTCCTTTCTAAAGCTGTCATAAAGAGAAAGAGGCCAGAGAGAAGAAGTGAAACTGTGTAACAATGCAATTAAACCCTTGTAATGAGGTCAGCCATTGGACTTGTTGCAACTGATATCATTATAGCAATGAGGAGGCATTATACGATGGCCTGATTTTTTACAGGATTCATTTTTTTCTTTAACTCTTTAACAGTCGGATATATATTCTATATCACTATAGAATAATTATTAGTGACCAGAAGAGTAGGCACAGGCTTTCCTGTTTTACTAACGCTATTGCATAAGTTCTGATAATGAATGCATGAAAAACTTGACAGCAGTGGAACACAGGACCACTTGGACACAGACAACCCTTCACTCAGACACTGCCTCATATTTGCTGTTAGAGCTTCCAGAAAGTAACTCCACTCCCTCCAACAACGGGACTTTTAGCAATCCGCAGACAATTGGTGATGGGTACTACTTGACTCATGTGGGAGTTGCGGTGCTCAAGGAAAACATGAGCAGACCTGTAGGACTAACCCGAACCAGAATGAATCCCAAGTAGTCTCGACCTCACTTGAAACTTGTTTATCCATTGAGGGTGCTGCGAAAAGACTTTGCTCCACTGGAAGAGTATTCATTGCTTTCTTGTGGTCTGCAAACATCAGTTTTGATTGGCTGGCTAGGCATTAAAAAGAAATAAAAACTTGTGAAACTCAGATTTGTGCCCAGATTCAAGGAGATTTAGGTAGGGTGTATTTTACATAAAGCTTTCCTTAGATAAACAATTGGTTTTTCAAGTGGAAACCTAAGCTGAAGACATTTTCCCGTTCTGGAGGGGGTGTCCTAAGTATTGGGCCTGCAGATGACAATCACCTCTGTTATTACCTCTCTGACTCGCTTGCATCCCCTACAATTGAACCCACGTTACCCGTTTCCATTGGTAAAGAAGAAGTTGCATTTCTTCCTTCAGCATGTTTATGGGAGTGAATCCTTCCTAGTGCTTGTAAGATAGAGCTTGGGTATTTAGGTTTAAGAGATGGTTCAGGGTTATTAAGCCAAAGTGGTTCTAGGTATTTGCATCTGCTTAGACTATTTCAATCATACCCATTCCTCTGTTTCCATACTTATTAGTTTAGGTGTCCCTTTGCTCAGTATGCTGATTCCTAGCTTGAGATGCCTTGCAATAGCACAGCAAATACCTATACTGAACTCAGGGATGTGTAGTCAACGGTGGAAACTAGGGGACCTCAAACTCACAGCAACTAAATCCATTCATTTATCTTAGAATCACTTCTTTCAGTTCACATACCAGGGAAATCTTTGAATCAGTACAAGTTTTATCCCAGTACTCTGCCCTTTCCCCATGAAGATTTTATGGCATCAGCAGGTTCCATACAGTGCCGAAGGAAGGTGCCTGTATCAGAAGCAGGCGCTGCTTCAGCCTGTTGCAGACCTGCAGCCTGCTGGGGAAGACTTAAATTACTTCACTTGTGAGAAAGCCTCTTAAGAAAAGTAAGAGATAGCCCACTTTAATTACTGTTCTAGCTGGAGGAATACCTTTGCAGGGTAAGGAGAGAAAAAGTTAATGGAGAAAATGTTAGTTTATTGGGGTCTGAAGGAGTCATACCCCATTTATTTCTTTAAAAAAATTGGAGTAAACCCGAAAAGAAATAAACTGGGGCATTTTTATAATGCCCAGAGAGGAGATGATTGCTTGATGAAGAGTCTGTTCATTGACTTCAATGGGGCAAGGAGATTTCAGACTTGAGCTGCCTCTTTCTTGAGGCTTCAGTTCTTCTGGTCCTTGAAAATGTCAATGCGTATATGAAAGTACCAAAAAGAAATTCAAACTGGTATCAAGCATTACTAACTCTTCCCTCCACGTTCTTCAAATTGTTCAGCTTAAACCAGCTTGAAACAAGTCTCAAGTACCTTTACCTTTTCTGAATAAGTTCACCATCCCCTGTGTGCACATTATACTTTTAAAAGAACTATTAGAAGATGGCTTACTAGTTGGAAATAAAGAAAAGGCACCATTTTCTTGCACTTAGATGACTGAGTCACCTGTTCAGGTCTCCTTCCTTTTAATGGTGCACAGAGTCATCGTGTGCCTCAGTTTCCCCTCAGTGAGTATAATGCTTACTGACCTCTGCAGAGAGCTGCAAGCTTTCTGTTAACCTCTGCATTAGGTGCAAAGCCATAGTATTATTAAAGATATTTTAAACAGAGACAGCTGAGTGACGTCCTATAAACTGTCATTTCTCTCCAAATGGACCACAATATAATATTTCCTCCAGAAATGCATTTATTATTTAACACTTTTCCGTGAAAGGTTTCTTTTACATTGCAAATGCTCAGAGTTCTTTCATAGGTCTTAGACTATTGACCCTTTACCTTAAAACATGCTATTAATGCTTAACGCTGTTATTAGTATTCAGGGAAGTAATGATTGGTACTAAAATGGAAATGTGCAGTAAAAACACCTTCTATTTTGTAAAATAATTATGTAGCCTAATAATTATTTCATACGATTCTTTTTGATTGATAGGGAAAGGGCACCAAGAAGTTTGGAATCATGATTCTTTAAGGTCTACGTTCAAATCGCAGCCACCAACACCATTGTTTCCGACAGTTACATTTTATAAGAACGGCAACAGGATGATCCCTGATTCTGTTTGGATGAGGGTTACATCAGATAAGGTATACTTAATTAGCTTTTTTTTTTTTTCTTGAATGGCAAGGAATTATAATTCTATAAAGGGCACTACAGCATTCTTGCAATTTCCAAGTAAGTCACCAGTACCCTGGAGGTCAAACATAGTTCAAGTCTGCAGTGAAGTGAGACTACCTCCTTTCACGCTGCTGTCATCGCACCTGACCCTAACCTGGTAAACGCATCCCCAGCGGTGCCGAAGAGGCCTTTCCAGTCTCAGTGTACGAGCTACACTGGTCTTTCACATTTAAGGCTGCCAGATAAATGTCAAATCGCAATGTTCTTATGATGTTTAATGGGAACCAGGCTGCGAGTGCTTGAACTTGTTTCACTTTGGCGAAGTTTTTGTCACTTTGGCTTAGACGGAAAAACAAGTTTTAGATCAATAACGTAAGTAAATGAAGTAAATTCACTGAGCTGGGCTTTCTTAGCTGGTTTGCTGCTTGCTAAGATATGGGAAACCTATCTAGCTGCATGTCTGTCTGTGTGTAGTACAGAAATAGATACAAGATTATTGTTCCATGTTCTACAAAGATGGTTAGTTCTAGCTCTATTCTTTTTTGAGTGCATACTATTAGCTGTTTTCAGCACAGATTTTCAGACTCTGAGACAGCTATAGCTGGGTGTCTGTATGCATGCAGAACTATTTTGAACTATTTTTGCTGGGCCGGTTGTGTTGCCAATTTCTCCTTCAAACACTGTATTAAAATTGAAAAGAACAAATTTAAGCCAGGTTTACTACTCATGATACTATGGCAATGGGTTGCAAATCAAAGGAAAATTACAGCTGCAAAGAAGTATTATACGTGTACGCAGACAAATTGTTTGTAAACATTTTTAAACAACTGTTAACATGAATTTGGAAGAAGTACTGAGAAGTCTTTCACTTCATAACACTGGTGAAGACAACAGCTGCTGACCTCTTTCCCTCTGCCTCGACCAGCAGAGATCCCTAAGCAGGGAGCGAAAGGAGCCAACCCCCACCATCACTAAGAATCCTGCTCATCACTCAGTTAACCTGAGAGCTGTTCAAATATTAAAGTGGTAACTGCCACCATAAAACTCCAAGGCCTTTTTAAGAGTTGTGGAGAGGAAGAAAGGAGATAGTCCTGCCAATCCCACCTCAGCTACCCGGCTGCGAACGCTCTGGGTGGAGCACGACTGCTCTCCTGGATCCCTACACGACTACTGAAAGAGATCAGCAGTGCCAATAAAAGCAGTAAAACACCAGCAGGATCAGCAGTAGGAGCAACAGCTGGCCAGATACAAGAAAGAAAATAAAATGTACCATCTGAGGGTAGTTAAGGGATTAGTTATGACTCATGAGTCACAGCTCCTTTCTGGACAGACTCCTGCTTTGATCTAGCTACATATGGCCCTTCGCTCTGGTTCCGTGCTAGAAAGAGCAAAAAGAGAAACGCAGGAAGTAAGCGTTAAATGGAAGCAGTAGGTGTGAGATATTCAGAGCTATTTATATATTAACTACTTTGGGACAATTAGCTGCATTCAGAATTACATGTTTTACTACATAATTAAAATTCAAGTAAGTATTTACTTTTGTAGAAGAGGTTACGAAATTAATAAAGAGGAATGTCAGTCATTTATCTAAGATATTACCAATGACACTAGTAAGAGAGATGGGAGATGGGTATAAAGGAAATTTCAAATGTTTTATGAACATTTTGTCGCATTTCCCTTAATAATGTTGCATTAAATAATGAAAAATTGAAATAACTGCCTTTTTTCAAGACTGAATTTTTCTGTTTCAGCTTCTGTTAGCTCTAATCATGTTGGGTTTTAAGCTATGGGAAAAACTTTTTGTTAGCTGTTAGAAATGTCTTGCAGGCTGCAAACAAGCAAGCTCCGAGCTTTCTATTAGGCAAGCTAAGTAAACTCTCGAAGTATTTTTGAGATCTCAAATTTTTTCTTTCTCTCTCTTCTCAGAATCCTCTGGGCTTTCTTGTGATGTGTTTTTTAAGCAATTTTACTCTTTTTCAGTGTTCTTTTTCTTGTACGTCCAAGAATTTCACTTACTGTCGTGGATTAACTCATGTATTCAATTATGACTACCATCGCTATTAGTCTTTTTCAGAGGTTCTACTTTCTCCAAGCTTACAAATGTAATTTACCTGCTTGTTACTAGCCGCACGACTCTACATTCCCATTTAGCTGTGATAATACAATGTAATCGCTACAAAACTATATAAATAACCCATTCCTATTGTTATTTACAAATTAGCATCTGCAAATTCTATTGAGAGATTTATATTTTCTCCAAAATATTAACTTTGGGCTATATGCAGACCTGTGTGGAACCCTATTAAAAATACCCCAGTGAATGACGATTTCTCATGTGGAAGCAGATTTTGAGATCAACTAACCAATTTAAAATCTGCTTGGTAGGGGCTACATTGATTTCTGTATTACACTAATTTTCATCAGGAAACCACGCAGTGTCAAATGAGTCACAAAATTTTCATTCTTTCAGAGCAATTACTTTTACCTGTTGGAGTTGATATCAATTCTAAAATGTTTAATGACATTATAAGTCTGCTCTGACAGTGTTATGGTTTCAGCTGGATCTGAAACTAGTTCACAAATGTGTAGGAGTCTTTTTTCAGTCCTATCACAGACACTACAACTCCTCCTATAGATTATGCAATGATGCAAATGTACATTCTTATAATAACAGTATAGACATGTGGTTTCATGTATGCTGAATATATAGAGAACCTATATATAGAGGGTATATATTTAGCCTCCACTGCCATCACCCTGTGAATGTAACGCCAGAGGGAATAATTAAGGGGCAAGGCTGCTTGACCTAGACATTGGTTGACCTGCCCGACAGGCTTTCAGACTGAATTCTCTGGTCTGCTAAAGAAGAAAGCCTCACAAAGTGTCTTTAAAGCAGCCATGGAAGACAAGAAGAGGGTTCCCTAGCGACTCTGTGATGATGTAAGTCTGTCAGAGATGGCTCAGCTATTTGCCATCACAAGGCATTTCCTGCCCCCAGCATAAGAGGACAGTCATAAAGTCATATACGGAAGGCAGAATGGGAACTGAATGCAGTGAACTTCACTACCTTAGGGCCTTCGACAGCAAGAGTAGACTTTCCCCTTTGTAACCAGAACCATGTGAATCTGAATCCCCTGTGGTTTCCCACTTTGTTCTGTGGCTTTGACAGACTAGGAGAATGTGGCTTTACGGTCTTATTATCCAAACAGTAAATCCATCACAAGGAACAATCTGTCAGACTTCTATTAAATCTAATTTATGTATCACTGACCTGTTTTCAAAATGGTTATCTGCCACAACCAACGTCCAAACAAGAGAACTGCCACCAGTAAAATTTGTTTGGTCTCTCCAATTCATTCGTTCTTGAGTCCCTATGCTGAATCTGCACCAAAAATACTGCACAGAGGTGGCTTTGAGGTTTGACCATAAAGCTTATGTGGAGACTATTTGTTTCACGCAGGCTACTGACAAGTCATCAGATACTAAAAACTTCAGTTTGCTGATTGATACAGTCTGAATGGAATCTCCGAATCTACTGCAGAGATGAAAGTCCCCGCGTCAATTCATTAGTCACCTTCTCTCTATCATTAGGAAATGTAAAACAGTAAGTTTGCAGGAAAGATATTCATTACTAGACCCCAGCTGGAGCCTTTCAAGATCAGGGATTAAAAAGCACATAAACTCACTGTTTCCAATTAGGCACAAATGTCTCTTCTCTCTTCCTTGGCAATCGTACGACTTGCTCTAGATGTGGCTAAAATGACACATTTTGGCAAACTACTTGACAACTTTTTTCACCAGATAACTAATAGATTCATCTAATTAATTTCTGTCACGAGTTGACCCCAGTTACCATGCCCCTACAAAAAGTCTTCTACAATACTCCTTTTCCAGAGCCTGCCGTACCCTTTACAGTGTAACCTTTCCCTGTGCTCCCTAGCAATTCCCAGCTCAGGGACTGAATGTAGGACATGGAGCGGAAGACAGTCAGATCTATAAAACAAAAATAAAACCAGAACCTCCACAAGCCCAGTTGCCTTGCAATGAAAGTTCAGAAGGCTTCCAAGATTTCCACAGCAGGCAATCTCCAAATGACATGCGAGACAATACATCAAATCTCAGGCATGAATAGTACAAGACCTTTTTCCCATTCTCACCACATTTTTATGACTCCTCTTACTGTATCTTAAGTGTTTGGGGGGTTTTCTCAGTTCAAAGGCATGTGGCTTATACATCCAACTTCCTTTAGAGAAGGTCACCATATTTCAAAGGCACAGTTTTTAAGGCTGCTTAGAAACCTTTCTTAAGGAAACTGTCTGCCAAATTCTGCCTTACGACTAAAGCTGAATTCCAATGGATACTCACTCATGATCCCAGTAGAGTCAATGAGACTTCTGCAACTGATCATCAAGTTTCAGTCCTTTGTACACGGCAATTATTTTTTCCAGAAGATTTGTTTAAAGCCTGTTTTCAAATAAAGGATAAGGTTCAAAAGAAAATGTTAATGCTTTTCGTTCTTGAATGTCTGATCAGACTGACTGGGAAGAAGGAATTGGTGTACAATTTTGTTCTTGTTAATTTTGTTAATAGTCTTGTGCTGAGACTTGTCTAGATGCTTTGTGACTAGTGCTGGTCTTTTCTCTTTTTTTTTCCCACTGACGTGCTCTTGCCAAGGATATCATTATGACATTCTGTAGTAACAAGCATTCTTCTGTTCAAATTTATATCAATTAGTTTGGGACAGTAATTCAATCGGACGGCCCACTGGATTTTGAAAGACTCGCAACGATGTCAAAGTGGCGACCTTTTTCCTCCACTCTCAGCCAAAAGCCATTTTTTAACAAGGAGCTCTTGAAAAGAAATGCCACTTTGATAATTAGTTATTGATCACGGACAATGCGGCGACGAATACCATCGGATTAGCCAGACGCCAGTGGGTCGCGACACGAGGGTTTCCTTATCGCAATAATCTATGAAAAGAAATATAGAATAAAGGTCATTAAGGCTTCTGTTTTGGGAGCATAACCCAGATAATTTAACTTCCTTATTAAAAATAAAAATACCAAAACATTTTGGATGCACTTAGTTTTGTAATGAACCTGTTAAAAAAAACTTCTGGCTAAAGAAAATTTGGGAAGTTACACTCTTTAGGCAACTACACCTAAAATTATTTTGATAAATTAACCCTGCTTTGGCCAGCAGTTTTACCTCACTAAAACACCATTATCTTTCCTACCCTAAAACGTCCATTAGAAACTATTTTGGATCTGTGCATAAAAACACCATAACAATTATAGACTTAAAAAATAATGGACTTTTTTCTCATCTAATTTAGGAAGCACTTCAAGGCCTGCCTGAAATCGCTTCATATAAGTTTTTTAATGGAGAAAAAATGGCAAAGAACAATTTTTATTGCACTTAAAAGAGCTGAAAAGAGGAAGGAATCCATTAGTTTCAGGGTTTCTTTCCAGAATATTAATGAAACATAGCTTTGCTGAAATGTGCAAGAATATACAACTACATGTGCCATAATTTTGTCTGACTTGAGAGACTATTAGGTAAGTACTGAAGTAATACAACTATTTTTGAGGTATGAGGGATAATGTAAGGGTCCTGTCATAACTGAACTCTTATAACAGCATAGGTAATACCCATACATGACTGGACTACCTAGTACTTTACATTATTAAATTGATTACTTATAGAGCGTCACTTCAAATGCAGCACGGGGCTTTATTACTCCATAGGCTTGCCTAGAATAGTTACAATTTCAGCATGCCAATGAGGTAGAGAAAAAACATTGTGTCAGAAAAATGAAAGTCCAGAGTGACTGACCCACACAATGTCACATAGGATATCAGAAGTCTGCAAGTGCAAAAATCAAACCCAGATTACTCTGTTTCTCATCAGGCAGAATAGTTGTCTTGTAAACTGATGACTAATGGCACTTAAAGCAGTGGGAGCAGGCTGATGCTAGTCAACATTCCCCAAATTAAATTGGTATTATATCCATTTACTATTGCATAATTCCTGTTTTAGCACAGAAAATCATGATAAATGGACACCGAGAAAAGATGAACCTCTCAAACCTGAAAGTTTTTTCACATAGGTTTGGAGTCATATTGGTGGGGAAGTGTGACATACCCGCTTCATGGGCTATAAACATCCATTCATTCCAGGGAAAAAACCTCACATTATCAGACCGATGAACCCATCATGAACACAATATTAATTTCTTCTTGTATTAATATTGTTTTGTAAAGTTCATTATTAATTCAGTGTCATTTTATTGTTATTATTAAATTACTGTTATTTTGATTTATGACAAATTAGCTTCTTGAAGAGCTTCCGGAGATTAATTTTTGTACCACAGTGTGTATGAAAACACTCTAAAAATGTATGCAAGGTAACAATTAGAACAGTTACTCATTAGCTTCATAAAGGCAGTCTGTTCTAACTTCCGTGATCTGAAGGTTATTTCGTTTTATTGCTGTGACTGCCTGAAACACAGTCTTAAGGGGGAAACTACAATTTCATTGAAGTTGAGGGGACCGTGTGCCCACAACAAAGGTAACATCAAAAGTCTTGCTGTTGGCAAATAAGGATGATTCTGCATGGTGGGTGTTTCATGACCCTTTTCTGCCAAGGGAACCTGACAATCTTGTCAAGGGAACTTTGGCAACATAGTTCACTTTTAGGTGTCTTGGTTTTCTGCCTGGCCATTGTGAACTGTTATCTTATGGTTCAGATTAAGAACATTAAAAGAGTAATTGTAACACTGTTCTGAGCTTCTAAGAGAGAGCCCTGAAGCACTCCAGCTGACAGCATGCAGATAGTTTCTGGTCTTCCCAGTTTTCCTTTTGTAAGTAGGAAAGACCTACTATCACCCCCTTCAGGTAGCCAGTAGCAGCCCTTTTTACAGATGAACACGTTAGTACCTCTTATTTAACCACTCTAACTTGTGCCTGAAAGCTTTCACTGCATACTATGAAAAAGATCCACAGAGTACATACACCCATACAGAACGTCTTCTTGTGAGCACAGGATAAGGAGGACAAATTATGCCAGTGCAGCGAACCTATCCAGTACACAATTCAGTTTATCAATTCCTGAATACTTCAGAAACCTCTCGCTTTCCTGACATGCAGACAGGCCATTCAGGGACAGCGGAGCTGACCTTTTCAATGAAGAAAGATCAGGAATGCAGTGGGACATCTGTCCTTCCTGACCACTGGCCACAGTCTTTGGAAATCTTCTGAATAGGATAATGGTATTGATAAAGATATGATCACCGTTAAAATAAAGCATAAGATACACGTCTTCAGCTGAGCCTACACCTTGCAGTCTCGCCTCAGTGCTTCATAAGGCGATGGAAAGAATACTGTCCGCCAGACCAGTTGTTTGTGTAGATACCATGGTGATGGGCATGTGGATAAGATATGGTTTATTTTTACAACAAGGTAATAATTCTTACTTACCTATTTCCCCCAGGGTGTTCTGAGGACTAATCAGTTAGTGTTTGCTCAAATCTGCAAAAGGCCGTATAGGTACCAAGTAGCAGCATTATTACCTTATTATGATATTGACTTTACCACATTGAACTGCAGTACTTTACTTAGGTGTAACATTACCATGAAGTGTTTATATTCCCATAATGTAAATGTTTTCCTTTTGAAGGTGAATTGAATAGCTTATTGTTACACGTGACCCACAATATAATTTATTTACATGAGCCAGGAGACTCTAAAAATGGATTCTAGGGACCTTTCCAGTAAGACTTAGGCTTTTACATTCTCAGTTTGTCCTGAACAGTGTTTGTTGACACGCATTTCCGAAAACCTGTTTGGCCAATCCATACAGCCCTCTAGGGCCCTGTGTGTTGCTGCACCAGTAGGCATGCTGTCATTACTTTGGCACTGAAATATAGCTGACTGTAAAAGCTGGGCTGCTGCTCTGTTACTGAATTCACCTGATTTGGAAGTGCCTAGCCTGGTCCTGAGAGCAAAGACTTAACGATTGTCCAGAGTCAAACTTGCAGTCCCGTGCACTGATTAGCACCTAAGCCAAGTGCCAACCTTCCCTCCGCTCCCCCCCGCCAAAAAAACCCACCTGATCTGTCAAGTTTCCTCTTAGCATCCGTATTCCAAGCTGACAGATATTTACTCTCCTCCCCCCCAGCCCTTACATCTGGATCAATGGGGACAGGCTTTCCACCCCTCAGAAGATTCACTTACATTAAGTGGCGAGGTGGAAGCAGTGAATGAACAATAGACGGCTGTCAGGCTCGACAGCAGGGCATGGATGTATGAGCGTGGAGCTGACAGCAAGGGCCTCAGAGGGTAAACTGCTTTGCTGGAACTAATTAAACAGATGAAATTATTACATGAATATGCAGATGTTGTTTACATTTTACCATATGGTATTATTTCAGGTAATAACTCGCAGGAGGATCCCTTCCTCTCATCAAGAGGAAATGAGTTGAAAAGGAAGCTCCACGTGTCACCTTTCAGTTGCTAGGCAGACATTGATATGGCAGGCTTCTCTCCCAGTCGCAGGGAAACTCTTCTCCTTGCAGCTGTATGACACCGGAGAGGATTTGCATTCTTCCTACTATGCAGTGTTGGAAGAGATTATCTTTTATTAAGCGTAAATGTTAGGGTTGCAAAATTTTTCCCATTATGCGCAGAAGGCATGCACTTTTCCAAATGTTGATTCCCACTGTGCGCTTTGCAACCGAGATGCTGCCAATCCATAGTCCACAGGTAAGAACTGACAGATCTGTCCAAATATGTAGAGGCTGAAAGTATGACATTTCTGCAAAGTCTGACATGTGGCTGTGCTGGTTAGCATTTACTGCTTTGCTAACCTGAAGTGTTGATTTCAGAGGCAATAAGTCTCCATTCATCATACTGAAAAGGTTGCTCTCTAGAATTATAGAGGAACACGACTACTGTATCCAACAGTATAAAAAAATAACTAATTATATGCATTTAGGATGGATAGTCAGCTAGAATCTGACATGAAAAAATTGCTGTGCCACCCAGGCAAAGATACATACCGAGAACAAGCAACACTGCAAACACTTCTAAAAAGATTTAACTATGGAAGCACGACAGTGACGGACCATAGCCGATGCAGTGCTGCAACTGCCTGGTTTGGGAGCTATTCATTACCCGATAAAATCAGGAAGGATAACTGCAGAAATGTAGCCATACTGATGCTGTCTGCATCCAGTCTCTGATGAAACACTGTCACAAATGTTGAACAAGTAAATATAGATGTAATTGCCAGACAAGGCTAACAACCCTACTCGTGAACAGACCATTTTGCAGCAATGTCTACTTCTTAAAGATGAGCGTGCGACTGTCCAGTCACTTTGATACTAGATTATTCAAAACTCCTATCCTAAAGCAATTCAATATTAATGCAAGCGATACCTCTTTCAGGCTGATTCAGCATCTCATTTCTACAATGACCATTTTCATACCCTCTGAGGGATCAATGGCACCACCTTTTTCATTAGATGCACAAAATATCTTTCTATTACCCTCTTTATTGCTTCTAAATGTTCCTAGCTGATATGTGGACTGTCCATATTGATCTTTCCCCAAAGACTCAAGTACCAGATATGTTTCTGTAGCTCATTGATAGGGGATAATGCCAAGTTACATCACCACTGCACTGACAGATTGGTTGCACATTGCCACTGATACATTTGGCTTCCAAATATCTTTCTTAGGTACATCATTTTAATAGATCACTGGGGTCACTGGTGACCTATATCATTTAAGATGCAAAGACATGATGTCAGTGGTGCAAAATGTGGTCTTGATTCAAGCTATCATACTGTATTTTTGAAATAAGAAAAATGTTTTCTCCTCACCACGATTTCCCCTGTAAAAATCCAGCTGACTAGCCAGTGTAATTGCCTCTGGCCGTTCTGAGTGCATAAGGAAGAGAAAAACCAACCAGGTCTCCTTGACTTAGAGATAGATAGCTTTATACAAAGCCAGTGCTGTAAGTTCAGAAAGGATTTCGTTGACTTTGTCTTCTGACATAAACATTTAGCAGTATAACATATATATCAAAACAAACCAGAACAGTTCACTTTACATACATTCCCTTTGGAGAGGAGGTGAGAAAACAAACACAGAACAGATGTTAGTCATGCCTAATGTACTACTGGAGGCTACTTGGATACTAAGGTGATGAATATGGTAAAAGAACTGAGTATTCTTTTCTGGAACTGATATTCCTAACTGACAAAAAAGCAATAAGCGCTTCATTCCTCTGCTCATCGATGTACCACCTAACAACCAAACACTGAAGATAAACACTCTGGATTTTCCTCAGGAAAGTGGCACACACAACATACGTTGCTACTAATTACTGACTGATATCCACCTTTCCCTCCTCGTTTGGTATTGTTGAAAGTTGGCTTTGATTACTCAAAAAACCACATTCCTCTGCAATAAATTAAATCACTGCAGCAGTTAGGAAAAGTTTCTGTAAATTCCTACACATAACCTTGTCAAAGTATTTGTCTTTTGTGTTTTATTCATAATATCATATACAAAGAAATCTTGTTTTAGAAAACTTAATTTTTCACTAGAAACTAGTCCGCTGGGTTGCAGGGCAAGCCACGGGTTTTGTTGGGCACATGGGGAGTCCATTTATCTCGTCCCCGCCTGAGACCTGCCACTGCACATTTTTGTATAACCACAACCACCAGTTCCCTGCTAACAAAGACACTGGCTTGCGGAGCAGTTCTGATCTCTCCTTATGAAGCTTATTGTCTGCACACAATGTATAGTATGTTTCCTGGTCCTACTGAAAAAAAGCCCTGGGGGAGAAAGGCAACAGCATGGAAATAAATTCAAGAACTTCGGTCTCAGGATTAGAGAAGAACTTGCTGTGAGTGATCAGAGGTGTGGACGAGGGAAGAAATGAAACGAGTGCTACGACAGGAGCTGAGAACGTCCCGTTGTTGGCATCACAGGAGGTGGAGAGCGACTGCACACAGATCACTGAGCAGGCATTGCCTAAGGCTGTTACTGCTGAGAAGAAATCATGATACAGCTATTATTAATAATAGTACAATGGTGCTCAGAGGTCTCTCGATGGTGTTAGAAGCAGCAAATGAGACACCAGATGAGGCCTGGAGAATGAGGTCCTGCCTTATGCCTTTCCACCTTTTCCATTTACCCCTATCAGACAGGCTTTCTACAAGTCTGTATTACTTCAAAGCCCTGTATGTTGCATAATCTGAACACAGACCATGTAAGCAGTGTGTAAACGCAAGAACATAAGTATATATATTTATCAAATATCCCTAAAATTCACCTTTTCTTCTATCTACTACACAGTGAATCACTACCAGTCATTCACTGGACTTTTTTTCCCCACTCACTAACACGTCTAAAATTCCCTATCTCAGTCTTCTTGCTGTCATGCTGTTCCTTTAGTATTATTGTACTGCTCTCCTCGGCTCACTGTCTGGGTATTGTGAACTCCTGTGGACACAACTGCGCTTTCTTTATGTTTGGCAAATGACCACCACATTAGCGTTACTGAAAAAAACAGAAAGCAGGTTCATTTTTTTTCATTTCTTCTTACTCATCTTTTGTTCTTCTTCCAAGAAATCAACTCCGCTTAGCAGGCAGTAACTGTGTAAGATAACTTACTAACACCGTAAGACATACAATTAAAAGTACCATGTTCATCAAACACAGACGTGATTTATCACGCAGAGTTGAGCTAAACTGCAGCTTCTTACCTCCACTAGAAAGTCCCAGTGAGCAAAGGGCAGCAGAACGTCCATTTGTTTTCCTCATACCAGATTCTGTTTCAGAGCTTCATCCTTTAGCATTTTACTACCTAAGGTTTAAACTTTCCCTAGTGCATGCAAAATGAAGAAATCCGAGTCATAGCAAAGGCAGATTTGGCCTGAAGTCTCTTGGATGAAGGCCCAAACCTAAGAGAAGAAATAATTCAGGAAACTTTGCATTCAAAATAAAGCCATATAAAGGAACTGCTGTGTGTTCCCGACATGGAAAAGCCGCAACTACGTAACATTTCACTTGTCCAAACTTCATGGTGATCTGTGTTAAAGAGGAAAAACTTATGCCAGATCTGCAGCTGTGTTGATTTCCATTATAGTACTTCACTTTAATAGACGTGATATATTAACTAGGGTTTTGTCTTGTTTTTTTACTACAAATGTTATTGTGTTGATATCTAGAGGGCAAGACAGATATTTTGAGTATTACGTAGAATTGTTTTCAGGCTGTGCTAAATTCACAAAGCAAAACAGAAATCTGCAAAACATTCCCATTGCCTTAAACACCATTCCCAAAATTCCCAACTCTTTTCACAGTTACATTTTGTCTTTCCATCAAGTGAAAGCGTCTCAGATTCCTAGAAACAGCAGAGAGATTTCTTACACCATATGGGGAGGAGTGAGGCTTTCAGATATGAAGCAACAAATAGTCCAAAAATTGCAGACAAATACAAATACAAGAAGGAAAAAATTTAGGATTTTGGTTTAGAGAGAGGTTTGAGGACCAGCCTCTGTTTGAAAGTCCATGAATTATGGCCCTTAGTATTTCAGCATCCCCTTTCTGCAAAGAATTCAGGCACACGTAGTCTTGCTGAAGCTCACCAAGGAACCTACCCACGCACAGCTCAGAGCAAGACCAGGGCTCTCGTTTTGCAGAGTTCAGTCCTGAAAGGAGCTAGGAGCCAGATGTCTGAGAAACTAAGTCATGGTTGTAGGCACCACCTGCTCATCTGCCCATGGACATAGTCAGCTGCTCTATGAAAACTGCTTCCCAAGGACGTACCAGTGATACCAACTCAGAGAAATGCCTTATGACTGGTTAATGTTTTGTGTTTCCAAATAACATGAGTTAATAGCTGTGCTCTATGTTTTCTTTTGAGGTAGAATATTGTTGAAAGGCGAAGTAAACACGTAGGAGGGAAAGGGATGCGCCTGTGGCATCTATTTTACTGGCCTCTGGCATCCTTCTTGCTGTTCATACTCTAAACTGAAACTCTACTTGTAGAGGTCACCAAGAACTCTATACTCTAAACTGAAACTCTACTTGTAGAGGTTACCAAGAACTCTATACTGAGAAGTCAATCCATATAGAATCGTATACGTCTGAATAGGTGCTATGTCCATTTGACTCTGATAAATTTTACTTTAAATTATTTTAGGAATAGTCTAGAGGGACTTAAGGACAGCAGACACAGTCCTAACCTGAACAAGGTAGGAGGGAAGAGGGAAAAGTCTGTCCAGCAGTCATAACCCTATGACAGGTTCAAGGGAAGCATGCCATGCAGCCCAGCTATAACTGAGGAAACAGGCACTAAAATTCTCTTAGTCCCCAGTACCTCCTTGGTTCATATCACAAGGTTTTTAATCTGTGGTTTAGTTGTCTAGAAAAAAAATAAGTCATATATATACAAATAAGTGATCAATAATTCCCTATGTGCTGATCCTTTCTCCCTTCATTATAGAAGATCCTCCTCCCATCAGTGGATCAAGACTCAGCTTCCCAGACCTGTGAACTGCAAAACTCTGGATTTAATTTCCCATTCAAGCTACCGATGGTGCTTAACCTCATCTGAGATAATCACTTAACCAAGGTTAGTTTTTGCACCTGTACATTTCCTATTTTTCCATTGTACAACTATATAAGCAAAATCAGAATATGACCTATGGGTTTTTAAAGACTGCAGCATACATATGTGGCATAGACTTTAAGACTGAATGACAAATTCAGCAGACACAGGTACTCTTCAGCAGCAGAAGCACTACCAGGAGAGCTCAGATGTCTCACTGACCCGCTCTGGCGTTTGGCATAGCAGAGTTGCTATTGCGTTGACTCCTCATGGCAGATAACTAACTCTCTGCTCCTTTGGTGCTCAAAACTATGACAAACATAAGCCTTGGGTGATGCCACCACAAATACTTCCAGCTCTAAAACGTGAAGATCTTTGTGCTACTGCAAGATGTAAACTTGTAGAAAGACTTCTCTGCATGAGGGACATTTATCTGCAAAACTCTTCAAGCATAAACGTGTTTCACTGAAAACAACCACGTGTTTGTTTCTTACTGGATACCACTCTTTGGTCTGTGCCAGTCTGAATACAACTTTG
Source organism: Rissa tridactyla (assembly GCF_028500815.1). Lineage (NCBI taxonomy): Eukaryota > Metazoa > Chordata > Aves > Charadriiformes > Laridae > Rissa > Rissa tridactyla. Next base: position 5,905,901 of record NC_071474.1, read on the forward strand.
ATATTACCCAAGTACTAATTGCATATACGTACTGTAGCTGTGGGACTGTTCCATAGGTCATGAGTCACACTGAAGCCATCCTCCTTACCAGTATTTTTCAAAAAAGCTGCCAAAAGAAAAAATGTAGCTTTTTAATGGAATAAAAGAAGCGGTGGAGATACTGTTATCTTTGTTAAGTTCCTATTCAAGTACAGTCACAAATACCAAAAGAATAGTTCTAGAAGCAGTTTACACGGTGACTAATGCAAAATATTTCAGCTGTGTCAGCATCCATGCAATTCTAGATTACATTTCGGCATTTCAGACAAAAGACATTCTGGCAAAAATTAAACTGAGGAACAAGTAATATGATTATGACAATTTATATTTGTAACAGTTGTGAATGGTAGCATCAATGCTTGCTAATCCTTTGATAAATTCATGTTACCTTTCAGTTCCCAAAAGTATCTATGCAAGTATAAAGCATATTGGAGGCAGATGCTGCAGCAGATGAATGTGCTTGCCAAGTGGTGTTTTGTTTGTTGGTTGTTTTTTTTTCTTTTAGGTATTCTGAACTGTCATGTTACATGCACCAAATAGTTCTTACTTCTGGCACATTTCATGCAATGTTCTATTCTCTTTCCCACGTTTTCATGTTAGGCCTCATCTCACAGCCTTTACTCAGATGAGTAATATCATTAACTCCAGCGACACTACTCACATGAGTAAAAGAAATAGCAGTGAACTTGAATGAGCTGCAGTCATTCATATTTGAGCCGAGCCAAAAAAAAGCTTTTCTTTTTTCTTTCTTAAGCTCAACTATCATAACAGAACATAATAAAACAGAAGAAAAACTGATTTCATGACAATCAAATTTAAAATTTGGTTTCTTTTACTGTTACACTAACGGGAGCACAGAATCTGCTTGGTTCTTTTAAGTCTTATAGGCAAGAGAAAAAAAAAAACACCCCAGAAATCTTTACTTTCACTTATTACCTGAATTTGGAGAGACTTTAGATATCAATGACATTGTATCTTCTTGTAGTTTTATGCTATCTCCCATCATTGAAAAAACAAAATGTTTTTTACCTTAATCTAATAGGAGGAGGGCTTCATGTCGTCTCTGGTATTCACCTGTTTTGCTCCTTAAATGACTGTAGGGGCTTGAATTTGGTTTTTTATAAGTTTTGGAATTCATTCACTTTTATTGTTATTACCTTCTGAAATTAAAGAGGCGTTGGTTGGCTGCATAGCGAACATAGAAGAGGGCATCAGCCTGCATTACTTTGCAGGCTGCTCCTGGTTTTGGAAGGAGTGAGTGTACATACGTGTGCACGCAGGTAGGTATCTTTATGACAGTGTGAATATATGCAAACAATATCATCATATAAAAAGGCTGGATAGGTTTGGGAGCTCGGAAGCAATATTTTTCCCCTCTAAACTGCTTTATTACTGGCATTCCCTCCCTCTTGGGCATGCATTCAGCTGAGACTAGGCCAAATTGGCAGTCATTTTCAAAGTGCTTGGCAGCCCCGTGATCCCTGGGAGTTTTCAGCTGACATCTCTCTCTCAACCAGTCTATGCAAGGGTCAGTGGGAGACCTGACTCCCAGGCCCTGGCTTGCTCTGGCTGTGTCATGAGTCAGGACCAATATAAATTAAAACCTTAAAGCCATACTGTGAAGGCATTCTTTACCCCCCGAGGTATTTTTTTTTCCCTGTGACAGATTGCCTTTCTACTAGTTTCCTATTTTTTTATTCTTGGATAATACAGTAGCAAGTCTGTTCCTTTGAGCTGAAGGAAGGGGGAACATCTGGCAAAGAGAGAGTTAAACTTCCACCAAATTTTTAATATTTTTGGTAGATTTGTTGATGCTCAACAAGCAGGAGTGAAATAATAATAATACTAGGGGCTGCTTATCACTTAGAAACAATAGTCCAATGACAGTGTTCACACTGACGGAAAAAATGGGAGTAGAAATTAATAGTGACAGTCCTGCAGGAAACAAGGGAGAAATTGGATACCAAGTTATAAAATACAGACTAACCCAATAGGCACATGCTGCTGTTATTATATTAATATTGTTAAAAATATCAAAGCACTTTAAAAATGGAATTGTACTGTAGGTAGATGGACAGTATTATTTCCACATTCTTTTAAATAGAAATTTTCACTCCTTGTTTGGCTTGGAGGCATGGATGTAATTTGTTGCTCAAAAACCAGTAGCTGAATGCTGTGAAAAATAAGACTCAGGATTAAAGTCTCCCATCTGAAAGACAGAATCAGGCTACACGGAGAGCTCACTCTGTTATTAACAAAACCATCTGAGTCACTGCAGATATGGATTTCACTGATGTTGTTCAAAAGTGGGGTGGGCTGTGTTTATTTAGTTAGTTAGAGAACAGGGAGAGATTGTTTTTCTTCCGTGCGAAAATAAATGGAGATAAAAATGACCAAACTCATGTAAATAAAGAAGTAAACATGAATCTCAACAAATCTCACCCGCTGATGAACCTAATCCCACAGCCCAGGCTCAGACAGGTACAATCCCTCTAAAAAAATCAGCGGACTCCTCCACGTAGATAAAGCACCTAATGTGAGCTGTATATCCTGAAGGAAAGGACCCCAGTGTCAGTATTAGCAATTCAAGGTGTTACTGCAACTGCTGTGTTTTCCTCCTACACTTGTGCAGTACCTGGCACGGTAGAAGCCGATCCCTGACATACACATCAGAGCCTGGATAATAACAAGGCCTCACGGTGGTGTAATTCCAGCTGAAATCAGGGGATTAGGGAATCAATGTGACTTCAGACGATACCTCAAGAGGGAAGGGGGTTCCTTGGAGGGTCCAAGATAACCCTACAAGAGGCTTCTCCTCCATGCAGTCCCCAGGTGGAGATGAAGGATGGCTGTTGCCTTTGCTTTTCCCCCCATCTGAAATGCCAAAAGCAGCTGTGAGAAGCAGCGATGGTACCCGAGGCCGGGTGATGGAGACAGCACTAGCAGGGGCTCGGCCTCCAGCTCTGCCCAGACACAGCCCGGTGGGCACATGGCTCCGTACCACCCCCATGCCTGACGCCGATTAAAAGACCTGATCAAAATCCACAAAACAAACACACTATGTTGCCCCAAAGCTTATTCTCTTTTTCAGCTGATTGCGAACAAAAATATCTGTTCTCTCACAGCGACTTCAAGCAAAGTCCACAACCCGTTTTCTTTCAAGGAGGTGTCTCCATGCAAATAATTTCACTCCCTGTTTTTAGTAAGGATGCGTTTCCTCCCCTCTTGGCGCTCCGCGAGACAGACCTTCATTTTCTACCAGACACTGAGACTTGACTCAATAAGCAACAGGGGTAAAATATCCACTCTTTACACGTAGGGTATCCTGAGGTACATACAAGCGTCGCTCTAAGATGTGATAAAGTAATCTAAAGCCAGGCCCAGCCTGCCAGTTCAGGCCTAAAGGGATTTGATTCAGTGTCAAAACCTTTGGCTCAGGAGGTCACTCTCTCTTCTTGCTTTTCTTATAACAAAGGCAGAGGGTTGGGGGGGGGAAGGGTTTCCTCCTCCTTTTTTTTTTTTTTCTTTTTTTTTTTTTTTTTGTCTCGTGAATTCATCAACTGTTGTTTGTTGAGCAGCGGGCCTTTATTCAGCCTACTGAAACATTTTCATTAGACGGAGGCCTCTGAAGTATGCTGGCGGCTGGGACCGCGCGAGGACAAAATCTTAGGCCTCTCCAGAAGCCGGCTGATTGAAATCAGCACTGTGTCAGGGGCTGTCATATCTCAGAAAAGACATAAAACACACGGAAACATCAATAAGCAACAAGCCTCTGACAGCTCTGAGACATTCCAGCTGACAAGAAGAGAAAAGGGGTAAGGTTAGGGCTCATGGGGGATATTTAAAATGCCTAACAGCCAGCCGAAGTGTTGGCAGGCTTCAGGGAGGCCCAGAAAAGACAAGATAAAGTCTATCAGGTTATCACCTGGTTCGAGACGGATCCCTCACAGCAAGGCCACAGGGATGAGACAATGACACGATGGCGCTTTTTCTTTTTTTTTTTTTTACTATTATTATTATTCTTTTATTATTTATTTTAAAATGTATCAGAGAAACAGACTGCATTTACACTGAGGTTACCCAGACAACGTTTGTGCCGGAGAAGATTAAAAAAAAAAAAAAAAAAAAGAAAAGGAGAAGAAATGTAAAAGAGGGAGGACAAAAAGAGAATCCTGCGAGTTAAAGAATTCTGCTTCCAGCTACCATGTACAGAAATCAAAAAGGATTAACAAGTTTTTTTTTTTTCATTTAATTTCCTGTACACCAGACGCTTTTGTTAAGAGATCAGAGATATTGCTATTTATTGAATTTTTAATATGATCTTTATTAAAAGGCAGCACACATGTTTGGTTTTCTATTTTATTTTTTTTTTTAAACATGCATGGGTATAAAAATCAAAGCACAGGAATGAGCCATGGTTGTTTGATTTTGGTCTCTTTATATTATGGTGATTCAGACTCTTATTTAAATTTTAAAATAATGAAAACCCAACACACATAGAAATGGTCCCTCATCCTTGTTTTAACTCACATCTATTCTGCTAAGTAAGCAACAGGCCCAGAGCAGTGCTTTGACCAATCAGAGAATGAATTCTGCCTTTAGAGTCAGCACAAGATGAAGAAATGAGGTGCACATCTGAGTAAAAAGGGCTACGTGCAAATATTTTACATCTTTAAATTACCAACCACACATTCAAAATTTCAGTGTCAGCTTGCAAATCTGTAATTGCCATTGTATGTGCTCATTTGTTACACAAAATACCCCCAGGTTAGTCTGCAGCACTGTTTGTATCGCTAATGAAAGGAATAAAAACCAAACTGTATGACCCCCTCCCACCCCTTCCTTCTGGGTGCTAAGGAACAGGACCGATTTTGTCCTGGAAGAGCCAAGATTGCTGGAGCAGAACATGTTTTGCCCAGTCGTTTACAAAACACATCAAACCATCCTCTCCAGTGACAGTCAACAGCAATTCCAGCCTCTCCTTCCTTAAATATTTGGCATGACAAAAGTAGGATGATTTCTTAAGGTTAGTCTTGTGCTAAAATCTAAGCAAACTCGAGAAGGAACAAAAACATATCCTGACCAAAGACTACATACTTTCTTTTCTATCTGCAGTTCTATAGTTTTTCTTTAGAAGCTCTAACTATATTCTGCAACCATTTAAAGAACAGATTAGACTCAGACTTCAGGAAATATCCTACTTGTTTCTTTGTTACACTGGTCATATTAGTGTAAATCCATAGGATTCAACCACGTTTTACTGGGTGTAAATATTATTGGGTTAGTCTGAAGCTTGGGAAACAGGTTCAAATACTTTTCCTTTGCCAGACTTCAGCTCTGTATGACCTGTGAATCACTTGGTCTCTCTGACAAAACCTGTTGTAACCTGAGCTGATGGACCTCAAGAGTGAAGGTGGACACGAGCACCACCACCTCATGTTTAGTTTCTTTTTCTGGCAAGGTTTTTCCTTTCTGGCATGTCAGGTGGATTTCATAGTGCCTGTAATCCCTCGTATCTTTGTGGCAGACCCTGTCAGGAAACTTCACGATAGCAGCCTTGTGGGTTCTGTTGACCATGACATCATAGCAGGGCAGACAAACTAGAGGGAAACTGCTGGGGCAACCACAAAGAGCCCGAAACTGTGCCATAGGTAGCTGGGAGGAAACTCCAAAACCTAACCATTATGGACAGACTTTTCTTCAGCTTCTGGGCTTCACCTGCCAAAATGTGAACTGGGTGTAACAGTTCTCCCCTACAGCACTCACTTGTTGTGAAAACAAATTAATTGCAAAGTTTGAAATCTCTGGACAGTGTGGGTAACATACTTTAGATGGATATAATGCCTGAAGAGCTCAGCATAGGCTTAAAGACCTACTCCAGTATACAGCAAGAGGCTTGGTCAGCATTATATATAATCAAGGGAAAGCCGGCAGAGTAAAATGTATTTACATAAAACATTTCTACACAAGCATCAGGTTTACAAAAGAAAATTAATAAGAAGTCAGCAATTCATACTTACGAAAGACAAAGACATGATTCTTCCTGGTTTGTTGGAAGGGTATATTCTGCTGACTGGCACGGCATGAAGTTACGAACACCAGCGGATGCGTATCGCTCAGGTTCTTTTCATCAACCTTTTAGATCAAAAACACTCTTACAAAAGGTGTCTTGAGCCTGAAGTGAGGACAAGTCAAGTCTCTTGACTGAATGCAGCATGTGTCAACCTGGACACCCTTTGACCCACCAGGTTATTTCTACTTCTGGCACTAAGAATTCCAAAGAGGATACCTCATCTGTGCCTTTTCTTTTTAATGGAAAGTTGGAGCTATATCTAACATCAGAAGTAATTACTCACTGTATCGATAATTGTGAAGGGTTGTATGCAGATCACAGATGGCCCGTGGGGAACAGCAGGCATAGACAGAACGGTCCAGGTGCTATTTGATGTTGGTAGAAGTTAGAGCCATCTTCCAGCTTGGCACAAGAGACATTTTTAAGATTACAGCAGTGCAAAGGTAAGCTTTCAGATGCTCCTGCATATGACCTGTGCTTTCTAAAAAAACCACCTGTATCTCAGGATCTAGCCAAAAATCTGAAGTGATATGGGCTGATGCCTTTTTTTTTTTCCCCCTACAGACTTTTCTGACAAGTATTTTTCCAAAGGTAAATACATTTAACAACTTTCAAGTGGAAACTAGTTTTTCTATAGTTCAAAATAAAAGTAAATGTCCATTTTTCCCCAGTGTTTTGAGCAGGAACTTTGTTGCAGGTACAGTGGTCAAAACATGATTCTCTTCTTTCACCGAATAAAAGAATGCCAGGTTTATTTTTTTTCCCTCTTTTGTCCTTCCCTATTCTTCTTCTGAACACATTTTTTAAAGGAAAAAAAAAAAAGATCAAACAAAAGACTTTTTTTCCCCTTGAGATGAAAAAAATGGTACCAGGACTCCTTACTTCTTAAAAGTAGTCCAAAAGATGAACTTAAATACATGAGGTTTTTGTTCCCCTGTGTAAAAGACTGAGTCTGTGGAAGTTGCACTGAAAACCTGCCAAAGAACCTTCTAAGACTGCAAAATCAGGTTCACTGATCACTTCCTTTTAAGTGTATCTGGCAACTAGTACTATTTTTATGACTCAGACGGAAAACTGATTTCTAAGTAGTCTATAGCTATTAGGCATTTAAAATCCCCTAGTATGAGATTGCCTGCTATGAGATACAGAGTCGCTTCTGACTGCAGTATTAAAAATCTCTTTTGAGACACTGGATTCTTAGAACCTCGAGTAGCTCAACTTGAGACTGCAGCATCAATGAGCTCCAGCTTGTTTCAACTGAGGACTTTTACACAGAAGTTTAAAAATTATGTACTGAAAACTTAAGTGGGTAATTAACAAGCTTTCAAATAACAACAACAATAGGCTAATAGCTTGTTTGTGAGTCAGTGGGATTTACACACAATAAAGAATTGTGCTGAAATTTTAAAGTCTCATGTGAAGCCAGGCTGCAACATGACTACAGGTACCACAAATGGGACACAGAGCAGGGTGGAAGTGGCGCAATTCCTTCTGAAGTAATGAAGAAGTCATTTCATTACAGTTCAATACAGTTCATTAACATCTATCATTACGTATTAATACAGGATAATATAGTCAGAAGGTTTTTTTCTCCCTCTTTCCTTCACTGCACGGAAGAGTATGGTCTGAACTGTGGTGACCATCTTGGTGGTCAGTGCTTGCTCTGAATGGCAATATATAGTCAATCCCAGAAGCAAAAACACTGTGGGCATAACGGAATTCCTGCCGCTATCCTTGCATTGACTTCTCATGCATGTCAGCAGAACTTCTAGGGGCACATCCACTGCTTCTTAGAGATATAGTATTAAGTCTCTAGGATCCTTTTCCCCAGAAATCTGTAGAAGACCTCTGCCTTTCTAGGCACAGGGAGAAACACGGGAACGTAATGGAAGACTATCCACGATTCCAGTGATGTAGCCCGCTTCTCCATCACTCAAAGAGAAGCAGAACTGGACTTCTCACTTATAGCCAGTCCAGCTTGTCAAGCCCCCTAGACTAGACAAAAATCTCCCATAAACTGAGGTGAGAATAAGGAGTAACTTCCAGATAAGAGTATTAGAGAAGAAGACTACGTATGCTGCTGCAGCAAGAATGCACAGGCAGGGATTAGGAAAGAGTTAAAACTCGGTTTCTGTAGGTGAGTTCAGGAGGATTTATGTGGTCACCTAGTCTACACCACCCAGTGAACACTCAAACTGGAACCGGTCTGGAATGAGTCTCTCCTCCTGCAAAATGCATTGCCCGGGACTCTGCAGCTCATTGCAACTTTCTCTTGGCTTTGACTGCAAAGACAGTACTCTTGGAGTGCCATCACTAGTAAGGTGAGCAGGATTTACTACGCCTTAAAGTAATTACATGCAGCTTCAAATTCAATGAGTTCAGTGGCAATGAAAGTCCAACAAAGTATCCTGTTTGCAAGAACACATGTTCATGCAGTGCGATGCTGCAGTCAGAACTGTGAAAATACATTTTCTAATGTGTGCTGGGAATTAATTTTCATGAAATGGGAGTGTAGTCCCCTGAATTTCCCCCCACAATTGGAGTATATGCCATCAAGTACCACTTCTTGAAGAAACCTGTTAGGTTTGTTAGCACCAAAAAAGCCACTCATCAAGTAGTGTGACTGTTGCAATTTGTGAGCTGTGCTCACTGTCCCCCTAGACTTTGATTTAAGAGCATTATGAAACTATGTAATTTTGGTGTAGTCTTTTTATTCCCATGGTAATTTATGCCTATGGGTAAGCATTTTATTTTATCTGAGCCACGGTGCCAGAGTTATTTTCTGAAGCTCTTGAGTTTCCCTTTGATGCCATTGAAATTAAAACCAGAGCTGCAGATAGTACCCATGCTGTTTGTCACAGAGTCAGAGGTTAGAATGCATTTGCTGCTATTTATTGTGGCTCATCGACTGCAATAGTTACGGCTGCTCTTCTCATCACTGATACAAAAATATTAATAACAGGCAACTCAAGAGTGGCATCTAACTGACTTCGTCAGTCACCATCAGCATTGTAAAAAACACATTACACAAGTATCAGCAGATCTCTCCATGCTGCAGTAATCTCACTTGCCTTGGGAAAATTTTAATTAAAAAGATGAATTCCAATCTTAAATATTTTATTATTTAGACACAAACAATTTGCATCTTTGGTATTAAACACTAAAACGTGTCTCTGCATTTGCTGTGTATAGATGGTGTAAAATGTTAAAGAGTACATTGCTCAGTACCAATTTATCTCTAAAATACATCAAAATTTCCTATCTGTGCATAAAGAGCTAATCACACAAAGAGCTAGACTATATACATATATTTTATCTAACTTTTCTCCTGTTTACTTCGCGTATCCTTACCCTCACCTAGGTCTGAAATGGGCATGAGGGAGTGATGCCATTTTCTGAGATTTTTACCAGGAAAACATTTGACAATGCTTACGTTAATTGATCAATAATGGCCACTCATGTGAACTCCTCCAAGAGCAGGTCTGCGACATAGTTCAAGGTGGAGCAGCTATGAGCCAGGAGAGTTACAAACGGGTGTATAATATGATGGCCTTCATCACCAAGTGTCTAGACCTTGCACAGTCCTCTATGAAGCATCTCAGCTTGTACTTCCTTGAGCGTAGAGCAGAGTAAAACTACTGTTATGCAGGCTGTTATGCTCCTTATGGCACAGGAGACTTTGCAGTCAGCTATAGGTGCAGGAGACCATGCAAACATTTACTCTGGGATTTTCACAGAATCACAGAATCTTCATGGTTGGAAAGGACCTTTGAAATCATCGAGTCCAACCATGCACACACAAAAAAAACCCCCAAAAACAAACCCCTACAATCTCTGACACTAGAGCATGCCCTGAAGTGCCAAATCTACACGTTTCTTAAACACCTCTAGGGATGGTGACTCAACCACCTCCCTGGGCAGGCTGTTCCAGTGCCTGACCACTCTGTCAGTAAAGTAATTCTTCCTAATATCTAATCTAAACCTCCCCTGCTGCAACTTCAGACCATTTCCTCTGGTCCTGTCATTATTCACCTGGGAGAAGAGGCCAACACCCACCTCTCTACAACATCCTTTCAGGTAGTTGTAGAGGGCAATGAGGTCTCCCCTCAGCCTCCTTTTAGGTCATTTTCACTGATTTGTTTTAAAGCAACCAGAAGATCATGTTTCTGAGCCTATACTGTGTTTTTGCCTGGTGGATAACTTCCGCTCCTCAATGTTTCTCGGAGAATTCCATGCAGGTTTTGGCAAGAGGAGGACTCTTCCTGTTCTACAGGATGTCTTTGGTGCTCTGATCCTCTGCCTGGAGAGAGGCACTACTGCTTTCACTCGGTGAGATCACCTTACGCCTGGAGACCTGTACGATTTGTGAAACAGCTGCATAGCATGGCCCCAGAGACCAATAAAGGTCCCCAAACCACAGCCAGGAAACATTGCTCTGGGATGTAGCTATGAACAGTTGCCAAGAAAGGAAATAAAATGTGGCTAGAGAGGTGAAGTCAAAAATTTATGGAAGAGGTTTTTATAATCCCCGTTCTCAGTTGCCTCCACCATCTAGCTGCAGTCTTTTACCCCCCAAAGGTTAGTCAGAGCAGACAATAAACAGCAGACAGAAAAAGTAAAGCATGTGCATCAGAAAATTAATTTGAAAAATTAAGAACAAATGAACATTTTAAAATAATATATAATTAGCCCTTTTTAATTACCACTTCACTACCATTTAGAAAAAGGTGATGGAGGTTCAATAAAATGAGATGCTTTTATTCAACACTCGTCAAATTAATTTACATACTCAAATTCTCTTTAATAATTCCATGATACGGTAGGTTTCTTCTACCCGAATTTTAGAATGTATCTATGTAATAGTTATCTTAGACTGCACATACTGTTGCAAAATTCTGATAAATTCTGGAACAGAATATTATTAGAGGAAGAAAAGTCATTTCATTACTTGCCGTGACTCTGATTATGCATCCTACAATGCAGTTAGAAGATCGACGTGCTCTTTCCTTTTAAAAAAAAGAAAAGAAAAAGGGCCATCAGCCCACGATGCTAGATATCCCATTTCTCTAGCAAGAATATACTATCTATCTGCAGCAAATCTGCTTCCACCATAGTCTTTTGTTGCTCTTAATTATCTAAAACATCCAAGCCAAAAGCTTCCGCCTTCTCTTCATCATTGCAGAGGCATGAATATTTTCAATACCTCATGTACTTTAGCTCCACTAATATGCAATATCAGACCTGTCTGTTCCATCTGAGAATACTCTATCACATCCTTTGATGGCGAGTACCACAGACGCTATTTACCTATTCTGTGTTCTGTTGTCTTTACACCTAATCTTGACTGAGGTTTTGATAGCAGCATCTTGTAATAAATCTCCCTTCCTGAAGCAAAAAAAGCTGTACCTACAAGCATTCAAGTGAACGACTCTTGATACCAGTCATGAACTTAGTTATGTTGCACCACTTCTAAGCCTAATAATTTGCCTGTGATCAGCAGTAATGAAAATTTCACTTCAGCACTACGTACAAATATATATTTACCATACAGCCATCTATATCCGGTAATGTAATATTAAAGCCCCTACTCAGAACACAGAGTAAATGTTATATCTAAAAGAATTCAAATAAGATTTTTCTTGCAGTTTTTCTAGGATGCTCAGTTCTTTAGTGCTTCTAAGTAGAGATTCGAGGGAAGGGAAAAGTCAATTCTCTGAGCTGACTGCTACCTTTCAATTTCTCATTAGGGCTGTCTACTACATTAAAACTGAGAGTAGATGTCAGTAGACCAAGACGATTACAATAAAATTTGAATATTTTTTTTCCAGGAACTCCTAAGTTTCACATCTTTCTGATCCATCTTAATAGTTCCTATTTTGCTGATGACTCACATATAGCTATGATTCAAACAGAACTAAAATGGAAAAAATCATTAAAAGCTTTGTATTTTTTTTTAATTTGCATTTAGATTCTGAACTGGTTTTGACCTATGATATTTTCATAAATAGATTGAGACTGATAACTGTAACAATCTGCACGCATTCCTAAGGATAGATCACAAAGAATTTCTTCATTAGGAAAATGCCAAAAACCGATAAGGCTAATTTTTCCTGTATTCTGTCCAACAGCATATGCCCAACCTAACAATACCATGCCATTGTACTAACATAGTTTCATTATGCTGCCAAATTTGCCACAAACACTCATGTCCAACTTTTCCAAGGTTTTTATAAAGACTTAATGTCATATTTCCACATGCACAACATGTGTATGGTTACCAACTGATAACAAAACTAGTAGCATTCATTAAGTATTGCTATAAATCTCTCCACTGAAACAGCAATAATATCGCCTTCCAGCAACCACAATAAATGTAATGCTTAATCTCTCTCTGTGATATTGTATAACTCTAGCCTGCAGCTAGACTTCCACTGTAGGTGGTACTGGAGAGGATAAGTCTGCAGTGACAGCACATGACGTGTTCCTCTTTTCCAGTGCACGGAAGTTCGTGAGTTTGAAAGACTGTATTTTTTTTTTTTTTTTTTGCCTTTCCAGAGGGAAGCCAGGATTTAGACAAGGATAAGAAAGGAAAGCAAAAGAAAAGGTTTTAAGTGGTACAATACCACTCTTCGTAGGAACCCTATGTATTTTTTAAGATTATTTTTTCCCCCCCTCTACGGATGCATATTTGATCTATGTCCCTTGAAACTTCACCTTATCCTCATCTTTGCAGTCCTTTATAGCTCGCTCTTTGCTTTACCCTTCCCCAGCGCAGTGAATGATATAACTACCAAAGCAGGTTTTGTGGGAATTCACCAGCAGTGGTTGGTTTTGACCAAGGAAATAATAAAGACCCACAAAAAGATTTTTTTTTCATGAAAGTTTTCAGTGCTAGCTTCAGATCACAGAAGTCCAGCAGCATCAGAACAATATTCAATACTTCTGGGAACACTCATCCACAGAAAACACCTTCCTTTTTTTAAATGCCTGTCCATTGTCCGTCACTACAGTTCCTATTTCCCAAACGTTCCTATTTCTCACCATTAGCCACCTAAGCACAACCTTTGCTGCAAACAGACACGAAAGCAGCTCAGTTTGGTGCATCCTTGTGGCAGGTGTGACTGTCCCATGGGCAGGGATCCAAAGAGAGGAGCTTCCAGCACCAACCTCTAAACTGGGCATCCAAATTCCACATGAGGCCACGCAAGATGTCCCTGGTGCTTATCCCTAAATGAAAGGCCAACTCCTGTAGCATTTCCCTCCCACGGGGATAAGGTGAGGAGGAAAACGGAGGGAGAGAGGAGCGGCACTGAGCATCCTTGCAGGACAAGGGCCACCCCGTTGGGGCAGGCCACGTGCACCCGTATAAACTCTGCTCTTTGAAAAGCAGCAGCGCTCGCCGCAGGCTCCTGCTTGCTGCAGACTGAAGCGTGTGTGACAGCCAGCTGAGGACCTGGCCGAGGCCTCCGGCTGGCAGCCTGTGCCCTCCCGGAGCAGGGGCTGTCACAGCCGCTCGCTCCCCCTCCCCGGAATGTCAGGCTGTAATCCTGCCCTGCTGTTTTGAGCCTCTGAAAGCAAAGCTTCCTACCTTCTGTTTTGCTATTACCATAGGTATGTAAGCACAGGGCTGGATTTGACCTAAATTTGATTTATTCATTTTTCCAATGCTTTACAGGGTACTTAAGCCCTAGGTCAGCAGAGCACTTAATCACATGCTTAACCTTAAGCACATGCTTAAGTGCTTAATCAGGGCCTTGTTGCTATATATAGCACAAAGCTATGACTCAATTTGAAGCAACTGAGTTGAAAAACTGAGACATCCCCCCCAATTCTCAATTGCTTACCTTGATATACACATATACGCAAAATTATTCATATTAAATGTGTTTAAATATATTTTGGGTTGACGCCTAATTTAGGAATTCACAATACAATCTAGACCCATCTGAATATTGGGATCCCTGTAGGATTCATGGCTATTAAGAGAATTACACTCCCAGATGCAGTAAGTGATACCTTTTTGCAATGTAACTGTTGCCATACATCAATATTAATTCTAATTATTGCTCTAATAAAAAAAAAGGATTATCTTTAAAGCTAAACTCAAAATGAGCAACTTGCATTTAATACAAAGATACTACTTATAGCAAGATGCACCCATATGCACTCTACAACTACATATGCAGTTTCAAGATTACTATTTTAAAATGTGTACTGCCTCCTTATCTAACTTGTCCAGTAGGTGCAATTATTTGTAGAATTTGTTCTACAGTTCTGCAGGAAATTTTCCTTTTGCTCAAACAGTTCAGATTTGCCTCTGCTGTGATTTTCTTCTGACTAAACATCCTCTGAAACATTTTTTTGATGCTTCCCAGAATTACTGGCACTCTGATTACAATATCCTGTTGGATGGATACCATGAAAGCTGCTAGCTTTGGTAACTATATCTAAAATGTACAGAATGTCATATAAAGCAGTTTGAGGGGAGGGGGGCCAGACTTTAAACCAATAATAATTTTATGTGAACTGGGAACGCTTATCAACATATTTGCTTTTTCATATTACCGTCTTCTCTTATGTTTAACAGGAACATTATACCACACACATTTTATACCAGTATTAATTAGGAATGATTGTGTTCCAAATGTCTTAGACAGGACTGGTAAGAAACTTTCATATTTATTTTTATTTATAAAAACTAAAATGCATTTAGAAAAAAACTTCAGCCCTGCTAAGACACAGTAAATGTTAACTAAGTCTCAGCTTCTCTGATGAAATCATCGATTCAGCATGAATACGATAAACCGCTTGTAAAATATTTTCCACTAGTACTCCATCAATGGAGCATACCCTCAGCATCATCCAGAAAGGGTGCAGTACCATTTCTCTATGCTATTTCTATCTGATATAACTATACTTGCTCTTCTTCCCCTGGAATGTAAGGAAATAAGACAGCAGTATCCTAAATAGCCGTTCACACTAGAAAAGTTGTCCCCTCCTGACCTCCTTCCACCAGTTTACCCAGTTATTCCAGACCGTAATTAGTCTCTCCTCCTAAATTGTAGTAAAATTCATTCCACTGCAATAAGATGATTACTTTGTCTCCCTAATCACGCATCAGGGAACTACATGAGAAATGGCCACGAAAATGGCCACGTCCTGCCTGTTGCAGAGAGAAGAATCACACGGTCACCACCCAGCCCAGCACCGTATTTCCTCTTTGCCTTCTTGCTACACCCATTAACTGGGACTTCCCAGAAAGGACCACCGCTCTTAGCTGTCCTTGAATCGGTACGTCTCAGCAGCTTTGGGGCTTCCCGAGACAAGTGGTTTCTCATCTGAACATGGCCAGAAGAAGCATGTTCAAATGGAGCAGAAACACGAAGAGTGACATGGGAATGCTGCCTTCTGACATAAAACACTGCTGGGAAGCGGCTGAGGTATAAGGGAGCTTCTGAGGGATAGCCATGAGGCCCTTCTTCAAGATCTAGCCCAGAGTCAAGCCCTCAGGTTTCTAGCAGGGGATGAAGCTGCAGGGCTTTTGGTGTCTGCTCTGACATTTACGCACATTTTTATTTTAAAAACAACCCTGAAAATGATTCCAAGCAAATCCGCATTAGTTTCACTGTTCCTTGCCACATCCAGTGCTGTGGAGTTACTTCTGATGTGTAATAGTGTTAAATAAAATCATACTCTATTTGGGGGCTGGGGAAATCAATGATTTCTATTACAGGATTGGTGCCCGGTTTATTTCCATCCATTATATTCTCCGCACGGCAATAGCAGGCTCTCAGTTAGGAGATGAACCCCAACCACTTATTAGTTCATGGCTGGAAGCCATCAGCTCCACATTATACAAAATCCCTGATTCATCACTGCCTCACTCCATCCCCACACCTTTCAACTCACGCATCTGAGGTAAAAACAAAGTAAAGCAGTGGGAAATCAGAACCAAAGTTTCTACAGTGAGTTTTACTGCATTTTACTGCCTTCTTTTCATTCTTTCAAATCCTTAAAGAGAGACCTATTTTCTTGTGGGTTTTTTTCCTTCAAAGATAATAGCACAGACTTCCACAATATCTCTGCCAAAAAGGAAAACTCCTTGAACCTTGACTTTCTGTCCTACTACACATAATGAGACAACTACTTAAACTGCATTTAAAAAGTGCTGAGTAGATGAACTCAATGCCTAATGATGTTACTCAGCTTGTCGGCAGCTGATTGACACTAAAAGTAATAAATTAGAACAGAAAATGATTTTACAAGATCCCTGGGTTGACAGACAGGCTAAGTGTAATATCCTCCATTACAGTTGTCACTAGATTTTATACAGTTCAGATCTGAACAGCCTCGGCAGGAAGGTGGAACAATTTCATGAGATAGATCTTTAAATGATGTAGTGTAGCATAAATCCTCTGAAGTTAAAGAAGCTATCCTGATTTATGCAGACAGGGATCTGGCTCTATATTTTTTATACATGTTTCTACTCAAGTATCGGAATTAAATCATTTTGTTTTCCCCTGCAAATCTGGGCAGAGAAAACGAGAAACCCTGTAAGAGAGGAATACTGAAGGCTGATGCCTTGGCTGTGTTTGTTTCTGTCCCCCCCCTCCTCCTCTTAAAAGGACAGAAAACAGTATTTAGAGCATGGCATCACTGATTTTGTTGGCTGCCTTCATTTCAGGGAATCCCACTGTAAATCCACAGCTCTGCAGAAGCACCTTTTGAATCATTAGCATTCACTGTCAGAATCCTTTGTAACGTGTTACGATGTGTAAAAGCAAGACAAAAGGCAAGCATGTGGATACTCCACCAAGCTCAAAAAGCCATTATGCCATTATTGTTTGGGGTTAATGAAAAGAATAAATAAAAATGTGTATTTGAGCCCTAGCTATCTGTAAAGTCTAAATGATTGATCTTGTTTTGGGGTTTTTTTTGCTGACGTTTTGGTAAACTTCCATTCATAAAACTTTTCCTTAGAAGAAAACATAAGTCTCTTCACATACAGTTTATTCCAATCTCAAGGATGACTGTGGATGATTTTAATCCTGCTTCATTCAATGAGCTCTTCTAATGCAATGATTTTCTCCATGGAAGACCTTAACCACAGTGGCCATTTGCAGCTGATGAATTTTTTTTTTTTTTTGGTATAAATAATTTATAAAGCCACTGCAGACTTATACTTTTACACTGAGAGAAAGGAAAAAGGGGGGGGGGCAGGATTGCATCTTAAACTCTATTTACAAATTTACCTTGGCAGGCCCTCTTGCTGCCAATAGGAAGCCATGTTGCATATTTAATTTGCTCTTTTGTTACGACGGGGCTTAGGTTAGTTAATTTCAATTTTCGATTTCAAAAGCTATCAAATATGGCTCAGATGAGAAATCAATTTTTCTCAGCTGCCTCTGTTTTTGTGATGGGGAGGTTTCCCATTGGCGAGAGGACAGCCACGTGACACGGCAAGAGATTAGTTCACTAGACCCCGTGTTTCAGCCACCTCAATTACTGGCTGCCTCTTGTAATTTAGCCTTATAACACCTAATTTCAAGATAGAACTCATATTTAATTCATGAAAGCTTCCACAAGAGTAATTGTGAAATAAATTGCCATAGAAAATATCCATTTGTGACTCGTTTTAATTTTGTATGCTACTAGCACGCTATTTGTTCTACTTGTTTAACACTTTAGCACAAACATATTTTATATTGAACTTTATGGACTGCTAATAGGTTATTATTTTTCGCTGTTTCCCCTTCACGGACACACCACTGAATGTCCCTCTCCTTCATGCAGCTCTGAGTCTAGTAACATGGAAATAGATGTGCTAAAACACAGAAACTTGTAATCTCCTAATTATTGAATGGATTGTTATGATCTGTTCATAACTTTAAAAGTAGCAGATAAAATCACAAGTGATGGTTTGTAAATGGTAGTTAGATGACAAGGATCATTTAAAGGGCCAAGGAATAAATACAGTTTAATTTCTGTAATGTTTTAAACAAACCCATTCATTACACATATTGATGTTTCATGATAACAGTGGTATATGTATTTTTAATTCTTTAACCAAAATAAATGTTTCCACTGTATACACACCATTTTGTCCTTTTCCTCCCTGTTGCTATGACAACAAGGTGGGTGAGGCCTCCTCAACTGCCAAACTCAGCTGTCATCCCTTCACCCTAAAAGCCTTATAATTGCTTTTATTTGCATACGACAATTAGGCAGGATGGCTCACAGCAAGAAAACCAACCTTTCTCTCCCCCAGTGCACACAACGCCAGCCTGTAATTTATAAAAGATACACGCCATGTGGTGGAGCACTAAAATAGAGTGATGAGTCCTTTCATCTGATTGTAAGCTATTAACAAAAGAAAACATCCCCTTTCAGGCTGTAAAAAATGCCTATCTGTTGTGAACCTGGAGAGGAAAAAAGGGGGGGGGGGGGGGGAGAAAAAAGTTTTGCCTCCTCCATGCAAACCCTTCACATTCATTATCACGTTGAACTCCGTGAGAGAGTTTGAAAGCAAGAGTTACATTTTGGTGCTTTATGAACAATGGAGCGCCAGCAAAATTGATGACATGGTAAAACTGGATTTTTGTTCTTGGATTACGTCACACTCAACGATGCCAACATGAGATGATCGTTCCTACCCAGCTCGCTGAAAGCGCTGCAAGAAAAGCATGAGACGGGTCAGGACACGAGACGAGGACAGTTGCAGGAGAACCTAGAAGTTCAGCACTTTTAATAGCCCTGTTTCAGGAAAATGCCTGTGTTCAACAAAAAGCTTAGGCCCATGCTTAAAGTAAAGCGTGGCTGCTTATATGTTGAGCTGATGTTGGGGCCTAAATACCCGCACAGCTTATTCATATGAAGAATCAGCGTCCAGCTAAAATGTTTTTATGCAAGTTGTTTAACAACGTGCTGCTGGTTTTAACTTTCATACTTACAAAAGTATCTTTCTCTAAGGAGACAGGTCAAGCAGCTCCTCTATAACAGCTTCTCCTCCTTCCTACTCTCTTCTGGAAGCCCTTAATGTAATATTTGTAATACCTGAACTGGTTAAGTATCTCCAACCCTTAAAAATCCCACAAAAGACCCACCTTTCCTTTCACAGATTTTACATCTACAATCTCACTGGTAAAAGCACTTCATGTTAAATTTAGAATTCAAAAAACAAATTGGATTTGGGGAAAAATATGGGATTTGATACTGGGAGAATGCGGAAGCAATAACGATACCAAAAAAGCAATACATTCTCTTGCCGCTGTACAGCTAGCTTGATCTAAAAATAAACCAGCTAATATATTACAATGGCATTACAGCACACACATTTTTAAGCCTCTCTGACTTACCTTCCTCAGAAAGGCATCCCTGTTGAAAGTGGGGAGACTACATAAAGGAGTAAAGCAGAACGGACCTAGCCTGGCTTGAACACGGGACTGATCTGTTGTCTCGCCACGGGTGCCTCCCTGACCTGATGTTAATGAAGACGACGAGCCGGGAGCACAGCTTGCAGGTATCTCCTTCAACTTTGCCCACTTCACTGCTCCAAACTCCGCTTTAACACATGAGATTTACACAAACCAATTTCAATGAGAGTGTGGACAAGGGAGGGAAGTTTGCGGGGGAGAGTGGAAAAAAGAATGGGGCGGTGGACGTTTAGGCATGGGACGTGCACTGTCAAGTCCTCTCCTGCCCTCCCTTCCTCATTAGCTCAGGCAGGTACTCACAAAACACAGCACACAACTTCCAGCAGCACTGCCCAGCTTTTATCAGTACAGGGAGCAAGAAAAAGTCAACAGACCACAAGTTTCTCACCACAGAGCTTGAACAACCAGCAATTTTTGACAGCACCCGGGACCGGCAGCAGGTTCAACTCACCGCTCTGCCGCCGACCCACAGGTTGAGTCCCGACAAATCACAACTCACAGCCTTCAGTTTATGTGGCTGCTCATACACAATACTGGTACTTTTTCTGAAGTTGTGCAAAGGACATAAAAGTCAAACAATTCACTCAGCACAGGATTTTTTTCCTAGTGCAATTTACTGGTATTTCATCTGCTTTGGCTTTACAAGATCCGAATATCCCATTTACCCATTAAGCATACTTACTCTACCCTAACTGGACTCGGTCTGTTTGTCTTAAATTTCAGTATAGTATATTCCTCTTCTAATTCTGTGTTTCTCTAAGTATTCACTTTACTGTTTTTAGCATCCTGTTCCTCCTCCCAACACTTGAGAAGTATGTTGGAGTCTCAAACAAGATTCTCAGAAACTGCAATATATTATTTTATATTTTAGGTAATTTTTGAAACGAACCCTTTCTCATCGCCATCTCCTAGTGCCATTACAAAGTCAGTTGAATTCAGCTATTGATTTCATTAGGAGAAACTTGTGCCTCTATGTTGGAACAATTTTTCATTGCATATTTAGTCTCAAAACCATGCAGTTGCTGAATTGATCCTTTTAAATGTCTGGAGCCAAAATACTTCCTGGGATAAGTAAGTGTAGAAGCTGTTAGGGCTTTTGGCTTCAGACCTCCAATTGGTCCATGATCTTCACAAGATACAAAAACTTCACTACAGAAGTACGTTGTGAAAGTATAAGTAATATAACACAGGGCTTCCTGCGGATCAGAGGGAAGTATTATTTCCTGCTCCATAAAAGACGCGTACCTTTTACACGGGGAGGTTTGTTTTGTCAAAGTGAGTTTTTTTGCTCGGCACTCAATAATCCATAGAACCTAAAAACAGTTAAGACTTCTTAAAACGTACAAGTAGGACAAGACATAAATGAAGCTTTGGGAGGCTTTTCAGGTTTAGTGTCTTCACTCTCCCTTTTCCAAATGCATGCACTTCTCTAAAGAAAGGCAAAACCATGAACAATTAGTGAAAGTTTACAAGATGAAGCTTCCGAAGGGACGGTCCTAACATGCACTCTGACCATTTCCATGGATTTTATGTCACTATTGGCTGTTGCATTCAATAGAAACACTTACAGTACAACCACAGTAACGCAGCGCTGTTCATCACATTCACATAAGAATTAAAGCTTAATATACTTCTCTCAGAGCGCTCAAAACTCTTTTTCTACCTACGTGGTAAAGCCTATAGCTTTGCTGAAGTTACCACAGCTTTCCAGCAATAAAAATTAGAGTAGAACTTGTTCCAAAGTGAATACAATTTATAGCCACATCTAACTCTGACAAAAGTGCACAGAGTTGTCCGCATTTCTTTATCTACCTTATGGGAATACGCTGGGGTTTTGGTCAAACTTCTACTTTTCTTCTTTATTTTTGAAAATTCTCCATATATAGGATGGGAAAGGATTTGCGTGTCAAGAACAGATTTGTGCTATGGAATAGCATCTTGTTTTGTGACAGTTACTGACAGGGTGACATCATAAACTATAGGAGTAAGGTACAAGGATAAATGTTACTTTAAAGATCTGTATTTTCTGACTTAATTTTCTAATATTCGTCTTAAAAATGAGGTTAACTTTTTCTCTGTCCCTCTATTTGTGATGGCTCCTAAAAGCAAACTGAACCAGTTTTGTACTCACACAAAAAAACCCCACATTAATATGCACAATAAAGGAGGAAAACAAAGAGAATTGATAAAAGCTGTGAATACCAGTAATTGATACGTGGACAATTAAATAAGCTTTTAGGAAAAAAATTTGCCAACATCCCTGCACATATCCAATCAACCTGTAGTAATGGAACAAGTAGGAAGTGAATGAGTTTTACTTCCCTTATATGAACAGGTTAAGATGCTTCTCTAGTTCCACTTCCCCGTACGGCAGGGACAGATTTGCAAGTTTTCACCATTTTTTCTATTGAGATAAACAATAAAAAGTTGCTCATTTGGAATCTCATGAAGTATACGCAAAGCTGCTTTTTGAACTTTAAACTAAACTGAGAACACCCTCAGGTATTGTCTTATCCACATTTATGTTGTGGGCAGATAGATCTAGTTCAATTTATAAGAAATTTGCTTCTATTCCCACAGACTACGGAGGAGGTGGGATCAGGCTCTCACTGATGTTTTGATTATCGCAACAGAAAAATGCCACTAAGTAATCTTTCATGCAGACGTTATACAGCAGTTCACTGTACTTTAATCCATCTCCTTCTACTTTTTTTATTTCCAATAAAAGGAACAATGTACACTCGACATGAACTCTAAGATTTAAATGAAGCTTCATGCGTGCTAATATTAGAGAGACATTAATAATAAATTGGGAAGCAGGCAAGTCTAAGATGATTTCTGACTTGGTTTTATACCTCAGACACTAGAACTTGAACTGCAGAGTTTGACACTGACACTTTTTAGGGAACAAAGTCTCTCTCCTCCTACCTCCTCCACCCCCCAATTCAAATCTCATCTGAGAAGTGCTGAAATGAAGCTGTCACTCAGGCCTGCTCAGGGACCTGTCAGCAAAACATTGAGCCTTTTCATTTTGATGGGTCAGCCTGCAATCCCCTTGAAAGAGAAGTCCGTGCCACTGTGGTTTTTCTTTCTGCAGGAATTCTGAATTCTAATGAAACTCCAAATCGCTCAATAAAGGCAGGGGCATGGGGAAGTAATCCAACCCAGATCGGAGTGAAATTTGTATTTTATCTTTTTTTTTTTTCCCCCAGACCATTATTCTAATAGCATTCACAAAGGGTTGTGGGTTTTTTCTTCTCTCTTCCCCCCCTCCTTTTTTTTTTTTTTTGCAGGGCAGGCGCAAACGGAATGAGGTGTCCTTTGTCTTGATGCTACACTGAGATTAGGTAGCAGCTCTCTGAAAATGAAAGGGCATGGCTCAAATTTTCTTGGGTAAATATCCATCCACCTATTGCAGTCTGCATCTCCACTGCTACAAATATCTCTAATGTATGACTGTGCTGAGAGAAAGAGAAAATTTCACATTAGCATTTCTTCCCCAGAAGAAACAGTCTTTCATTAACACTGTACAAAGCTTTTCCAAACCAAGAAGGAAAACTGTACCTTTCTCTTCCCCTCTGTTCTCCTCAACTTTTCCTTCCAGATTAGCTACTACCTATGACTGATACCAGAATGGAGGGGGAGAGGATGCAGAGAGTGAGAAAATAATTTATATAATATGTTGATGTATTCTCTTTAAAGTGGCTTTATTAACACACATGTTTTATGTTTTTAGAATATGTATGAATTCAGTAACCCTTTTATGTTTTCTCCCATTGAAGACTGTTTACTTTAACAAGGGGATAATTGTATTTTGCTAACTGTTTAAAATTTGGAATCATTAGAGAAGATATAGGCAGCCTGAACAGACACAGAATTTATGACATGGTCAGTGCTATAGCGTAATGCTTTTTTATATTTTAGGACTTAAGGGTGATCTTACTCTTTTTTTTTATATAGGATTCTCTGTATGGTGCACGCTAATTCAAAGAATTCAGGCAATTGAACATAATCAGATTAAAAACGCCAAATAATTTGGAAATAAAAAAAATTCCAGCTGAATATCATGCACAAAAGCATTCTGTTAAAAATACAAACCAGTCTCTGAGTAATATTTAATAGAACTAGAAAATAAAAATACAGATGGAAAACTAGCTAAAAACTTTGAATTTGGAGCACAATCTAACACAACACCACAAAGGTATCAATTAGATGGTGTAACAGTGCTAATGGCATGATGGTAAGTGTTGCCTAACTCTCTTCATTGTCTGGTTAACCTGCAAGTATGCCCATCAGTAATGTTTCAACAATGCTACAGCAACCCTTCCACCCTATAATTATGTTTGTGTTATTCAATCTTGCAGAATCACCATCTTCAGGCTCTCACTCTCCCTCTGCAAGACATGACCCAAACATCTCATCTTCCTCTGCTCTGCCTGTCCAAAGAGAATCCATTATAACCCCAGGTGTTGAAAAACCCAGGTATTATTGCGTAGTATGCAGCAAACCAATGCACATATGCGTATGTGCTTGTGCACAGTACATATCTCTTCCCACTATTTTCTTGAGCATTGTGATCAAACTTGAATGCCAGAAAAAGTATAGTATGTAATTTTCCTTGGTGATGACCTTCAGAGGTTCTTTTCTCCCCTTGATTGGCACACATCTCCATGGGAAATCATTATAATAGACCCCTATTTCTCTATCTACACTGTCAGGGGCTGCTAAAACTATACTTCATTTACCCTGCTATACCTCACTATTGCACCATAGGTAGCATGTCTGATCACCCAGAGTTCTGATGCCGCGTTATATCTGGACATCTAGAAAGCAGTTAAAACAGTGATAGACACTGCTTCCTTCCTTTTGTCAGGACATTAATAGCACTTTCTCTTTTCCGTATGAAATCCTAACCGTTTTCCTTCACTCTCTTGCACGGCAGGTAAAGGCAGGGTCTTGGATAAAGCAAAGGTACTTTAGTCTTGGTTCCAAAGGATACATTTTATTTTCAAGATATATGTCTAATGTGTCCAGTAAACATTCTCGCATGCAGTTCAAGATTGGCATACCTATGTTTATATAAATCTACCTACACTGCAAGATACATATGTGTGTGTGTGTGTGTGTGTGTGTATATATAAAGGACACATATAATCCTTGTTAAATGCTTGCAAATCTCCAGTTCAGTAGGTGTCGGGCTTCTTAAAATGCATGTGCCACAGAGATAGCCTTTGGTTTTATCATGGCTATTTTGTCATATAGTCTAAACAGGAGATGCATGCACTTAACGGGGAAGGTGGCATAATCATTTTACCTTTTCACTATGTTCAAAGTCTCACAAAAGGAAATGCTGGTTCTCATTCATTGTCAAGTACCTGATGATTACTGATTGCAAAAATTTTATCATGGAAACTTTTCTTTCAGCACATCACCAACAGTTTGCCCTTGGATAACAAATAATTTAAGAATCTACCTTGAAAACTTAACATTGGCCAAAATGTTTAGTGTAGAATGGGGCATGGCTTTCATGTTACTTGTTTGGTATAGGTCAACCTCAAGCCTCCTAAGAACAGAAGGAAAACGTAATCCTATCTCATTTGAGATTGATTGGCGTGATCCAATACCAAAGACAAACTGAACGCTGCACCTCCACAAAGACAAGCAAATATTCTGGATGAGATCGAGCTGAATTCATTTATTTTATTCAAAAAAAAAAATCAACCTAATTGTCATCTTCCCTTCACTGGTCCAAGCCCAATTCATACCTTATATGGTTTCATCTACTACAGCCAAATTCCACCTGCTCGGAGGCAAATGTGTGGAGAAATCACGGACCGGAGCACAGCTGCAACCTCTGGTGAGGGTGGTTATGTCCTGACTTAATGGGTGTCCTGGGAATCCTTGTTCTGGGGAGGTGAGGCTACCAACATACAGACCCACAAGTCTACATCTTCCCATATTTTCCCATCTTTCTGTTCCAACTCGGCAGAAGTTGTCACAGTCCAGCTTTTACTTAAACACTTGCAACCAGTCTCGTAGTTCTGCATGCATCAAGTCTTCTCCTTAGGAAAACAAACACCCTAAATTCAGTTATTAGCAATCACAGAGCTTTTACGAAGCATTTTACCCTGAATCAGGAGATGGACGTGTTTGCCTTCCTCTTTCCTCTGGCCCCTGAAAGCATGGGATGTGGAAAGGTTATGGGTATAGATTAATGGGAGCTATCAAAAATTTTAAAACGGTTACCTACTTATGTACCAAAACCCCACTTAGCAGATTTACACCTTTTTGTCTTTCTCACCCTTACCATGTAAATGACAAGATAAATGACTTGATTTCACAAAGTAGTCCAACAACTTACAAATCAAAGATCCATTCAAATGCGTCCGAAAATAAACACCACTGGGTACGTTGGCAAAACATGACCTGCTACTAACCAACATGACTATTTCTCTAACCTCTACTCGTGTTGAACAACACTTACTGAAATGGAAACCCCCTGGAAGAGTCAATCTCCATGTGAGATTTGAAGGATCAGAGTCCAAGTAGCAAAACATATATTTAAATGGACTAAGTTAATCTTCAGGTTAATTAATGCCATTCTAGGTTTATTCTAGCGATATTTCATTCTAGTTCATCCTAGTACTACTCTATTTCCCATAAGAACCTTAATATTTTGTGTTATTTTTATTATGAAATTTCAGTCTCCCAGTGGCCTAGTATTAATTACTTTGATAGAGCTAAGGCCTGATTTACACCAGTGGCTATTTTTTGTGAGCATAAACACTAGAACATTTTGATAAAATTAAAACTATTGTTGCCTTGTGAGCTGGTAAGATTTAACAAGCACGAACAATATTGCTAAAGAGAAATTAAGGCGTTTTTTCTATTTCATTCAATAAAGCCATAACTTTATCTGTAGGTTTTACTTTATTTATTTATTTTTGTACTTCTGGTGTATTCTTATTTTAAAACAAAACCGCAGACGTTCCTAAATGTTAAAAACCTCAAGGATAAGATAAACCCAGGAAGCGCTCCAGATACATCTACAGTAGCGTAAGACCTGTTCTTCCCGCCCCAATCCCCTTATAATTGGTTACGATGTTCAATATAAGGGATAAATGAGTGCCCCTCTCCTGCTTGCTCACAGTATGCCACAAAACCCTGAAAGGGTTAATTGGCATTTTAAGAAAAGGTAATTGTAAAGCGTATCTGCTGGGGTTATCCCCAGAATTGGGGGGGTGGTGCATAGGTCTCCCACCCACTGGAGCATCTCACATCTTGAAGGGCATGCTGAAGACAAAAGCAGTACTACTGCTGTTTCTTGATTTTCACTTTCAGCTCTAACTGCTAACCCCCAACGTGCTCTTTTGAGTTTACTGTATCAAGCTAGTACTTACAGCAGAGTATATGTACTGTGTCTTGACTGTAAAATTATACTGACATTGTAAGCATAAATATAAATCTCCGTGTTTAAATCATACATAATTTACTGCTGGATTTATTGGTTGCAGAGGAGCCCACTGACTGGAGTGGGTGCTCTAAAAAAAAAATTGGATGGGAAGACTGGCTACACTTTTATATTTTTTAAATAAACTAAACATTTCACTGAGTAAAATATATAACCTGGCATATAAAAAGAAATGGTGTTTTAAGTAAGTGAAAAGTCAAACTGAATCTGAGCGAGGTCATAGGTGGCCATTTTCTTACCATATCAAACCCTCTGCCAGTTGTTTGTAGATGCTCATAATATTTTTATCCTCTGAAAATATATATATTTCATGTTCACTTTTGCCAATTTAAACTTTTTCCATTGTGTTCTTCTAATGCATTCCAGTGAGTAAAGGAAAGTTGTATACACTGCAACACAAAGGAGACACTTTTATTCTAGCTTCGGGTTGACAAATATTCAAGACCTAACGCCAATTTGGGGGTTTTATTCAAGCAACATTTTTCTGGCCATATTACTTTTCTGTGGAGTTTGGCTTTAGGTATTCAGTTTGCAAGAGGCAGAGGTCCTGCATTTTTATTTTATTTTTTTTTTTAATAATGTCATCCATCACAGTGTACAAAAAAGGGGTGGCTTTACCCCTTTAGCCCCAGATTCCTCAACCTCTGCAATCAGTGATTCCTCCCTTTGTGCCCCGTTCCCACTCAGCTTATGCCCATAACGTGCAAACTACAGAAATGCTCACTGTCAGAGGAGGACGGCAGAACGTATTTCCCACTCGCATTTAGGAATAAATTCACCACCTTGAAGAAAATTACCTCTTTTGATGAAATCAGTGGAACTATTTGTATAAGCATAAGGCAGTAAAGGAAGGCTGCGAACATACTAATTAATCAGTATCTTAAATTCTTAGCATGAGAGTTTAATAAAAAAACCCCAAACCTATTCCGGCCCTCTGTTCAAACCTCTCATATACCTCTGTCTCCCCACTTTCTGTAACTAACCCACCCCTCAGCAATAGCTCTTTCCTAATTTATAGAAAGCATCGCAGCTGGTCTTGAGCAGAATATTTCTTTTTAAAAATCAGCTGTGCTCTTAATTACATTGTACCATGTCCTACAACACCTTTACAGCTGGACCACTAATTTTTAGTACTGGTATTTTTCACTATGAATTTAATGCGGTCCTACTCAGCTAACCAAGAGGTTGGTCTTGTTCGTTCCATATCGTCATATGAACATACAGGAGAAAACATGGTTATCTACCAACATCTACATTAGATAACAAAACCTGAAAGACTCACTTGCAAAGGCTCTTAGAGGGCATCAGGGGTTTACTATATGCATCTGAGAGTTATAACTCCCTCTCACTTTCCGGCCAGTGAAGTTTTTATCTGTAGGTGTTGGGAGCAAAACACCTCTCCAAGTAGGAAACTAGGAAACGCTGAGTCTGGCAGCTCCCAGGCAGCACGAGCATTTGTTTTGTCCCATATTAAAGGTTAGTGACACGATCAAGGTCCCCGTAATATTTTTCATAATATTGGCCTTTCTTTTTCTAGACTGCCGTTAATTTTTAAGAGTAAGTTCCTGCTGCCGTAAGTTTTGGGTTGTTCAAGTACAAATCAGCTGCCTGCACCTCCAGTAGATATTTCTTCCAATATATCTCTCTAATGGGGTATTCACTCAAATGAGTCCAGTGAAATTCTTGTCATTGTTGAGCACGTCTCCTAGATCCTTTCCTCTCTGCTTTCTGCATTTTCACTTCTTCGTGAAGATGCTTAATGCAGTATAATTGAAACAATTTTATTGTCTCCAGCCATCCATTCTACTGTTTCAGTGGCAGAAAATACTGGTCAATTTGACAAGTTAATACGACTTTAGTGGTCATTTGAACTCCTTTAAGCCACTGGGTGCTAAAATTACTTGTCAGCTTCCTTCACCTGCAAACTGAATATAACTGGTCCATGAGAAAAGGAGAAGAAAATTCTTCTCCACCAAAAACATTTAGTAAAACTTGCAATTATCTCTTTCAGTAATTGATAGGCCACTGATTCTTCCTACAACAGTTCTGGACCACTTGTGAGCAATACTTGGTACTCTCACCTGGAGCTCTGCTCATGCCTTCAAACTATAGCTTTTCTTCTTCCTACAGGGCTGGATCATTCAAGACAGAATAGGTTACGCTGCCATTTCAAGTCTTTCTTTTGTTTAGATCATTTTTTGTAATCTAATTTATCTATTAATTGGATGCCTAGTGTTCAACCAATGCAGTTCAAGCTTACACTTGAGCTTGGTGCTTTGCCTGTATAACCCTAAGTAGATACGCACAGTTAATATCGGAGCAACTGCCAAAAGAAAGAAAACATTTTCTCCCACCCGCTCCTCTTTAAGCATACCTAATTTGCCTCAATATCAATAGATACAATTAAGCCAAAAACTTAGGGTTTTTTAAACAAGTTGTGTTTCTGTGTATGTCAACAACACACCAGAAACATAGGGGATAATTTTTCAAGATCTCTCAAGCTTCCCTCTCTAACTGCCATGCAAAGAAAATATCACATAAGAATTATATGAAGAACTTGATCCTGTTCCCCTTGAAGTCAATAGCATTCCAATTAAATTGGCTAGACCCCACCATATTTTTAACTTAAGATCTATTTTTTTAGGTTCTCTGTTACCCTATATAGATTATACCATATGCTCTCATAACATCAATAATGGTTCCCATTGACTTATAGCCACAACTACCAGAGAGGCACTGCGGTTAGCTCCTGCCAAGAGGTCACCCTGGGAAGTTTCTGATAAATCAATGGGAGCTTTATGGATTGGTTTTCTTCTCCCTTCCAGGGATAAATGCAAACAGTGTCACTGTCTGGACACTTGTCTTCTGCACCAAGACTAATTCATCAGTGTGCTGAGAAACACCATTGTGGTCTGTCCCACCGCACCCTTTCCCTTCGATACCTTGGTGTTTCCATTCCTATTCTTTAAAAACTTCAATAGGAGAACACAGGTAGTGTTAAACTAACACAGGTTTCTGTGTGTCATTCACACTATGGTGAAGTCACTTTTCAAATCACATGAACTTGATAATTTTAATAGGATCCACATAACGAAACACCCCATTGCGGAAACTTACCACCTTTGTGTCTTTAAATATAACCTTTGATGACACATTTAGTAACACTATAATCTTGTTATAGGGATAATATTCTTTTTTTAACGGTGATTAGCAGACTCTGTTAATAGCAGCATCAATTTTTCCTTACAAAGCCAACACAAATTACTGCTCTGAAAAAAGGCTGGATGTCAGAAAACGTAAGCTAGCTGCTCTTCCTAGAAAAAAAAACAAAACAAAAAAAAACCCAACCCAAACATCTAAGTTCTTCTGCTAACCCGGTTTCCTACAGATTTCTGTCCTTTAGCCCTTGCTCCTCACCTATATCCTCACCATACGCTCCGTTCAGGAAGTATGAGGAGATGCTGCAGCCCGCCAGCTGTTCCCAAAGCGAGTGCGGAAGGGTTGAGTCCTGCCCTCCCTCCCCTCGGTGGGGGCACTCATTCGGGTTTCTCTCCTCTACCGATTTTCACCAAACTTCCAAGAACTTAATTATCACTGACATCTCTGCCCTTCTGTCAAACTCGGTTGAAAAAAAAGCAACACTACGAGGAGGGGACTGACAGGTAAAGCAAATGATCACGTAAGCCTCATTTTTGTAGGTACGCAGCCTAAAGGATGCCATAAAAACCTACAGAAAGTCTGAAGCCCTGCGTTCGAAATATCGCTAGCTGCATGATCCGAGTTAATGCTTCATTTGTATACGGGTGTGTATTTAAAGATAATTAATATTAGCTGTGACTTTTGAGACTGGTATCAACACAGTCTCCCTTTGTAGTGCCTACAGTTTTGTAAATGCAAATAATTTTGAGTTCAGTTTTGCATTTTTAATTACTAGCAGGCAGAGTTCCTTTGGTATTTAACTGCCTAACCATGACTCAGGGTAGACACACACATTCATGGCATTAATTGTGACTAGGATTTTCAGGTGTAAAGAAATCAAAGCAAATGTTTTAAAAAGCCCAAAACATTAACCCCCAAGTGAATCTTGAACATAAGTACTTGAGATGCACGGGCTTAGATTTATTTTTTAAAGCTTTTGTCAAAGAGATTTCTGTTAGCTAAACCAAGGTAGTGTATGTAATATTAATACAACTCAGACTGTTGTGAACACTTACTGTATAGTATTGAGGGGGGAGGAGATATACTGCGATATTAAAAAAACCATTATTTCGAGGTAGGCATGCCAAAAGCAGTTCTCTGGAACAGAAGGTGGCCTAATTATTAAAAGAAATGGCTTCCATCTCTGTGATGGTCTGACTGTTTGTGGATAAAATCCTACAACTGTGAAGGGCCTCATGCACTGCAAAAAAAAAAAAAAGAGAGAAAAAAATCAAAGTGTTCAGCAGCCATACATCAGAGAGACTATACAAGAAGGGTATCGTATTTTTAGAGACCCCAGAATTCCTGAGCAAAGTAGTAGTTAGTACCAGGTCTACATCAAAAGAAAACAACATTCTGTGTCATCGCTGGCCTCCTCTGTGATGTTTTGCCCTCAGCTTCATAATACTCAAAAAGTCATGGTTAAAAAAGACAGACTGTCCCTTTAAAATTAGATCATCCCTTTTATTAATATGCAGAATGAGTTGTCAATTGACCAAGCAACAAATGTACATCCTCATATCCTCATTTTCACTTCTATCTATGAATATTTTAAAACCCTAATGTGTGCTTGGCCATTTGGGTTTTAAGCAAAGACTTATCACAGTGTAAAACCCCTCATTTTTATCCCTTAGCTGAGGGCTTCTTTTTCCCTTTTCCAGGGTGTCATTAAAAATCTGATGCCAAGAGCTGGGACTTGGCAGGGTTTGCGATATAATTTGCAATCTGCAGTGTTTGCTGGCTAGCCCCCACCTGCCCCCCTCTTTTTTTTTTTTTTTCTTTTTTTTTCCCCCTCTTTTTTTTTTTTTAACCAGCCTGCCTGCTAGAGTCAATAGGGGGCATCCCTCATCTGTCTAAAAGAAAAATAGCAGCATACTAATTAGAATTCTATTTGCCAGAAGCCTCGGAGTTGCTGTGCTTATAGATTTCAAGCTTCTTTTGTTTGAATTAAATTGCCAACTTTTCCCCCCCCCCCCTCCCTCCTCGCTTTCCTTCTTTGCACTAGGCATGAGAGAGCGGGTGCCTTATTTGATTGAAAGAGGGGGTAGGGGGATGGGGAGGAGGAAAGCCTTAGCTATGGAAATGCTGAGGAAATGTCAGGGTTGTGTTTAAAAATGCCTGGTATGCTTTTCAGTGCCTGACTCCTGTCTTTCTAGCAGGGTTGCGGAGGGGAGGAAGGAGGGCCTGGCATCAAGCGCGGGCAACTCTGCCCCTTCCCCCTGACACTGAAATTCTGGGGGAGAGCTGACATGCTTTTCCCCAGCTCAAAGCCAGATGGTTCAAGCTTGGATAAAACCTTGGGATGAGATCACAAAGCTTGTTCATAACAGAACACACAACATCTCTGTTTTTCTGTTAATACCTCCTTTTGTACGCGTTGTGTGGGGTGAGGGAGGGGCCAGGGGATATGTCATAAATCCAAAGGAAAATGTCATATTTAACATTAATTTGTTTTCATAACCCTGTGGAAGAATTCAAGCTTTCCCCATTAAAATGTCATAATTAACCGTCAAGAAGTTTTATTACAAATAATTTTTAAGCTCGTGAATAACGGAGCGAAATGCACATCTGAAAGTTTTGCACTGCCCTTAAGCCTCTGAATATATACATAATTTTTTTTTTTGGACGCAAGGAAGAGTTTCACAGAGCACGGTGACATTTATGCAACTTCCTAAGTTTAGGTGACTAAATATTAAGACTGAGCTCACTTTCCATCACCACAAATTATGCCCATGCACAATACGGCCATTGACTCCATCCGTTCACAGTCAAGTCTCATGCACTGATTCACAAGCGGGGAAAAGCGAATCGTGGGGACAGAATAATGCGTTC
Organism: Rissa tridactyla; assembly: GCF_028500815.1. Taxonomy (NCBI): domain Eukaryota; kingdom Metazoa; phylum Chordata; class Aves; order Charadriiformes; family Laridae; genus Rissa; species Rissa tridactyla. The sequence goes on from NC_071474.1 coordinate 5,938,947, forward strand.
GATGATCTTCATATTCCTCATAATGATGGAGTGCTTGCAAAGGAATAAGAATTCTTTTCAAATGCATTACTCAGTTAAATTTACTTGACATTTTCATGGATTTGCTTTCTCCTTACAAATTCTTAACAGAGTTCACCTATAGCCGTGATGGGCACTCTCGGATGGCACTGCTGCTGTTCCCTACCCAGATAAGATTATATTCCTTATTTGACTTCTGGCATAAATACTACAGAAATACACTTACCATCCCGCATGCTTAGAATGTTTGTGTGCATCAGCTTAAAGCTTGCTTTCCTTACCCTTCATTCATCCTAGTGCAATTTTGTTTCACAAGCGTCCATGAAAGGGCAACATATTTTGGACAGGACTATGAACATGGGAAAAGGTAATTAAGGCTAATTCTAAGTTTGCCTCGTTTGTCTGACAGTACTTAAAAACCAGTAATTTGTAAAACCAAGTTCTATTCCTGAAAAAATTTGACCCTCAAATTTGCTGTAAAAACAATACTGGAATTTGCCATCGTGTTTGACAAATATTTTTTTACTTTTTTTTCTTTTAAACTGTGAAACCTTTAAGAAATAATGATGTCCTAATTTTTTTTATGGCATTCAGGCTCATGCCTGAAATACTATCTTTTCTTTAAAAATACCATGTTTACTTTATCACAGTATATGTGATTTTGGCTTAGTAGGTGCTGTGATTATTTCTGCACAGTCCTTCAAAATAAATTTCCTGAAAAAACACAGAGCTAAAGCATCAGCTAACCATTGCATTTTTATGTATTCATTAAAGATAAGATCTTAAAGGAAAGAGGGAAAATACGGACATTAGTAACTCTTACATATACTCCTCGGTGCTATTATATTTTAATTAGCACAGTTTGCAGGCTGTAACCTTTCCTAGGCCTACATGATGCATGAATATTTTATTTGCATTACTATAAAGTAAAAATAATTTGATTATCATTCATACTATTTATGATTACATGTTTCTAGACACGCACATAGTCTCTATTTATAGCGGACTTTAACATTCTTAAATAGCATAGAGTGCTGACAAGCGAAGTATTGATGTTTACAGTATCATGCAAACCCCGAAGCCAACCATGTTCACATCCCTTTGAATTACTTTTCCAATTCGAAACCTCTAAGAACCCAGTCCTCCTTTATCTCTTCTCGTTATAAAAAGTGGCAGGAGGCAGAGTGGCAGAATGACCCACAAGATGGCACCTGTCACCAGTGGGATTTCTTCTGCCTTCTGCAGGCCAAATTTTGTTTGAACTCACTATGGCCTCTGTCATATCCTCATTTTCCCTTCCACTCTTGCCTCTCCTCCTTAATCCCCTTCGTGCATGCTCAGGCTCTGTTTACCCAGCTTCCGAAACCTTTTTTCTGCAAGAAGCCAAAGTAAAACTTTATTGAAAGAGGGGCTCGGGATTAAGAGGCAAACCCCGTGCAGGAGGAAGCCAGCTACACCACCTGCCGCCTTTCCCTGGCTTTGCTTAAAGACAGTTTCTCCTATAGGCGATTACCAGGCTCGTTCTTATAGATGTGCATCTGAAATACATGATTACTTTAGGTCTCGAAGGTGAGGGAGTTGATTAGCTCTCTAATGAAGCCTTTTGTTATTACTTACAGACAAAGTACATCACACAGATGGAACATAGCGTAAGACCGCTTCCTTACACCAGGCCAGATATATTTTAACTGGTAAGATCATCTAGAGCAATGAGGTAGAGAGGTTTCTATAAATGCAGAATCAGTGGAATTTAAAAAAAAAAAACGAAACAGATTAAAGGCAGTGACAGAAAACAACAAACAAGCACCGTAAGACCATTAGCCTAATGCCCCAAAGATGAAACTGATAATTCATCTGCTGCACAAGTCATTTTGTACTTTGTTCCCCTACATTGCTTTGGACATTCACTAGTTGCCTAATATAAAGTTATCGTAAATCTATAAAGAAGATGTTGATGAGCATCCCTCTTATTTTTGACTACACAAAGGGCCAAATCCAAACGCTCTTGCAGAGACGCAGCATCCACAGAAAAACCTTGAAGCTGCAGGACACTCCATCATTTCATCTCACCGACTGCAAAGGAGAATTGTTCTTCCACACAAAAGGACACAGCACATCATTGGGACCTACACAGAGCCTGGAGAACCAAGCAGCTCTTCTCCTGGGGCACGCACACATTCTGGTCCTTGCTGCCGGCTCTACCTCCCCGTCTGAAGACTTGCCTGCCCTGGGGTTCTCCCGTACCTTGTTGTGCCTGAGCACACCACATCGGGCTGTTGATTTCCTTCCATTAATGTCTTTGTGGCTTGAAAAGGGAAAATACCTTACACCCTGTTCCTAATTGTTCTCAGTCTTCCTTCTATCAACTTCAAAAAAATGCACCTAAAGCACAAACAGGATCTTTCAGTAGCCACCAGTAAGGGCAGGAGGGAAGAACGGTTCAAAGTTTTCCTTTTTCCTAATGAAAGAGGGCACAAGCCTTGAGTTTTACCTAGGGAAACATCTTAAGTCATTAAAAACCTCATGGTTTCACCAAGCCTAGTTAAGAAACTCTTTACATATGACTTTTTACCAAGCATATTATTAAAAACAATGTAGTTACATTTAGACAGAAGTTAACTGTTAAAAATAGCTATTATTATTGTGAAACCTTTAAAATGTTAGTGTAACCCCTATGATTAAGGATATCCTTTCAATAACCATCTATGATTAACGCGAACAGCAGACTGCATTTCTGTAGTCCATATAAGTTGCATTTGCTGCCAACATACAGAAGTAGTTCTCACCTTTCATGCAAAACAATCAGGCCATGAACATACCTTTTACTGAAATTCATCGGCTCCTGGAGATCAATACAGATCCCAAGAAGACAGCTAAATTTTGGTAGCCCCTTCATATGCAACTGAGGAATAATCTAGGGGTGTTTGTTAAAAAACCATCAATAGCCTTTCCTTTGAATTAGGAAATGTGGGTTCATAAAACTAAAGTGCATTTATGAATCATGCCAATTTGCCTTGAGTTTTTGGGAAGGGAGGGATTTGTTTTAACCTTTTTGATTTTTCATTTTGAAATGACTTATTTCAGGGGTTTTCTGGTAGATTATGAAATCGAGCAAGTCCAACCCAGAATGAACCATTCTGATCAATCTGAAAGGCAGCTTTTTTGAGAATTTTCCTCTGCCAAGAATTTGAAAATGTCACATTTCATTCCAGTATGAACAGAAGCCAGATTTCGAACTCTCCAAATCCTTCGTGAAACAAAATTTCTGTCTTTTTCACAACTCCAAAATTAATTTTCCTCAAAGACTGCAGGGTGGCTTAAGATAGTGGTCAGCAATTACAGATAACACGTGGGCGGATTTTAATAGCATTAGCGTGGTAGGGGCAAGGCCAGGATGGTGGAGTCGGAGCATCTTGAGGGAAGACTGTGAGAAGCACCAGCTCTCCCAGCTCCTGGCTCTCAGTGAATCCCAAGCTCAGGCGAGCTGGGCTCCGATGCCTCGCTTTGAAGCAAGATATAGACGCCGAAGCGAACGCCAGCATTTCCTAGCTCCCACTGAGTTTCTATCAATATTCTTAAACTTTAAAAAAGAAAAATACAATCTGGTGTAGCAGCCTTAGGAGACTGCTGACTACTGCCACAAGAAGCTCTCTACAACTGGAACCTATATAGGGATGAAAAACCAAGAGCTGACCTGTAGCTTTCTACCCAGCCAAGAAAACTATTAAATTCTTGCTGATTTACGTTGCTCTTCAGTAATGAGGTGCCATTTCCTTCAAAAAAATAAAATAAAATTTCTCCCAATGTCCTTAAAAAGGACAATTTCCTAAGGATTGCCATTTTGACACAGAACTATTTAAGAAAACTCGGAGGTCAGGAGGCCAAGTGTACGTTGAATCACAACTCGGTGGCATCAAGGCATCACACTTTCTCTTGTGGCACTGCACAGAAACATCTCACCCTGCCATAGACCTTCTCTGGAATGATTCTGGCCTAGGCAAAGGCTGCTCAGGTGGAAAAAAAAAACCAAACTCATAAAGGTCACATAGTCACCAAGTCAGGCATGTAAAAACCATGGCATCCCTTTTTTTACTAGATGTATTTCCAACCAGATCCAAAACCGGATAGGCCATTCTCTCCTCAATGGGCCAAAGCTGTCCCACCATCTCCTCTGCAGGCAGGACAGTTTCCTTCCTTGGAAGGTGGGTCTGGCAGAGGGCTTGGCAGCAAACACACTGCTGGGCTTTGCCAGACTTCCCTGTTGCCGTTTACAAAAATGCTTCAAAAGAAGTTTGGTTTTGAAGTGTTGTAATTAAAGTCATCTACAGCTGGTGCAATAAAACAAGTCAGAGAAACTCTTTGGGTGTCAAGGACAGCTATCATTTGTGCTTTTTTTTTTTTTAATCACTGTTGGTTCACAGCATTTCCTGCATGAGCTCCATTGCTTCTGCCGCTTTTAACTACCATCCTGCGCACTTGGGAGTCATATTTAAGGTCAGCCAGTACACATTAGTCCTGCCCAGAGTAGAAGTTTACTCCTTACACTGGAAATGACAGGCCTGTAAAGCAACACATGAAGAAAAAAGCCATTCCTTATTTATAAAAAAAGCAAAACTATGAGGCTGTCTTTTCTTGCATTACACAAATCCAGTATGAAAACTCTAACCTGTATATTATTATAAAAGCTCCGTCCCCTGTAATATCTCTTTGTTTTTGTAATTATTTTAGGCTTTCCACTCAGGAGCAATAAAAAGAGCTTGCATTTTCCTAGCACTCAGATGAAGTAACTTTGAAATCATGCCTTGTAGGGGTTTTTTTGTGTAATTAATCTCAAGATGTCACTCCCCCCACCCGATACGATAGTCTCACTGGAGTGGACTGGGAGGGGGACAGTGAGAAGAAGAATATTTTGGGTTTTATCCCAGTTAACCACTCTTTCCCCAGAACAAGATCATAAAAATCAAACAAAAACCAGCAAGAGATAATCCTCCACCAATAAATTTATCAAGAGCGAATTTTTCTGCAGGCTTGCTAAACTGTCATAACGGGGAGGAGGTAGAGATCAAATATACTGTTGAGTAAGGAAACAGAGAGCACAAACTTTGTCCTCAGCTCGGGGACAATGATGCTCAAAGATTAACCCACCCTCTCAATTAACACCTCACATGAAAATCCCAGCAAGGTCATGGGATCTGTGCTGCAACTCGGTCAATCAGCATTGCCTGCCTCCATACAAACCAAGATCGAATGCAGAATTAACACTGGTCCCCCAAGCCCTCGCTCACAGACTCACGTCAGATTAAGCCCTTGCATGGAGGAGATATGAAAAGCATTTCTAATTAGGGTCTGAGGTTACTGGTTAAAATGCAGTCGAGCAGTCTACCAACCATTCTTCTCCCCCCTTTTTTTTTATAATTTTAATTAAACTCAGATACTATTTAATTCCTACCTGCATATATTTAGTACTACTTGAATGCAAACCTGATAAAGAATACTCCTGATCCCCACTTAGCTGCCACAAGCACTTATTAAAAGGAGGGTGACTGTCTTCAAGATCTTCCATGGGTCCCTTTGCAATAATTACTTTTTCTATCAAATGAAAAGCATAATATTTTTCTGTAAATAGATTTTTTTCCTTGTGAAACGTTGACTTCTCTACTCTCATGACGAAATTATAATTATAACTTCAGTGTAGTTGTTAGTTACTGTCATTCCAGTCCATGAGGAGGCTTTTTTCCCCATATAGGCTCTACTCCTCTTATTCCATTGGTTATAGGATTTTTGAGGTGTACACTTGAGGACATTTTGCACCCCTCTATTCTCACAAAAGTGTTGCTCTATATCCTCCGTTTTGGTGAATGGCAAGAAGGGGACTTAGCGCTGGTCGGATCCTCTTATATTATTTGTAATTCTAGGGCACTAGACAACATTTCTGCCATTGTGTGATTAGCAATCTAGATCTCTCCATAACAATTTTTAATATCTACCATGACCCTGGAAGCCTTAATGATACATCTACAGCATACTAAAGCCTTGTGACTCCAAATTATAGCTCTGAATAATTCAGGAATTGTAACAGTATCTCAGTACTTATTAAAGCATTGGGAAAACTTTGGGATTCTCATATCTACAGGCCCTCCATTATTATTCTGATTATAAAGATGTTTTAATATATACCGTTGCTATTCTTATGCATTACCACAATACCATTGTGAGGCGTCAATAAGTGATCCAAGTAAACTCTTGCATTAAGCAGCTATACCTCAGAGTATCAAGGGATACAGCAAAACGAAGCTTCATTTTTGTCAGGGAAGATGGGAATTATGTAATAATCTTTACATTAAATTTTAAAATCCCAAATTATGCCTTAGACATAACAAGAAAAATCTGCAATCTCATTTTTAAGCAAAACAAAGTCAGCTACATATAGAACATGTCAGGCTTTTCCCTGATACACTAATACAAATAGGGACAAAATTAGTGTAAATCTGACTAGTTTAATAACATATTAAACACATTCTGTCTGTGCTAATCCCAAGTAAGCGGCTATAACAAGCCTTAGTGACAAGGAGGATCTAATGAAGAGTTGAATTTTTCATAGAGGTTTTATTAGGTTCATCAGCCTCCTCAAAAGTCCAGGACTTCAGTCATACCAGCTCTGAAATCTGGAAGAGATTATCTTCAATTTACTGAGAATAAACATCTCATTTCTACAAGGAAAATTCCATTTGACAACAAAACTTGTTCACGTCCTAAACATTGAAACCCTGCCACAGGATGTCATACTTGAGTAGCTTTGGGTAAGTGTAAAAATTATAAAAAGCCTCAATAATAATAATGAAAAAATCCAAGAGGCATTTTTAGCCCGAGCATAATCTATAGCACAGAAAGCATCCAAAATAGCTTTTTGGCAAAGTTGATTAATCAGCTGCTTTCCCAATCTGTTGAAAGAGTTTTATTAGTTTCTGGACAGTCAAGCACTCGCACATATACTGCCTGCCCTCAGTTGACTACCCCTACTCTGACTAGGCTGACTATGACTCAGTTAATGGTTTACCAGAGTAGATGCCCCACACTATTAAAAGGAGCGCTCCAGATTCATTTGGAATTCAAAGCATCCTTCCCCCAAACCTTGTAAAGTATCAGATGTGTTGAGGGGGAAAGTAGCAATAGCCTGTCTCACTTAAAAAAAAAAAAACCAAAAACAACCAGTAAAGTAGGTCGAACCAATAAAGAAATCCTAGTGCAACCACTGCTTATGCTATCAAGTTTGAAGCAGGTGATAAGGTTTTATTTACAACCATACTCATAATATCTGGTGTGAAGCAGATGATAAGGCTTTATTATTGCTGCCTACTTCTGAAAGAAATTACTTTCGAGATGCACAAAGCCGTACATTAGAGGAGACTCAGGTTGAGTAGGAAACCTGACTATTCAGGAGAAGGAGGATGAAAAGTTCCACCATATTATACCTTTAGAGATGTTAATGGGTAGGTGGTGGAGAGCTGGCTGCCTGAATGCCATCTTCATGGGAAAACAGACACTGCACTTTCCTGTGCAGCTGCCTCAGGGCTCTGCAGCCCAGTGAGAATGTGACCACAGACCACATCCCCCAAAAGTTTGCTCAGCCACCAGGATATGAGAAGCTAGAATCAAGAAGAGAATCAATGCCAGGGTGGCATGCTTGCACACAGGGTTGAAGGCAAGCCTGGGATCTTTGTTTTTCCCTTAATTCCAATTTATGAATTAAGCAAGTGAAAGTTCTTGGTTTGTACAGCCATCAACTGCTCCTATGCAAATGACACTTTCACTCTTTTCATTCCACATTGGTGGAACAAGCTACAAGCTTCTCAACATTGACAGGCCTTGTAGAGAACTCTTTTGTCCATCCAACCCAGTTTTAGATTTAGAAAATATTTTCCCCCATCCTTCAGAGATATAACCTGCTTGACTGGTTGGGGGCAGTGGTTTTATTTCTTTTTTAAACTAAAGTTTAGTAAACTTCATCACTTAAATTATCCCTTAGGCTTCAGAAGGTGTGGAGGTTTTCTGGGATAAATGTACATTAAAGGTTGAGAAAATACTAAAAGAAAAAAACCTTAATGGAAGCCTTTTTATCTATTGCTGTCAATTCTGGAAACTATTTCTTTCAATACTGTTTTAATGCAAGAGTAAAAAAACACCACACACCAAAAACTTTGCAAAATCACTTCCAAAAATAGGAAAAATTCATTCTTGTCCTTTCCCATAGTGAAAAGGGAGGCAATGACTATCCCCAGCTCCAGAGATTTTCCACGCCTAAAGATACCAAGAAATCCCCTGAATGTTGGTAAGCAAGGCAACGGGAGCAGACGGCAAGACCAGCATCTTGGAGAACTCATCAAAATCCTCCAGGATTAAGGACACAGGCATCATACTGGGGTCTGTGTTTTATTTCTAAAGCATTTACTTTTAGAGTACGTCCTGATCTGAAACAGCCTGAAACATTAGCTTATTGCAGAAAAACTATCACACCGTTTTCAAATAATGGCAACAAACTTAATCCTGCAGAACTATTATAGACAGGTACGGAATAAATGGACAATTAACCACCATGGAAACAAGAAAATAAACTCCCGGCAAAAGATTTTTCAGTCTTAAATGCACCATCGTTTTTAATAAAGTGTGCTTTGTCACTACTATTTATCCTCAAATTACACCTGCCCCTTGCTTACACGAATTCAGTTGAGCATGCAAAAGCACTACTTGCCCCTACGCCCGTTAGAAGAGCTCCAGCTCCTGTCTATGTTAACAGAAAAAAAACCCCACCTGTACCCAAAAGAGCAAAAAACTTTAGAACACGTTGCTCTTTCTCAAGCTCGTCTCTCCTGTTCAGCTAACTAGTATTCTTTTCATTTAATCTACTCGGGTAAAAATAACCATTAAATATCACCTAAGTATCACTTAAATTCTATTTTGGGGATTTATGACTAGGATTAGCTTTGTGTCACCTCTTAGTACAGGGCTGAACGACAGAAATTCATTTAACCACAGTTTGAATCCCATTTCTTCCCTATCTCTGGATTCATATACATTTTTCTTTCTAACATATATTGATCCTGGAAACCCAAAGCCATTTTTTAACACTTTATTAAACACAATATATACAAGGTAACATATTGAAAGTATAATAATGAGGCCAATGGTAATATAATAATGATAGTCGAAGCTCTATCAAATACGTAATTAATATTTTAATTATATATCTCATATATCTGAGCCCCACTGTGAAAAATAACTGGGTCTAGTAATTTTCATGGACGATGACAAGATTACTATTACTAATGGTCTGAGGTACAAGTGTTTATTTTTAATGTTATTAACGGTACTAATTATGATGAATATGATTATTTAGAGTCATTATGTGGTAGAAGAGTTTGATGATCCACTCAGGTGCCTAGAATTTAACATTCTCCATCTACCATCTATGGAAATTAATGACATAGCTTAACTCCATTGTTATCAGACACAGTGCCATGAAAATTGCTTTTAAAGAAGAAAAAAAAGCAAGAGATCATCGAAGTGTGCTGCCCATTTCTTTATTATCCTACGAATGTTCATGTTTGCAAATCAGTAAAAAAGCCTGATAATAAGACGTTACAGGCCGGAAAAAAAAAATGAGACAGTGACTTTTACAGACAGAGGGACAGGTCTCACAAGCACTTCTCCACACAGAAGTATTGTTTTCATTATTGTAGGGCTTGGAATCAGAGCTTTTGGGCTAAGTACTAGGTACATACAGGTATCCAAAAAAGCTTACATAGGCATGACAGACAAAGGAGTGTTTTGTAACACCAATTTTGCAGATGGGAAGCTTACACCACACAAATCCAAGGGTAGCAAGACCATACAGTTTATACCCCTCAGAGCATCTTCTGGCATACCCCCGAGCATGGCATCGCTTTACCTCCCTTCGCAGTCTGTCCCCCTAAGCACCTTCACGGGTATTTCATACGTGGTGACATGACTGACGTATTTGGGCAGACAAGGTGCCACGTGAGCTCAAAGACACACTGCAACCGTGCTTGCAGACTCACAAGGTAGGGAAACCTTGTTTGGTGGGCAACCTCGGGCTTGTTATTGGCAGAAAGTGCTGATAGAAACACAAAGGCTGCGGTAGGGGATAGGCGCAGAACACACACGAGTCACAGCCTCAGCATGAGACCACCACAACAAGAATCAATATGCTATCCACATATCCACAGCACGGCCTCGCAGGTCTCGACCAAATATTGTCTCGATGAGGAAAATGTATGTATAATTTCACTATCGATTTTGAAGTGAGTCAATGCTTAACCCTTCGCAGGACTCTCAGCCCCGCAAAACGGCTCCTACAGATCCCATGGATTGCTTACGCTTTAACTGCCCATTGACTCCAAACAACTGTCACCTCTGCAGCGAGAGTCCTCGTGGCACGCAGAAGAGAGAGGGCAGAATCATTAACTAGTTAAATCTGATAAATACAGACTCTCAGAAAAGGAAGGAAGAAAATGGACCATTCTCACTTTGTGATGCTTTTCCATCGGTGACTGGCACACTATTAGGATCGGGATCAAAGGGGGTGGGATGCTGGTGTCTTTGGATTTGGGCCTTTCACATTGTCTGATTGATGGAACTGAAAGGCTTCTGCTTGTAAAGCAGTCACCCCAAACAGCTGTCTCCTGCTCCTGTCCTCCTCTCCATTGCAGCGTATGCAGTTCAGATTTCATTTATCAGCCCCTTTGAATAGCAACACTCTTACAGTGGAAGTAAAGCCTTGCATTAAAGAGGATGCTTAGCAATTTGCATGCATGCACTGTATAGCTAAGCGCTGTATGGCATTAGTTGCCAAAGGACATGCAGCAATGTGTATCTCCTATCTCCCCCACTTTTCTGGTTTCTTAAATTATCAGTGTTTTACTTCCCTTTCATGTTCAAAGCATAGCAAATTTATTTGATATATTCTGAATGCTGAAGCATGCCAATGACATCAATCAAACTACAGAACACTGGGAAAGCTGCTATAGAGTAATCAGAATTGGCCATAAGCTATAAATATCTACTGTCTCACGATTCTTTTGGCTGCTACGCAAACTTTGATCATTAGCACTGATCAAAGATCACGAGGGATAAAATGGTATTATGATATAATGGCATGTATGCTACAGCTGATACTAAGGGCTATAGATGACCTATGCTTGACTATATCGTCTTTCTCTACACACCAGGAACATTCATTAAAATGGCAGACTTCTTTTTGCCGTACCTCAGAGGATATGTAACAGAAAACTGTAGTACAATCAGAATTGGCATAACTATTCATGACCAGCCTAGTGTTTTGTATTTGTATTCTCTGCAACATACCTCCTTATAACACTGCACAGGTGACTCCCCGACAACATCTAATTATGCCTGAGAGGTCACAAAACACAACTAATGACTTTTTACTGTTTTCTTGCTTTTAGATGGATTAGATGTTTCCTCTCTAATAGCAGGATATACCAAGCACTTCGCAGGTACATCTTGCACAGTAGATTTACGCAAGTTAGGCTTTGCATTTTAATATCATCATTATTTGTGAAGGAGGGTGTCTTAGTGAACATAGCTTTTATTCATTTATAAAACACCCCTCACACCCAAATTAAAATAACATTGAACATGAGCTCACCTCCCTTGCCTGCCAGTAGCTCCCTGTTCCATACTCCAAATTAAGTATTTAAATACCTTACCAGAGCTTGAAAGCTTCTGGATAAACCCAAGTAGTATCCAACCTCACAGCTGTCAAATAAAATGACATAGAATTGCTTTGTACAAAAGAAATTAAATGAATACAGCCTTACTCATTAAGTTAGGAGTAATTTTCCTAGGAAATACACACAGAAAGAAAGAAAACCGTAACTGTTTAAAGTTCTCTTAATCTTTTACTTTTTCCAGAAAAATTAGAACATGTTTCCTCTAAATTTAAGAGTTAGCTTACCTGGCCAGGGACAAGAATGCCATATGACTTGCATGGCCACAAGCGTTTCAGAGCTCTTACCAACAGAATCTACCTAGGTAACTGGTACAGTTAAGATGAAAAGTGCTGGATACACACGCATAGGCAAAATTACACCTGAACAACAAAGCAAAGGGCACCTTTCAAACAGAAGGAAGGCTACAGTTTTTTTTCCAAATGTGTTATTCAGCATGATGTTCTCATTGCGCTTTGCTAAATATTTCACACTTTCTTGAGCCTTATTTGTTGCTTATTTGAGCCTTCCACGTTGCTTATCACATAAAACTTGCTCCAGTCCTTCATGGATCTACAAGGCAAGAAGCCAAATTCCACTCCATGTGCGTAGCTCAAATACTTTCAAAAAGTAACTTACTAATAGATAGATGATTACAGTTACACCCATTTTACATATCAGAAAGAGACACACAGAAAAAAAGAGGTGATCTGTCCAAAGTCTTATAGAAAGGCTGAAAAACTTCCACAAGAACCAATCCCACCTCTCCTACATCCAAGACAAGTAATTTAAACATAAGATATTTCTTCAGATGAGTTGGGGAAGGGAAATCAACCAGTAAGAGAACCCGTGTTCTCAATAACTGCTTCTGTGTAACCATGTTCTCCCCCCTCCCCACCTCGACTTGCTCGATTTAAGAGAGAAAATCATTCATATAAGTTCTTTTGGTGACATATTTAAAACAGCTGATTCGTACACAGGCTTCACACTCCAGGTCAGAACAAATTGTCCTCAAAAGCAACACAGTTAAATTGAGTGGAACTAGCATCCACCAACTTCCAAGGTACGTAATATATATTATAAACTTGTCTTACTTGGCACCAATTTGACAACCTCGGTTTGCGAGAACAGAGAGTGAAAATGAGTTTTAAGCATTCAGCTACAAGGAGGGACAACATTCATTATGTACAATCTTTAACAGATTGCCCAGATTGTGGAAGCCCTTCAGCAGACTTGAAATTTAGTCTCCCTGTTGCGGTTTTAGTTACTACATGCGCCTCCACTGTGTAGCTACTACTACAATATGGACTACTATATAGTCCAGAGTTTCTTACATAGGAATCTTACATATTCCATGTTGCCTATCACATAAAACTCGCTCCAGTCCTTCAAGGCAAGAAGTCAAATTCCACTCCATGTGTATGAATCTGAGGAAGGAAAGGGCTGAAGATCAATATTCATCTCAGTACTGCCAGACAGTGGGGCATCAGCCACTTTGAACCCATCCCGGACTCTCAAACGAGGTTTCCCTAGTGCCCATGAGGTCCACCTCAGTGAAAAATCCTGTGACAAAACGCATTCAAAAAGTGTGGCCTTCATGCCATGCAAAGGTGAATTCAGCAGTATTACATCATCCCTACGGGTATGACACAAAATTGTTCACGTGCCATTTCTGATTTACATCTGCGTAAAGGAGAACAGATTCTGGCTCCTGGGGAAACATCTTATTTTATTGTGCCTTTGATTCTTAGAAGTGTTTTTCCTTTGTCCATGTCGGGGGGAGGAGACTATTTTGTGTGGTTTCTTCTCCTCCTGCTTATGACTGATTTGTGAGTTAAGCTGTCAAGATTTTCTAATCTCACCTAAAAACAAAATAAGAGAAAAGTCATAAGTGTAATTTGACTTTTACTTTAGGTCAGTCTCAAGGTCACTCTGGCAGCAGTCTGATAAAATAAACAGCACAAACCAACAGGAAAAACCTGAAATGCAGAGCATGATCCAGTACCCAGCAAAGTCAATGGACATCTGCACCAGTTGCAGTGGGCATTTGATCAGGAGGCTCAGGAGGGGATAATTTGGCACTCAAAACCACTTTACCTCCTTTTTTTTTTTTTTTATAATTGCCATTATCTCAATCTCACTAGCATAGTCCCAATTTTGGGCTTACATTACATGCAAAGACCCATCGTGTTGTCAAAGACAATAATCATGATGCTGTTATAGTGCCTTGATTATACCCCTGTGTTTTTATCTAGTGCACCGGCTCCTGTGTTGGGAGAAATTAGCATTTCCCACTGACTTGCTGGTATGACTTTCTTTTACAGACTTTCCCCCCACCACCACTCTAAGCCCAAAGGTACATTCATTAAAAAACAAAACAAAACCAAAAAGCAGCCCTTGTGTTTGAATGACAGCTAACTTAAATATTTTCTTATATACATTTCAGGTATACTTAGCTTTGCAAAATAAGTTCCCGTTTCCCAACTCCGATTCACACATGCCAAAGTGCAGGTGCATAGGTCCATAGGATGAATATAGAATCATAGAATCATAGAATTGTTGAGGTTGGAAGGGACCTTTAAGATCATCGAGTCCAACCTTTAGCCTACCCTGACAAGAGCCACTTCTAAACCATGTCCCTAAGTGCCCCATCTACCCTTTTTTTAAACACCTCCAGGGATGGTGAATCCACCACCTCCCTGGGCAGCCTATTCCAATGTTTAATAACCCTTTCAGTGAAAAAGTGTTTCCTAATATCTAATCTAAACCTCCCCTGACGTAACTTGAACCCGTTTCCCCTCGTCCTATCACTTGTCACCAGGGAGAAGAGGTCAGCCCCCATGTCTCTACAACCTCCTTTCAGGTAGTTGTAGAGGGTGATAAGGTCTCCCCTCAGCCTCCTCTTCTGCAGGCTAAACAACCCCAGCGCCCTCAGTCATTCTTCATAAGGTTTGTCCTCCAGACCCCTCACCAGCTTTGTAGCCCTTCTCTGGACACTCTCCCACACCTCAATGTCCCTCTTGTAGCGAGGGGCCCAAAACTGAACGCAGTACTCGAGGTGGGGCCTCACCAGTGCCGAGTACAGGGGGATGATCACTTCCCTAGTCCAGCTCACCACACTATTCCTGATACAGGCTAGGATGCTGTTGGCCTTCTTGGCCACCTGGGCACACTGCTGGCTTATATTCAGCTGGCTATCAACCAACACTCCCAAGTCCTTTTCTGTTGGGCTGCTTTCGAGCCACTCTGCCCCAATCCTGTAGCGCTGCATGGGGTTGTTGTGACCCAAGTGCAGGACCCGGCATTTGGCCTTGTTGAACCTCATACCATTGGTCTCAGCCCATCGGTCCAGCCTGTCCAGATCCCTCTGCAGAGCCAACCTACCCTCAAGCAGATCAACACGCCCACCCAGTTTAGTGTCATCTGCGAACTTACTGAGGGTGCATTCGATCCCTTCATCCAGATCATTGATAAAGATATTAAAGAGAACCGGCCCCAGAACTGAGCCCTGGGGGACACCACTTGTGACCGGACACCAACTGGATTTAACTCCATTTACCACCACTCTCTGGGCACGGCCATCCAGCCAGTTTTTTACCCAGCGAAGAGTACACCTGTCCAGGCCATGAGCAGCCAGTTTCTCCAGGAGAATGCTGTGGGAAACAGTGTCAAAAGCTTTGCAAAAATCCAAGTAGATAACATCCGCAGCTTTTCCCTCATCCACTAAGTGGGTCACCTTATCATAGAAGGATATTAGGTTTGATAGGCATGACCTGCCCTTCACAAACCCATGCTGACTGGGCCTGATCACCCTGTTCTCCTGCATGTGCCGTGTAATGGCACTGAGGAGGATCTGTTCCATGACCTTCCCAGGCACCGAGGTCAGACTGACTGGCCTGTAGTTCCCCGGATCCTCCTTCCGGCCCTTCTTGTGGACGGGTGTCACATTTGCTAACCTCCAGTCAGCTGGGACCTCCCCGGTTGTCCAGGACTGCTCATAAATGATACCAAGTGGCCTGGCGAGCACCTCCGTCAGCTCTTTCAATACCCTTGGGTGGATCCCATCCGGCCCCATAGATTTGTGCACCTCCAGGTGCTGAAGCAGGTCCCTCACCGTTTCCCTTTGGATTACGGGGGCTTCATTCTGCTCCCCATCCCTGTTTTCTAGTTCAGGGGTCTGGGTGCTCAGGGAACAACTGGTCCTACTGCTGTTTCAAAACACACTTTTTACCCAGCGACACACTGAGCCACACACACATACATCTACCTAAACCCACAGACAGAAACATATCAAAGACACTTGTGTCAGTTCGGGGCTAGCGGATACCAGCTAGTCAGTCCCAGAGAAAAGTACACATACACAAACAAATACCGCATCGACTTCCTCACAAGTTTTTGACACTTTGCCCTTAGTCAGAGAAAGGGATTATCCAAAAGGATTAGAAAACCCACTACTTCCTTAATAAAGATGCCATCTAAGTCTACTGCATGCACAAATGGAGAAGAGAACCAAGTGATATCAGCTGTGATAAGATTCCTACATCTGAACTGTAAGAGGAAATCTGTGATGACTTATTTCTGGTATTCCCTTTCTAATCCAAAGGTCTATGGTAAACTTGGAAGTATACTCTGAACCTAATTACATTAACTTTTCTCAGCCTATCATTTAAAATTACTCTGTAGAGAAAGACCCATCAATGCAAATCTCCAGGAGTCATCTCTAAGTTTGAAAATTGTCTCCTCATCTGCCAAACAGGAAAAATGACTGAGTACTTTTTCACAAATTTAGTCCCTCCTTTTTTAAAGCAAACATGGGACTTGTAAAAATGTTTCTAAGGTAAAGCACAGTTTCATTATTTTGTTTCACTTCCATATATATATATATATATATATATATGCAATGAACATTATGACTGCTTCATTTATGTCTTTTGTAGGCCACATTATGGGACAGTCTTTTCCAAATGCTTATCTTTCTTTTCTCCAGATTAATTCAATATAATCTTAGAATTTTACCCTCTGTGGAGCAAACACCATTCCACAATGGCTGTCATGCTCTACTGGTATCTTTGTACCTCTCAATAGATTTTCATGAGTTACATGCTAACAGCATTCTGCCTCTTCCTTTGCTAACTAGGGATTAAAAACATTACTCTAGTTATCTTCACCAGTCTGAATCCCAAAACAACCCAGAAGTTACCTAAATTCACCTTTTGATTATATTACATTCTCAACATCTGCCTCCGTATTAAAACCACACTCATCATCATATGTGTTTTCCCAACCAGTTTTTGCAGTAACACCAGCCCTTGCTATGTAAGTACATTAAAATGGCCTTTTCTCTCTCCTGTCCTAATAATTAGCCTATAGACGAGCCGCTTAGAATGATCTCTCACAATCAGGCTCACACTGCCCATCTACACAGAAAGTTTCAAATACTGAGAGAGTATTATTTTACTGAAAATAAACTATAATGACCACGGCAGCAAAGAAGAGATTTGTTCTTCTTTCGTTCTTCTCCCTTGAAGAAAAAAAAATTCTTGGCAGTGGGATTTTGAAAATAAACACTACACTCAGCTTTTTTCCCACTTTCGACAGTTAAGGCAGAGTTAAATAGCACTAATGCATTCCATTTATTTCAGATAGATCAAAGAAAGAAAGAAAACGTATCATCAAGCAAAGTTTTCAAAGCACGTGCTCACACACACACTCCTGCTTTTCTAGGAGGCTTTTACATGGAAATTACTGTCATTTAGTTCATAGATTATCTTGATTGAACAGGAGAGCACGCATCATTTGGTGCAGTGCAACAGAGGTCACGCATGACCTTGCGTTTTCAGAACATGCTTCACTCATGAACATGCTTAGTTTCCAGTTCACAGTATAAAGGTGTTGACAGCTCTAGTGAACCCAGCTGAGGTGGTTCTGGAAGCAACTGCCTCTGCCAGAGCTGCCCCAAGAGAAAGGCAGAAGAGAAAACACGTCCACATCTGCGCTGCTTTTCGCCGAGCCTGCTATCTTCACTAGTTAGGTCGATAAAGGTGGCTTTCAAGCAAACAGAGGATTTTGTGCTAAATCAGTCAATTCTCAGGTATTCACTGCAGTCCTCCGACTTTCCTACACAGTCAGTAATTTCTGGTAGAGGAGGCAGGTGGACAGCAGCTCCCTACGCCCTTGCAGTAACCCTCACCAGAAGTTACTGATCAGCACCTAAATCACTGCTCTGCATTAGAGTCCTACGCAGAGTAGTAACTCATGAGGGATAATGAAAAGACAACTAAGCATCCGTTTGAATGCTTATTGAAACGCTGGTAGTTACCTAAACTATGAAGCACAGCAAAATATGTTCCTACTTATCTTCTACCAGCCAATATTATCAGTTATTGTCACTTTTAAATATTTTTCCAGCCCTTAAAACACCTCCTTCAGGGCAAGGATGCTGGCCTTATGCTAGCCAGCAAACATACTGAAAATAAGCCTTGGCAAATAGTTTTGACACAGATATTTTGGGCTGCGCATTTTGTTGATAATGCACAGACACAATCAGTACTACACGATATTTTTATTAACATACACACAATTGGTTTTAAAGGGATTAAAAACTGGGTGATGGCTCTCAATGTGTTGTTAATAGGAAATCAGTCAAAAAAACAGCATTTCTGTGAAGATGTGCCTTACGCAGTCTGTCTTGATCCACTACTGCAGAGTGTACACATCGACAAGCCAGAAGGAAATAAACAGGGTTTATTCAGAAATTTTCAAGAGGAGATAAGAGTCACTGTAGATTGCCAGCTGTGACTAAAATTTATTCATAATTCTTGGATTTATAAACAGGAATAGAAAGAAAGGTAAGGAGGGAGAACTAGCAATAAATGTAGCGGTGATATTTAGTCATTACCAAAATACTTGATATGGCAAATTAAGATCGTTTCCCAAAAAGATTTGAAAGAAACAGTCAAAGTTTTGAAAACCTGCTGCGTAGCGAGAGATCTAATAAACCCTTAATCTCAATAGATTGTCCAGAAAATGTAATAGTTAACCTGACCTTGATGCAGACACCCTGATGTGGGAAGAAGGTATCAGACTGGGCCTTCAAGACATACTGTGTTGCTACCTGAAACTAAACAGAAGAGGCAGCTGTGGGGTGGCAATGGGGCATGTCTCACTGTACCCAGCACAAACATGAGGCTACAGCAGAAACGTCGAACCATTTCACACTGTTTCACACCCCAGGTCCAGATCCTCTGTCACAAGTCGAGCCAGTGGAACCACCACTGCTTGTTCAACTCCACAGTAGCCATGCCAAGCGGTCGGCGTATGAGCGTATCTACAGCCTAATGAAACAGTAAATCTGATTTCAAGCTCTGTCCTCCTCTTCCCAGCCTCCTAGGCTTTCAGCCTAAGTCCTCCATGCCTGCAGGCTCCTTCCTTCCATGCTGTGCCTTCAAGAGCTTCAGCCTGAGGTTTGAGCTGGCTTGTGGCCATGCCCAAGTGGATGGAATACCTGACAGTTTTTATGTGGTGAGCAAGATGCTTTTCTGTTCTCTGAACAGTCATGAGTCTGTCAGACACACTGCATCCTATGGAATGAACACGTCTATGGCCTGCAGAGGAGATATCATGAGAATCTCCTCCCACAGGTTTACCATGGGATCCCAGTGGCGGACAAACCTAATGTTCAGAGTTAGTTGCCAGCTTAACCAAATTTAATACATATGTTTGAGGACATAGTTCTGTCTGAAGAAGTAATGCTGTGGATAAAATTCTCTTCATTGAATTTATCTTCCCAAACAAGTTACTGAATACTCACTCACATTTGCCTTGGTGATAGTTTTAGGGGAAGTTGCTTGTCATGCCAATATATCTTTCCTTCACACAAAAGCATATATAGGTACAGTTTTGTATTGGATACTAACAATCTATATAAAGTGATGTTATTACCAGAGTCACTATGTATATATTGGCAATTATGTTTTTCTTCTTTCCATTATATAAATTTCCTTTCCCTAATAAAGTGGGGAAGGTTTCCCAAAGAGTTTAATAAGCCAGAATCGCTGAAGTGTAGCTGTTAAAATAAGCTAAACTGGTTTAACTTCTGAGCTGTCAGACTTAATTTGAAATGACGAGATCTGACCACTGTTTTCATGTAAATTGCTAAAATTAGGTCATTTCCAAAGATGTGCAATAAATACAAGAAAGAATGTCAAAGTTCAGGCGGGTTGTTCTAAATTTGCTTTCTTAAGTGAAATTAAGAGGCAAAACCCATTAATTTCTTAAATTAATCTAAAAAACAGTTAAAACAGTTAAACATACTAATAACCCATGAAAACTAGTGTTCCTGTAATTACAAAAAGATAATTTTCAAAAGGTATTTTAACATTAATTTTTTTTTTAAAGATATCTAGTTCCATCATTTTTTCTCCAGGCAGTAAAAGCAAATGCATATGGCATGAAAATCTGTTAAAACATAGTACTTTACACCTTTGTTTGTACCTGCTCCAAATATATTTGTCTATAAATTAACTGCACATGGTGATTTTCACATTGGCTTATTTTATCCATGTGTTCAAGAAATTTAATACATCATTTGTGTTCCATCAATTACAGCTCTATTCCGCAGACAAAAAGAGGAGGGGTGTAAACATACCTACGTATTTTTGCATTTTTATATGCAATTTATGCCCAAGGCACCAACTGTATATAAAAAAGGCAAAAAAGTAACCCTGTACTTCTAATGCATCACTGAAGAGATGAATTAACATACCAGTGTGTTAAGCACCAAAAAGTGATGCCATGGTTATGTATGGTTAGTCTCATTCTACAGACAGAAGAACCAAGCTATGGCTTTAGTGGTCTACAGGGTAGGTCGTCTTCTAGTAAGATTCACACGATAATCTCTTGGTCTTCATCTCAACAGCAACCATTATCTGCACAGTAAGATTGTGTTATACCTGCATGCTCTCCAGCAGCAGCTAGTATTCATGTCAGCAGCTAAATGCTGTTACTAAGAGTTTTTCCTCAAGGAAATCCACAGATCTCAGAACAGAGCTCAGGTATTCCCGACACAGAATAAGCTCTAAAAACACCACAAGCCTGCCTCCTGCTCCTGTGAGCCAGGGTCCCTATTTAAAAAAGGCTGTACCACAAAATGCCCCGGGTTCTCCGCCAACTCCCTCAAAACACACTTCCATGCAAAATGGGACGGATGTTTATTACATGTGGGTTGGGTCACCTCACCCCTCTCTCAATTTTAGCACATGTGAAATCTGCCATATGGACAGCTCTGAAGACTGAAGTCCTTCGCTTACTTGTAAGAGTAGTAGAGCACAATGCTTTCCATTTAATGGAAATTCCTTTAATGCACCTCATCCCTTCACGCAACTTTTTAGGAAGACAGTAAAACTGAGCTAGATCACCAAGTCTTGTTCCCAGCTCCCGAAGACCACACGTTCCCTTTCACAGGCTAATCAAACCACAGCTAAACTACCTGGCTTGGGGGTTCATCTTCTCTCTGTTTCCACCATTGCTTCTATTCTTGGGTTGCTTTGAGTCACGTTTTTTGAACAGTTAGATTTGTTCTCACTTCCACCCTTAATTTAGCCTCATGTTACTGCACCAATAATATTATTGGTGTTACGGATAGGCAGAGAAATCAGATTCTTCTTTCCATTCAGTCTTTGCACTGAAAGCTTCAACTTTCACATGCATAGTACGTACACCTTTCTTG
The DNA here is from genome assembly GCF_028500815.1 of Rissa tridactyla. Classification (NCBI taxonomy): domain Eukaryota; kingdom Metazoa; phylum Chordata; class Aves; order Charadriiformes; family Laridae; genus Rissa; species Rissa tridactyla. The sequence goes on from NC_071474.1 coordinate 5,960,439, forward strand.
TTAGACAACAAGCAGAAACCTCATTTCCTATCACCCTTACTATTATACCAACTTGGTCTGGATTATGACAGAAAATTGAGACTTAAACGCTGTATCTCTTCACCCGATACAATGCTAGCTGGTACACTTATTTAAAGAGGTTACATATGGAAAGGGTTAATGCCACAATCCTGCAAGAAACTTGCTTAAATGCTTGATTTCAGCCGTATAAATAATTCCATTAAATTCAAATGACTCAAGCCCATTGAATTGAATGTGCCTATGCCATGACTAAATTATAAAAGCACAGGATTGTGGATGTAGAGATCATTATCCATGACCCAATTTGGTGGGTCCTCCCGTAAATCAGATAAGCAAATCCCTTCTGCTCATGTCTGCAGAGTGCAGAATCCATGCAAGCTGGATGTCTTAAGAGATGAAAACAGGGAAAAGCAGCCAAGTATCTCAGGCACTATGGTAAATTTGTAACTGTGGCCTAAACTACTCAGTTTGGTAACTTTTTACGAAAAAAAAAAAATAATGGTATAAACAAAACTCAGTACAGCTTCTTAGTACTGTGTAAAGGACAAGATCCATGTTCCAAATTTTAACTCAGTAAGCACTGCCTTGAGGGTGGAAATGCTGTCTTTAGAGGCTTCCTTTAATTTTCTCTTTAAAGCTTAATTATATTACAGGAAATATTTGGCTAAGGTGTGGCTATTCATCATGATATCTATATTAACAGCATGATCAGAGAGGTTTCTGTCAATTTTTCATTTTAACCTGGCTTTTACTTTCATAATATAATTATATTCCCTAATTTCATTTATGTTATAAGAAGAAATTACGTCTTTTAATTTTCTTCTACTGAAAAAAAAAAAGCTTTTTCTTTAAAAACCTATGTTGTAGTGGGCAACATATTTAGAGCTTACGATCAGCAATTTCTCTAAAGAGGAAGATTTAAGGAAAAAAGTGGCTCTAAAAGTAATTTCAGCAGCAAAGTAGATTAAATATCCACCATATTAGTCACAGAGTATTAGATGGAATTGGATTGACTGGGAAGAGGTCAAAGAGTTGCTGAAGGTTTTAGCCCACCAGAGGAGCAATAAAATTCAACCATACTTAAAATCATTAGCTTTAAACCCTTTGATATTAGATCCAAACCTCCAGTGCTCACAGAAGGAACCTCCAAGCACCATGCCAAGCCAAAAGGAAACCCTTTAAGACATCTACATTTCATGGAAACCTTTAAGTGAAGTAGAGGAGTGAAGATAGAAAGAACCCGCACGTGCAAGGAAGACCATGACACAGAGGGGAAAGGAAAATGCAGCCTTTAGAGAAAGTTAATATATAAAATTGCAATATGTTCACTTTAACAAGTTCTAATGGGGCCTGTGCTTCATTTTTTAGCTAGCAAATAACCCACCCACCAGTTCCTACACACTTTCTCCAGTTTGCTTCCTTGCTCCCGGTAGCACTGCTCATTTCTCCCTTCCTTTCCTCACGATGACAAGTTGCATTTCCCCTCACAAAGAAGGGCCGCGTTTGCCAGCGAGAATGGCACCAAAATGAGACAATCAAACACGGATCTGAATTGTATGACATGATAAAGGAAAGATGCTACGCACTGACAGCAAGGCAAGGAGGAAATCTAAAAACTCAGAAGTCATCTAACACAGCGACAATCCAAAAGAAAGAGAAAAAGGCAGAGGAGTAATTAAAAACCCTGAAGACAGTGATGGGTCTTAAGTTTTTGAACTGGCTCCCTATTTAATAGAAAGGATGGTTTCCACCCGAGAGAAGAGAGATAAAAGAGAGACTCCACTGTAACTAATAACCAACTGACATATTTCTGTTGGTTTCGTACATTTTTTTCCACTCATTTTGAAAATGACAAGTGTAATTAAAGTTGTTAAATACATCGAGAGACTTGTCAGTCAACTAAAATATCAACTCATAAATTCTCCACAATAAGTACTGCACACCACACAATGCAGAAGAAATTAATCTCTCTCTAGAAAGATTTAGTCATTTGATGATCCTATAAAAAAATGCATCCCAGATTTTCTGTTTCCTGAGGCAAGATGAACTTTTCTTCATGTGTTTATGAATATCAAATGTATGTATTTAATTTAACTTCTGCAGTATAGCAAAATGAAAACCTCAAGAAGAATTTTGGTGCCTATTCTGAGATGTTTGGACTTTTAATTTTAATGCATGTCCTTTGCAGGAACACATCAGTTTCTTCGCGCAGGTGTTTCATTTGTTTTATCCTTCGTGAAAAATAAAGAGGATGCTCCAGAAAGATGCATTTGAGGGACAAGTTCCAATGGACAAAATGTGGCTGTGCCCTGCCTTAAAGTTCAAACTACATTAAACGGGACCTAAGTGATACTTAAGCCTTGTGTTAGCCATGTATGCAGGATAATTTTAACCCCAACGCATAAAAACCCTCTTATTTACATTGAGCTACAGCCTTTCAAGCCATTCAAAAGCGCCAAACCCTCAAAATGTGATTTCAGCTCTCAGCTAATCCACGTGTGGTAACAGGTACAATATGATCCAAAAGGCTAAAAGCCTGTTAGCGGAAAAGAGCCCATGCAAATACAGGAACTACTTCAGAACCAGCGCTGTAGGAAATAACCTATCCTCAAAAACACAAAAACATGGTTTTTTAGTATTTGATAAGAAATAATGCCTTAAAGAAGCCATCATCACTCTACATGACCAAAACATGCATTTCTGAGAAAACAGCGGATTACATTCATGTAAGTCAGCGAGCAACCTCCGCGTACGCTGAAATGCTTCAGCCTCCATCCTACGCAGAACATGGACCTCTGCAAGTGTTATAGACTCTGCCCGTCACATCTGTGGGAATCTTCTACTGTTCTGCTTCTCAACCCCCTGAGGGACACGAGGGCCGGGACACTGCTGAGGGCTTGGCAGCACTTAGCTCTAGGTGGCAGTGCAAGGCCATCAGGGGCAGCAGGGCCCTGTCCTTTCCTTTTCCTCCTGGATGCCCTAAGCAGATGACAAACCCTGAAAGAGGTGAGGGGGAAAAAAAAAAAAACAAAAAACAGGTTCCTGGAACATACTAAAACTCTTCAGGGAAGCAAACTCCACTGGAAAATTTAGCTTATTTCATATGATTCATGACAAAGTGTTCAAACCTCATTTGAGTGTACCGCAGTCACTCCTGTAGCTGCCATGTAAATGTAATCAGAGAGGAGCAAAAAAAAAAAAAAAAATACAGGAAGCTTTGGCTCAGCCACTAACACACATGTTCAAGAGTAAAGTCAGTGCGAAGGGAGAATAACTTCCAGCTTGTCAAAGGCTTCAGTAAGTGATTCTCTTCCAGGCTGAATTCCTCTGATTCCTTCTGGGGCAATATAACTATGAGCTTATTCAGGAGATTGGAATCAAATGCTGTCTAAATCAGCACTACTGGTGCTATAGGATGTCAGCTGGGTTCCCATGGTAAAAATTAAGGAGCCTCAATTTAAAAAAAAAAAAAAAAAGAAAGATTAGTTTTACTTCTTGTTTGGAACCAAAAAAAATATTTTATTTTTTTTTTAAGGCTGGTTTACGCTCTGGCATTTCAGCATCCCCAGCAGTTCTAGCAGAATTTCTGTTGTTACGTTTCGTAGATGATCAGATGGGAACCAGACCAGCTTCTCCCCTCCTGCTAGTGGAAGGTCAATCCTCAAAGCAGCTCAGTCTTTGTTGTTGTTTAAACCTTGACAACACTGCTGGGATTGTCAGAAATAAGTGAAGGTTTATATAAAGAGAATACCTGACCACTTAGAGCTGCACTGGCGTCTCCTGTACAAGACAGATTATGGATGGAGCTTACAAATACGCTTCATAAAGGGAGACAGTTTCTTCTGCACTTCATAAAAGTAAACCTAGAAACCTTATAAATTTTATTTTCCCTGATGGAACTTATTGCTTTAAGCCATTTTGATGAGTAGGTACTCATGTGGTAGTAGAATAAAATATGCACACAAAATATTAGTATCTGAGGACACTCTTAAAAGAATATCTCCAAGGATGTTGTTATACGGAAGGTAGAATACACTATTGTATCAAAGCAATTCCTGTGTTTCATAATTTAAATCAGAACTGAAGAATGAGGCTTGAGTGATCAATTTCTTTTCAGGGATAGTGACTGAAAGAATAGTTGACATTTCATAGGTTTTTCAGTGTCTAAAATAGTCTGTTTTCAATCTCTGAAGGCTTATTTTTCTTTCTAAAGATGGCGTGGGGCCTGGGGGACCCACTTAAAGTTTCTTGCCATACTTGGCCAAGAAACACAAAGTGTTGGTGAAGTATAAACACAGAGCCCTTTTTCTTTGACCCATTCTGCAGTGTGATGGGATAGTGTTGTTAGTTTATGTGAGAGAAAATAGCATAGGCTTTCTGAAAAAAAAAAAAAGTGGAATTGGATTAAGGCCTTTGTGCAAGCCTCAATGCTGAGGGGAATTAGCAATAGTTGTAGGCACTTAAAGGAGCTCTCATGCTGAAGCTTATCCCAGATTTTACACAATAAACATTTGAATATCAACAGTGTTTTGCAACTTGCAGCACTAATGTATAAACTTCTTCCTTTTGAAACTCCCAAATCCCTCCAAATGTTCGCAACACCCTCTACATAAACATGTAGGGTCTATAGTGGAAAACACCCAGTCAGGGATGTAAATTTGATTTTTTTTTTAATTTTTTTTTTTTCCATCCACAGAATCTAAAATGATCTAGTACCATTAGCTGGTTTAAGCACTTTGGGAGTTCTCTATTTTAACCAACTTTTTCCCCTCCAGCCTTACTTTCCATTTAAAAGACAAAGATGTCAATGAGATATGAGCTTGACTTGGGAATCCTAATCTTACGTGTTCCACGCTACTACAAAAAGCCACTACAAAACCTTTGAAGTGTTTCATTAAAATATTGAGCTATCCCTCTTATCAATACGTTCATAGCATATTTTTCTGGAGCTCAGCTAGTGAGCTTAAACCACGCCACCTCATGAACTCTTGGGACAAGCATTCAGTTCCCTCACCTTAAACTCACCTGCTCAGAACTCACCTGTTCTGAGCAGGACTCAGAACAGACCGACCAGGGAAAGCTGGAGACTCCTTGCTGCTGGAGCTGGACTAACATCCATGGAGTTGGTGTCATTCGCCTTAAGTCAAGCCTGGCAGTTAATGACAGATGGGGAGTTCCGTAACATTAGGTGTATCAAATTCACACTGACACGGTTGGGAAAAAGATCGGTCTTTTCCAGATAGTGATCAGCTAGATTTGCAGTTGACATGACATTTCTACTAGCTTTTCTAGATGCGACTTAATTTTGGTATCCTGTTTAAAGGATGATAGCAGATTCAGGAACAAATTACTTCCACGCTCCTAATATGAACCCAAAGTAAGTCTTCTCAATACAGTATGTAATTATAAGAGATCCCCCCCACAATTTCCTTTTGAACTCATGTTAGGTAGGGATGTATGTAATCAATTTTACAGCTTTGTATCTCTAGCTGTCCACTAAAAGATTGAACAAAGAAATAAGCCCATGGTGAAAAAGCAGGGTGGGAAAAACTGGGAGATCATTTTTTTGTTACAGTGTTTGTTTTGTGCTTGAAAGGACTGCGATAAGAAACTCATTGCATTAAGAAAAAATGAAGACATTACTGCCCTGTCCAGTTCTGAAGCATGTTGAAGCAGTTTGCCTATTGAATTTGATACAATGATGTATAGATGAATAAAGTTATCTCTAGTATTGAATGGGACGGTGTCAGTGGGAGGGTAAAAAGGGAGGAACTTGGAATCTGAAAAGAATACTTCCCCCCCCCCCTCTTTTTAAGAACTTGAAGGTCAGGGTCCAGCTGCCGTAAAAGGCTAGAGGACAAACAAAATGCTGCACAGGCCCAAATAAAGACAACTATAGACACATTGCAGAGGTTTCCTGCTTCAAGTAGCTATTATATTAACCTACACTTTAGGCAAAGAGCATTTTAGGTTTCACACTGATGAAAACATAGGATGAGCAGAAGCATCAGTAGAAGTTGCATCTTTAATGAAACAGATGAAACAGGCCAGCAAAGGTAGGAAACAATTTTTTAAAAGAGGAAATTATATCGATTCCAGTTTACTTGAAAGTAATTATTTTGATTGAGATAAGCCAGTAACATCGCATTTCTCTTCTTTACAACCAGCTAGTAGCTGTTCTAGTAGATCTGTTGCCTAGCTCCTTGCAAGGCCTGTATCATATACAGGAAGAAATACATAGTCTTGAAATTTGAGTTAGTATGTGAAAAGTATATACTTGAACTTACTGTTCATTCATCCACGTTTATAAACTTACTATTCTGATAATCTATCATTCACATCATGGTCTGGGAAATAAGGGGAACAGTCTCCAGTGAAGTAGTCAGAAGGGTTAATATCACTGATGAGAGGGGGAAAAACTGCATTAAAACATCAAGTTGAGCTGCATTTTGTCATTCATGCTCAGTGCTGCTTATTGTTGTCTTGTAATTATTCTAAATTTAAATGTCTCCCCATAAGATGAAAGAATGGCTAGTATCGTTTGGATGTTTTTTAAAGAATAAAACTACTAGCCTGTCCTGTTCAGCAGGGGGGAGGAGGGGGCTGGATAGCTTTGTCTGAGTTTGCTTGGCTTTTTTAAAACAAAAAAGAAACAGCGGAGTTAGGATAGTCTCCTGATCTCAAGGTTTTAATAGACAGAAGAATAAATTTAGTAACTTCAGATGATGGCTATAAAACCCAGCCCAATTCACTATTACTGCTTTTCCAACACCAGTTGTTTTTGATTTTATTATTTTTATCAGTGGCATAAAATTCTAAAAAAATTATTCAAAGGAGTTTAACAGCTTGATTTAGCGTATACGTTTCACAATAAAGAGATCTTTTATTAACTAAATCTAGGTTCTACTAATGCCACGGTCAAATAAGCTCTTTACAAGTTAACTTTTAGACTAAAGTAGGTACTTAATCATGTAAGTCGGCGGAAAGGGAAAGGCAGAAACTAGAAAAATTTTCTGTTTAAAAAAATATTTTCATCTTCCAACAAAAACGGGTTTTAAGAAACAAAAGCTGGAAATAAAGGTCGAAGTATAACATGAAAAGAAAAAACATGCAACAGTTTAAGTTTTTTTTTTTAGACACTGTTTCCAGGCTAATGTAAGTTGCAGATCATTAACTGAACGCATTGTCTGATGGGCATAAATGATAGACTTCGTTTTGAAGTTTCTCTTTTGTCCGCAGTCTAACTTTGAGTTTGATCCAATCTATATAGATAAATCTAGGGATTAATCTGGAGGTTTAAATGGTTTAGCCAAAGGTTGGTCCAGCTTTATAATAATGACAGCTGATTTGTGTTACTTTCCACTGAGATTTCTTTTTTGGATGACCCCCCTACATATTGCATCTTGCAATTAAGACTGTTGACAACTCTATTATGCTGACAGCGGAGGTAGAGCTACACAGGGAATTATACAGCATGTTATGCTGTAAATGTTACTCACAGATGTCTTAAGAGACGGTAGTTTGTCCCATGTGTTCATATCTACGCTGCCGTGTACCTCGAGTTGCAGTTGTTTGAGGCAGAATTGGTGACATGCTGAGTCTAATGCAACTCTTACCAACAACTTTCCGAGATTAGGAGCCTGTCAGGATGATGTCAATGGAGGTTTAAGAAGTGCTTTCTGAAGTTGTTCTGAGTTAATAATTAATGGGTATCTCCCTTTGATAGATCTTTTATATTTGGATGCAGCTGGCTGGAAATAACCACAAAGGGAACCTGATTTTATTTGTCATTAATTTTGACTTTACTTAGCAAATGGTGATGCGTCCCACCATCACAGCTTTACTAATCTGGCTGTACTATAATGTGAAGATGAAATCTTTGATTAACAAAACAGATTAATCAGTTTCTAGGGTGTTTTGGGGTAAGATGCATGTACATATATCTCCTCCCAAGTAGTTTCCCAGTACATGCTTAGAGACGTGTTAAGTGTTAAAAGCTGTTGAGTAATCAGAATAAGGTTTTTGATGTCGGCTACGTCTTCATCTTGTATAAATGAGTGCTTTGCCAACTAAACCAGAAACATTTTGCCTGCACACATGAGATGAAGATTTGGCAGTGCATACTGGAAAGTACAGGTTTAGGGCTTAAACCCGTATTTTCTACTCAAAAGTCAGCTTTACAAGGGAAATTAATCTGATTTAATTTCTAATACTACTATTTTGCTATGATAATGCCCATAGATGCTAAATGCTGCCTAGATATATGCCAAGACTACGTCCTACCTTTAAAAATTGCTATTTTATATTGATTTATTTTCCAGTACCTGAAATCAGTGCATACGTACACTACCTACGCATTCCAACTCAGGCACAAGAGTGAATTCACACATCCGTGACCTTAATTTCTTTACAAGAAAAAAAAAAACACTTGAAGATTCAACCCTTTATGAAATCTCCATGCTGCCACACAAATATACTTAAATTACGCTGTAAAATACTTTTGACAGACTGAACTAGTCTATTAAAATTACTTCATAAAAGAAATCAGGGAAACTGGATTAAAAGACTTGAAGGAAAAGGACAGAAAAAACACAGTATTCTGGATATTCAAAGATTTTGCCACTGTTTGAATGTTTGTGCCGACACATAACAAGTAATAGATTAAACTGTATTACCTCAAAAATTAAAAATTAAGTCTTTACAGTTCGGGTGAGGAAAAAAAAAATCTATGCAAGAGATGCATTCAAATGCATTTGGGTTATTTTCATACATGAAAACAAATAGTTAAGGATAGTTTTTTTATTACCCACAAATAAAGAATCGAAGCAAAATCTAGTAGTTAACTCACAGGTCTGTTACTCTCCTGGGTGATCAACCCAGTGTAGATTAAATCCTACTGAGACAGAACACTTCACTAGCCAGATAATGAACAAGCAGCAAGTTTGTTGTATTGATTTTTAGAGAGCACACATTTCTAAGTGGTACGAATACGGCATATTACCAATTTTCCAGTTATTAGGTATTTTCCACCCCGTGAACCAAGTTTCAAGTTCATAACAAGCGCAGGCTACAAACTTTTCCAGTAACACCAGGAAATAAAATTGAACAACTGTTGCTATTTAGATACTGTAGTAGGTTCCCATAGATGCAATAAATATACATTCTGGTCCCGAGTTTTTCCTGCAGCCTATGGCTTCAGTGATAGGAGTGGGCATCACCTGGTAGCGACTCTGCAAATCTTCAATACGAACAGAGATGTGACTCCCCCCTCCACCCGCGTGCATTGCAAATAGAGTTGAGCGTTTGAACACATTTGTGAACTATGAAGGACACCCTCAAGAGTTAAGAGAAGCTTGACCATCACGCCACAGCTCTCACTGATCATCCATAATTGAAAATAGCCTCCCTTACTCTCTTCCCCTGCTCCCAACCCCAGCTTAAAAAAATTGTTTTAAAAAGTTGACAGGTGTCAGCAGGGAAGCCGAAGGTACAGCGAGGTCTTCAGATTTTTATTTTTTCACATCCTTACCTGTTTAGACAGATTAAGTCAGGGAAAGATGCTGTTTTCGGTCAACATTCGATTACTATTCGAGCTGGATTTGATATTTGTCAGTAATCTGCAAGTAGGACAAACTTGCTAAATCTTGGTGAGGGAACTCTAACAGCTTTTATTTAACACAATAACTAAACACATGCCTCTGTGTGTGTTTATATACATAGATGCGTATGTATATCAATAATACATACAAAATACACTGAAATGCATCCAAGCATAAGTCATTATCCTCTGCGTTTTCTCTCCCATTTAAAAAAGGACAAAGATAACGGGGAACTGTAAGGATTTTTGTTAATGTGTACTCTGTAAAATTATCTGACTGAAATGGTATATCCTCCTGAGAAACTTTAAATCATGGGCTCCAGAAAGCACTCAAATTTTAAGATAACTATAGATAACAGATTTTGAAAGGCAGCATTATGAAACTGAAGCCTATAATATTTCAGTGCCCATCGCTGGACTGCACAGAAGTAATCTGTCCATGACTTGTCACTACCTCAATTAAATTTTAAAGTTTGATATTAGGAGAGCTCTTTAGTGTTTAGCTCAGCGCAACGTTCAGGTTTAGCTCAATTTTATGCTCCCAAATGTAGATTCAAATTATAGAAGAAATATTTCTGAATAATTAACTCCCTCAGTTGCAGAAAAAGCACGCATCGAGGGTGTCTATATCTTCACTTCATACTTATCTGATCTAAATAACAAGTATTTTGTGCAAATTTTACCAAAAAAATCTATTTTTAAACTGCAAATAAACATTTCGGATAAATGCACAGCTCACGAAGGACATAAATAGATATAGGACTTTTCTAGTGTTTCTCCTAAAAAAATAAGATAGCCTCAAGAGCAAAATACTTTAAATTATTTAAACATGTAACCATTTAAGATCAAATAGTTATGTCCTAGGTATAAAATTCTGATCTTCAGTTCCAGATGGAAAATATTTGGCTTCTAATAGCAGCAAATAACTTGACAAGTGATTTTATATTTAAAAAAAAAAAGACAAAGTAATATTTCCTGCTGTGTTAGCTCTGTTTCGCTGATGCGGTTAAATAGATCTTTAACATTCACTACTTCTTAAAGGTACGTATAACCAGGGCGATGACAAGATATCTATGTCATGGTAAATTGAGAAATAATTATTCTATTCTTTGATTTATTACATCAGTTGTAAAGTATCTAACTAGAACTGGGTATTGCAGGCTATGCACATGTGAGTACCTTTCCTCACGTTATTTGTCTCCTAATCTATTCAAAAGGGTTAATTACTCATGGGTGTAAAGATGAAAAAAATCTGGACCTTAACTCTCCACTTTACCCTTAAATCTTTATTAGTCTCTGTCTATAGGGCTATACCTGTAGAGTAAAGAAAGGAGCAAATTGCACAGTTGCTGCAGTGTAATTGTTTTAGATGTTTTGAGCTTGAAATAAAAGCTATGTTAATAAGTGCACAGTTGAAAGCTCTGCTTTCTATAGCGTTAAGATGCTTGTTTTCATTTGGTGAAAATTATTAATACTAACACAAAAATTGTTTTGAAACCATTTATATGGAATACATACCCACCTCTTTGGTTAAAATCAGTGATCCATTAAGGCTTTTCTCGCTTTTTTCCAAGCTGTGAGCATACTGCGTATTTAAGTGTGTGTAAGAGTGAAGGTGGGGGGTAGGTTTAGCTGAATAAAAGATTGCTTGATATCTTGAAGTCCTTTGAAGAGTTTTATAGGCTTATAAAGCCCAGGGTGAATGAATGACATTTTTTTTTCCCCCTTTACTTTTACGTATGAAAGTTTGTTAACCTGCGTTTCAATTAGTGAATAATTATTAATTATACTAATTACAGGTTTAATGAAAACCACGCACTTTGCAGAAAAGTTAAGCTTCGGGCTGAAATTGTAGCTGCAGACGGTGATGCTGCAATAAAGGCTGAAGCAACACTTCCACTTGGGGGGTTTTTACATACATGTATAAATTTCTTTAGGAAAACAATAAAGCACTAGAGCAACTTTTTACAAGAAAAATCCACAAAGAACATAGATCCAATAATTTAGTTCAGACAACCCTGATGTTTTTAGCCAGGAGTAATAACCGTTTAATTTGTTTTAAAACTAGAACCCTACTAGATTCATTAGGATCCTTATATGACACACAAAGCTGTCTTCATTTTCTTATTTAACTGTCTATACAAAAGAAACAAGAAGAAATTGCAAGTTTTATCTGCTAGAAAATATAATACTTTATTCTGACAAAAGAGAGTGTTGCCTACGTTGTTTTAAGCCAGCAATCATACGGTGACACTAAACACAAGTCAGGAAATTTAGATCTAATGCTGTCATTCTGTCCTAAGCAATCCCCCATCACCGTATTTCTCTTCACAAACTTTAAATTCCAAATAGGAAAAAAGCCTGAATTTGAAACCTCTCCATTTTTGTATGCCTATTTTTATTTTAGTATGCGCTGTTAATTATACTTTCAAATAAACTTTTCAGAATCCTTTAACATTGTGCATCGCATCTCCCTGGAAGAAGGCACCCGCAGAACGTTTTAAGAAACGCACAAGAAGTAGAAGCTGGTTATTCACATCTTTTACACATATAAAAAGACTAACAAAACACTTTGTTTACTAGAAACCAAATAACTTTTAATCTAGGGTCGATTTTAAATAAGGATAGAAATTAACATGACTAAAGATCATAATTTTAAAAAACTTAGAAGTGCCCACATACGTAAAACTGCTCACTCATTATTTCATGTATAGTTTGAAATCACCTGAATATTCAATATTAAATGTTACAGATATAAAGTTACTGTTGCTTTTCCAAAAAGCTTTGCCTGTTGTTTTGGGCTTTTTTTTTTTCCCTAGTTTTCACACCAGTTTTCTGTTCTCTCCTGGCTTTAGTTAAGCACGTGTTTTAAAGCACTGAAAAATGTTTCCATCGCATTATTATTACACAGCAATTGAGACATATTTGCATAATGAAAAATAATTACATCGATAATATCAATAAGTATGATTAAACCCATCTATTTTGGGGGGTTTGAAGGGGGGAAGACGTAACTAATATTTATAAATTACCATTGTAAAATTAATAATGTTAAACATTTTTTTGAAATAGCATGCAAAGCAGACAGCTATTGTTTTATTTTAAACCTCTTTTTATAATATTGTTGTCGCACTTTCCACAATTAACTGGAAACTTAATCCATCAAAAGTACATACAATTAAATCAACTATAAGGAGATGAAATTACTCTTCATATTTCCCTTCCCATGCAGAGAGAGAATTCCAAAATTAAAGTAAATTAACTAGGTTATTGAAATCCACTTGTGATCTTGATTTTAGACTTAAACAATATTTTAGCAAATACTTAAACAGGCAATTACTGTTTATATAGTAAACAGAAAACTGCCTACAGTTTTAGATGAACTAGATTCACTAATATTGACAAGTAAATAACTGTTTGGAGTCAGATTCATACTTAATTACTATAGTCAACAGCATTCATTATTGAATGCAGCATACAGCTTATATTAAAGTATAACGTTATATATTTACTTATTTGTTATTTGCCCATTTTTTCTAATAAGATAAATTAGAAAATATGAAAAATGTATAGGATATTTAATATGCTGGCACTAGAAAATGCAGGTATTAATCACATCAGCAAATTTTAAGACTCAAAAATCCAAGTCTTTTCATTTCCAAGCAAAACAAAAAATCATTAATTAGGCCCCGATCCTGCAATCTGATCAAAATCTTTTTAACAGTCTCCCTGAATTCAGTATGGCTCAGACCAGGACCCTTAACAGCCTCACAGATTTTTTTTCCTCTTGATTTGAGCTATTATCAAATTAAAGAACTACTGTAGCTTGACTTTCTGCCAATTGCACTTGGATTTTCAGAAAACAGCTTTATTTTATTTTTTTCCTTTTATAACCTATTTTTGGATGAATAATAACGTTCACTCTTGATATTATTGCCTGAACATCACCAAAATTAAACAGCATGAGAAGATGCGTCTGTTCCTAAGGTTAGAGTGCTATTTTTCATTGGCTATTAAGGTTCTGTGGGAAGAAATCTCTGGGAGGCTGCCCTTACAGAAACACCCTTTAGAGTGGTTTTGGGCACATTGGGGTTTCTTTCTTCCCAGTTCCTCCGCAGAAAAATCGGTGCCAGGGAGTTTTCCCAAAATGCACAATGAGGAACAATCTGCAGAGAGACGTCCCCGCTGGCTTTGGCCCGTGGTGCAATTCCCACTGACTCAACAGCGGCACAGAAATAGTTGCAGCCTTGAAATACAAAGTATGATCGCTCCGGACAAGCAGCTGCTGCACACATCGCGTCGGAGCTGTGGCATGTAATAGCTCACAGGTCAGCAAGACACTCTACAATAAAAGCAGCCAGCTGAAAAACAGCCAGTAGCAACTTTTGGCATGGATCTGTCAAAGATCCACTTGCTGAGGCTCTTGGTAGGTCCCAGCAAACGCTGTGGCTTCTGCATGAGGGTCTACAAAACCTCACGCAAGCATTAGGTAGCGCAGAGGACACACAACAAGCTCTCCAACAGCACAGTGGAACAAAGCAATCGTGATTTCTTACTAAATACAAGTTTACATGCAGGAGGGAAGAAGAAATGGCCAAACTCTCCAGGAAACACAGCACATCTCTAATTTCCACTTGAGATCCTTTAACAACTTGCAAGCCTTTTGCATTAAACCCTAGTTTTGTAGCCACTCCCAGAAAACTCAAGGTTTCATTTTTAACATGAAAACCACTTCCAGATCCTTTAGCTATAAATTTTCCCATGGTAGGTCCTACAACAGACCACTCAGACGTGGGCAAAAGGGCTGGAAGAGCCTTGAATTCTACCTGCTCAAGAAAGGACCTTCTTTCCACCTTTGCAAAGAGCAGTGCAGAGGGAAGCAACCTCCAGGAGGCACCACTCCGAACACACTGAAAGCAAAGCAACTGTGGCTCTACAATCTGCTCTCAGGTTTGGGAGGTGGATTTTCCTTTCCAGTTTGTCTTATGCGAATAATATGGATTTTACCGCACAGAAGGAACTGACAGTTGTGAAGCGGCTTTAGTAATCAATATATCCAAGTTTTTATATTATTAACACAATAATTCACAACCACTGTGGGCTAGAGAAGAAACACATAAGCATTAGGTCACACCAAGGCTTACTCAAGCCCTGCTCTTCACTGTATTCAGGCATAACTCCTCTGAAATCAACGGGAATTTGCTTAAGTAAGGAGTACGGTTTGCTCAGTGATAACCCTGAAGTTAAAGCATCTATTGCTTCACTATAGACCGTTTCAAGGACTAGCTCTGATTATTCTTCCCCAGCAATGGGGGGGGGGGGGGGGGGGGGGGGAAGCTACGCTCCCATATTTCAAAATCAGAGGTGGGCTGATAGGGCTGCCAAGTCTCCTCCAGCATCATGGCACACTGAAAAAATGGCAGCTCATTGTTAATACTCTTCAGAAGCCCCTTATTTCCATTTACATGAGTTCATTAGGATTACACAGGTGACTGATGTTACATGCTAAGTAAGTGTCTCCATGATTGCACAGAGTGCCATATTAACAAAAATCAAAATAAGAATGGTTTGTCAACCACCACACAAAATGCTGCTGAATGCTTTGTGGGCAACTGTTTTAGCCTCCATATGCCTGCACACTATGAATCAATCTTTAATTACATGATCATATACAAAACTTCAGCCTCGGCGGCAGGAGCTCTACATTACCAGCAACAAAACCCGAGGGAAGGAGCGCATGGGGCTGCTGTACCTTCCCGCTGCCGTCTCACCACTACTGCACCAGTATAAACCTGATCTCAATTCTTGTTATTCTCAAGTGCCCAATGGAAGAGGGGGTTTGTCTCAAGACCTAGGAACGCAAAAGCCACCTGCAAACACAGGTATCTTTACATCAAAGCCCAACTATCCCTGAATTCTGGATCAGGCCCATCTCAAGCATTTTCTGGGAGGGTTACTGCTGTCCTCCTTTCCCCTTTTCTCCCTTCCCCAGGAAGAACACAAAGGGTGACTCTATAAACCGTGTCCGCTTGCAACTTCTCCTACAAACACCACGATTTTCTAAAATCCACAAGGAAAACGCGCAAGGGATTCTATCAGAAATAGGAAATAAAAGCAGATGAAAAATGGGTGTGTGTGGGTGTGTGTGTGTGTAGGGGATGTTTTTCTCTCCCTTTCTCTCCCCTCCTGCGCGTCACAGCCCTGACAAGAGGCTCGTGCGGAGCCGGCGGCAGCGGCCGGTCCCGCCGGCGGAGCTGGGACCCGCGGCCCCGGCGGGGCGGAACGGCCCCGGGGCGGGGGGCCCGGCCGCGGTTCGCTCGGCTCGGGGGCGGCTCCTCCTCCGACAGCGCCGGGCCCTGCGGGAGTGCAACTCCCCCAAAAGCTTGGTGCCAGGGCTGGGGGGACATTCCCCCCCTCCTTTCCCCACCTTCAGTTTGCTCTTCGTGGGCTGGAGTTTGTTGCCCTTTTCCAAAGGCAATGCCCAAAGCCATCTAGCTCACCGATTTTACCAGGAAAACATGCTGGAGAAGTTAAAGCTGCCTATACATTGCACTCCGTACACTTCATTTCTGTTGATTACATACAGAGCCAGGCAAAATCCATCCCTGAATAAGCCTTACGCATCCTTACTCCTAGGAGTAATCCCAGCTACCTCACCAGGACTCTGCTGGGGGATGGGGGCGGGGGGGTGGCGGCGGAAGTCAGGCAGATAAATTAGTTAATGTTAAGCTTTAAAACTGTGCCATTTCTTCTTTTACATAATTTGCTGCTTGATTCCCGATTTGGGGGTCTTTATGAGAATTTTCCGCGACAGGCACTTCTGCGGCAGGCAAGGTGACAGTGAGTCTCGGGTGGATTTCTGGACAACAGAATAATATTATATCATGATGTCTGCTCGGTGCCCTCTCCATGCACAATAGCTCTGAGTGGCAGTGCCTGGTAAGCGGATGAAGCGGTAAGAAGTATATGATCTGATGAGCTTGGCTAAACTGGGGGCGTCTCCTCTACTCGGCTAAATTAAAAACCTCCCTGCAATTTCAGTCCTAATCACCCCCTCTGATGCTGTAATTGATGATGGTCAGTTAACTCCTTCACTCCCAAGGCCATTTATCACAACCTAGAGAACTGTGCATTAGTCAGCTCTTCATGACTTAAATCAGTTGGATTTAATGGGGGTTTTTTGGACATTTTAGAAATTTAAAAGTGATATGAATTACAGTGGGAGTCACAGCGCAAATATTTCATGGCAGGTCTTTGGTTACTTTAGATCCACGATGCCCCACTCCCAAGTGGTACAAGCTGTCTTTAAGCCTGGTTTGTGGAAAAATCTCTCCTCTTCAGTGGCACTGAGACATACATTGGCTTCTCTGCCACTCTCTTCCCTGTGGCTGGCACAGGCAAGGAGCCAGCAGCATTATTACACCCTTGCACCTCCCAGCTGGCAAAATGGCCCTTTGCAGCCTTTACCAGTTGGTGCAAGCTGCTCTAACTTGTGTTGAGAAACCAAACCAGAAAAGAAAGTCCTATTTGCATTTTCAGCCTGATTCCAGACACAGTCCCTGTATGCTCTACATACAGGCTTACTGTTGGCTCCTACACAACATGCTCCAAACTTAATAACGAAGGTGTGACTAGAACTGTTAAAACGATCCTGGAGCTAAGTAGTATCTTTCCATTCCACCTTCTATTTATTAAGGTTTTTAGGGAACTGTCTGTACAGTGCATTGTTCTTTTCTTGCAGAATTCTTTAAGTCTGACTCATACTAAGAAGGAAAAAAAAAAATCTATAAGATGTGATATATGTTTATACTCTGAATAAGAGGCTTTTCAGCATTGGGAAATCTATAGCATGAATTATTCTAACTGATTTATAATAGACAGCAATGCCTTAAGGACCCTATTCTGACTATTTGTGCTTTCATGACGGGGACGATGTACTAGCTGCATCGTATTCAGTAACTAGAGGACCCAAAGCATATGTCCATATACCTGTTTTAGAATTACAGCTTATTACCACACTTCAGAAAAGGGCTTGCCCTTTTTTTTTTATTTTTACAGTTGTAACTTTTAAGATTGTGTCTTGAAAGACTTGGATCTCAATACAACTTATATTTAATATAGTTCCAGTATCAACATCCAGTCATCACCCCTAGATTTTTAAATCTCCCCACGCAGTATCAGAATGCCAGCAACTGCTTATTTTTATTTCTGTTGTGTTGCTTTGCTTTCTTTTCTGCATGGGGAATAGGCTGCAAAGCCTTGATAATGTGAACCTACTTTGTTTACAAATCCCGGCGCTGCTACTCTGTAAATAGGAAACCAGCCGACCCAGGAGACATCTGGATATCAAAAGATGAGCCAGCTCAGAGGAGGCCAAGGCAAAAACCCCACTTTGCAGCCTGAGTAACAGGGGTGGCAAAGCTGCCCCCTAAGATGCTTCAAGACCACTTTACCCAGTGACTAACACCTGAATGGTGGCTGATGGGCAAGAAAATGGGCTGAACTGATAGGCTTTTTGACCCAAGGCACCGTTCCTTGTTACCTGCCAGCAGAGGAGGGCAGTATATGTTTTGACAGATGAAAGCATTGATTCTAGACAGCCATTCCTACTCAGATCAGTGATTCATCTTGTAAAAAGCACAATATTCTCATAACACTACATCATCGTCCGATATTAAAAAGGAAAATATTACTTTTCACTTTCCTGGATGCATGAGAAGGACTGAGTCTGTCTGGTTCCTCACAGCCTTTGATCAATTCCAACTCTAAAGTAACTGACTGAAGACACAGTAAAAGGCAAGGAAATGATTTTATTAGAGCCCACGTCCCTTGCTGCTGTTATTTTTGAAAGAGATAATTTCCCAGGACCCCAAAGTAACCACATCATCCCTCTTCCAATACTGCTTGCAGTGTTTGACTAATGCAGCACAACACCAAAGTTCATATTAAATGAGGATACAACAAGTCAGTCCCTAACACACAACAAAACAACTGGCCCTGAAGTTCTCCCAGCGCAACCAGGATCCACATGGCACTGAAAGGTGGTGTGTCTGCCAGCCAGTAAATGAATTTAATTAAGCAGTGGAGTGGCTGGTCTCATATGGCTGGAACTGTTGAGCGTAGGTGTGTGTGTGCGTGCACTCTCGACACATTAGCAGAACCAAGCCAAACTGCAAAAGAATCCATAAATTTCTCTTGCAGCCATTAAACTAAACAGACCCTTGCCCTGCCCATGCTAGTGGAACATGTACTGGACTTGACTTCTCAGGAAATTATTTTAAGTTTGAAAGGGGACAAATAGAAAGAGACATCTGCATAAAAGCAATCGAGTTTTGAATGCTACAGTCCTCGTTCTGTACTTTGCAATGTCTTACAGCAGTTAGAAGCCATCGAGACAGGAGAGAATTAAGCCTGGTAATGAAAAAATAATTTAAAGAGCATCTACGAAAAACATCTGAAGATTAGGCTGTCTCCTTTACAGGTCATATTTGATAGCTTTCCTCAGAGAAAAAGCATTGCCTACAATTATTAAAGGAAATGTGCTCAAGACATTGAGGAAACTATTCCATTTACTGGGTCAGATACCTCCATGCAGCTATGCTTCTGTATCCAAATGACGTGCAAACTACTAGAACCCAATGAACTGTGAAAGATAATTTATTCACTTTTTGCATATGTGCTTTTATATATATCACTGACCAGCTCTCCCGCACCTATTGCGGCACTAATACCAATATAGCCCACACCAGAAACACCTCTTTCCTTTTGCAACCCTTTAGGGCAAGAAAGGCAAGGGCCAAAATACCATTTAATTGGCCAGGGGGGATTTCCCTTAGAGCAGGAAGCACTCTTAGGGTACATAGGGCTGACATCTTACCCCATTCCCCTTTTGTCATCTGTGACAGGAATGAGTCTACAGGCAACGGGCAGGGCACACTGGCCATATGGCTATAACGCTTTCTGTTACATCTATTGAGGGCCAACAGATCTCCTAACGGGACAACTGAAAGTCACAATAAGCTGGTGCGGCCCATCATACACCTGAGGTTTTCCCTGAAGAGTTCTAGAAGATGGTAAGACAGCTCCCTGTTCTCTTTGATTTAACCTTATTCCCAGGCAGCGCTTGCAGAGAACACCAAATGAGGGACTCCATCTAGTCTGTTGGCCTTTGCTGGCCTTCTATTCCCACTTTATTTTTAACAGTTTCATTGTAAATTAGTAAAGCATTAAAACATTAGCTTATATTGTACTGCAAAGCCTATTCTAGTAAACCTGTCAAAATTGGCATCATTAATAATAATACTTAGCACTTACATAGTGCTTTACATTTTCAGAGCACCGTAGACATTAACTTAATTAACAAGTGACAGTTTCACAAGTAGAAGCTCTCCCTGCAGCACTAGCCTGTGCGCCTGAATTTCTCACAAAATCTCAAACTCTGCATTAATCCACTTGTCTTTCATCCTTCTGAAAAGATTATCTTCCTTTTTATTCGCCTCCTTTGGACATATACACGCATGCTTTTAAAAACGAAGCTATTAAAAATATTCAGGTGGAAGAACACTGACTTAACATAAGCTAATTGGAAAAACCACATTACCCTACTTTTCAGCCTAAATTACACAAAAATCAGAGCTCTATAAAGCACGTGTCTGGACAGAATAGGTCTCTAAATTGGTGTAAAGTGTACTTAATATTGATTGCTCTGCAATTTCCAAAACTGTTCAGAAACAGAGAGATGTAATTAGGCTTTATTTGAATTTTTCCTTCAGGTTTAAAAAGAAAGATAGCAAAAAAAAAAATCAATATATTAGTCCATCTACAGAAGCAAAGTAAGTGAAACCTCTGTCTCTAGCAATTTAAATGGCAAATTCACTGGGGACAACAGCGTTGGGTTCTCAGGGCCATATTTCAGAGGCCTGTGGAGGTCCCTCCTAATTTCCAAAGCATAAATTTAGGCACGATGGTGTCGCATCTGGCTTGTTTTCCACTTGTAGGCCACCAAGAAAACTCAGCACCCAAACGACACTGTCGTACCAGTCAGAAGTCACTTCTTGGTCCACCTATACAATGAGGTGAAGATCCTTACTCATGCTGGCCTTTATCAAGAAGCTTCAGTTTACAAAGGCAAAGGAACAACTTGAGAAACTGCACCAACAAACGCCTCTTTCAAGATGCTCACGATCATTTTAACCCACAAGCTGTGTGGGTGGCAGATGCGCTCGCTGCCAGGGCAAGGCACGCACCTCCATAGCACAGGGCCACTGCAAACACCACCGTGACTCACAGAGCCAGGCTCAAAGAGTCCAGCAGAAAACACAACCCAAACACTTGTACAATAGGGTGAAGAAATCACCACTAAGACACAGCCAACTTAAAACCACAGACGTTTGTCTCTGCCACACCAGCGGCCTGAAGGACCACCAACAACCCCAACTCCTGCCAGCTGTGTGACGGCCATTAAGGTTTAAAACCCCACCACCACACAGAGTGATTTCCACAACAACAAAAAAATGGATATTTCAAGAAAGGGGGCTCCCAAATGTGCTGTTGGCTTTGGGAAAGCCCTCAGCACCCCCAGCCTACCCTCCCCAGAGCCCCCAGCAATGGCCCTGGCACACTCAAACCCTCAGGCAACCGAGAGGGACCAAAGGCCTTGGTAGCCTTCAGTTTACTCACGTGTCTGCTGCCCTCGGATCAGCATCTCTCCACAGGCGAGACCAGGCCTTGCGGGAAGGTGTCCTTCTCTGAAATACTTGTAGACTCTCACGTTGGAGACTGATGGGAGGAGAACACACCCCAGCCCTAATGAGGCCCTGGTGAGCTCCACAGCTGCTCCCACTCATGAGGGAGCACCACAACAACCCACCCCACCAGCAGCCAAACCCGGGGCCTTCATTCCCGCCCTCTTATGGTAGGGCAGGGCCGGGCTGTGGCTAAAAGCCCCCACACTCCCCCAAATGGCAGCTGTGGGAGCAGGCAGGGGGTGTTCTTACTTGGTGGTTGGCCCCATCTGGAAGGACCTCCATCCCATTGTGGCCCCTTGCTGTGGTTGCTCCTCTTCTGTTTGGTCGCAGCATCCTTGGTCATTCCAGCCCCTGGAAAACCACCTGCCGATGTGATTTTCCTGAATATCCACACGATGCTGGTGGTTTTTCTTAGAATCCCAGCTCCTGGAGTCAGGTAGTTTGGGCGCTTCTAGTCCAACTGGTGGCTGTGGTGGTTGCTTGAAGACATCAACAGCTAAAACACTCCAAACACACGCGGGTGCTACCAGAAAAAAAAAAAGTGTTACACATGCCTCTCCATTTTATAAGCACCTGGAGCCCAGCATGGGCTGAGGGGTCTCCATTCCCCCTCCCCACACACTGCCCAGGCTGCACACCCGCATCTGAAAAGCAGCTTCTTCATACGGCACAACTGCTACGAGGATTTAGCCATGACGTGAACGTTAATTTATAGCGTAACAGTTATATTGGGAAGTGACGTTGCTTTTCAGCTACTTCTTGTGTACAAGGGGGGACTGTCCTGTGCATGCTCAAAGCCTGGAGGGCAGGAACTCGACAGCACCAGGGAAATTGCTGTAAACTCTCATCGGTGGTACTTCCCATGGGACAGACTCTCAGCTGATGAAAATCAGCATTGCTCCACTAAAAGTGATGCAAACAGTAATACAGGCTGATCCTTCCAAGGAATCCATTGCTTAAGGAGTGTGTCATAACATCTCAATGTCTGCTAAATTAATTGTTCTGGATCCAAAGACTTTTTTTTTTTTTTAGACATCTAATGCTGGTAAACCGTTTGGCCGCAGCATGTTTATGCACAAACACGCACACAGAAAAATCGCCAAACCGACTCATTCAGCTAGTTTGAGTGATTCTGAAACAACCTTAAAGCTACCACCCCGGCACGCAGTGCTAACAGCAATTCACAATTTCCCTTCCTCTAGTAGACACTTCAAACACTGGCGAAGTTCCTATCAGAGCATTTAATATCTGCTGTAAGCCTCTGTTTAGCAGGAAGATTACATCCCCCAGATTTCACAGTTCAAAAGTTCATACTGTACTGCTCTATTTATAGACTGCCTGACACTGCCTCTTGTTTAGTGCTGATATTCGGGGGGAAAAAAAAAGAATCAGTTTGAACCGTTTTGAAACAAGGTTTTAAAGAGTTTGTTTTATGTGGCCGGTAACAGTCCTCTCAGTTCTGCATCAGAAACTTTTGTTTGCCAGCGTGGGGGTTTGCAGTTGAGAATTCTTCTGACCTGTCATTAAACTTGAAACTTTGAAAAGAAAGTTAAAATTCCGAACTGGATAATCAATACTTATTAAAAAAAAACCAAACCAAACATATCCTTTGCTTCTAGTTAATAATTTTCTCGGGGGAACAGGAATGGCTTTTAAAAAAGAAAAAAAAATAAATTAAGGAATCCACTGGTTAAAAATTGCTTTTGCTGGAACAGAATGATCGTGAATAGAAAGACCCTTCCAGCCTGTACATCCTTGATTATTTTTATATCTAGTTTTCACTTCCCATTGTACATCTTTTCTTCAGGTCTTTCAGCAGGTAAATCCTTCAAACTCTATCTTGGTGCAGGACTGCTTTAGAAACACAAAATAGATATTTTTAAGTCATCTCCAGATATCCAGTTCCAGAGAGATAAGACGCGGGCCTCAGTGTAATCTCATTGACACAGATCAAAATCAGAACTCATTCCACTGGAGTAAGCAGCGTGGCACTGCTGCAAACCTGCACTGCTGCTCACTTTTGGCAGTTTTGCATGTGATGCTTTTAACACGTCTCTGAGCCAACTAATTTGAGTGTATTCTTTAATTAAACCTTTGTTTTAAAAACGAGGCGGTACTCATGCTTGTGACGAGCTCCTGCCCTGCGAGTGCTTTCCAGTTGATGTCCTTCATGCACAGCTTCCATCCAGCTTGACCCTGCCCTGAGCCGGAGCTGGCAGTGTCATGCTATTTTGCCTTTTCATTCCTCAATGTAAGTGATCAAATACCTATTTTATAGTTGTACTGAAAAGAGAAGAGGTAGAGAGAGGGAAAGCTTTTGGAACAAATCAAGGAGAGGACTCAGATTTACATCTTCTGGAGCTGCAGAACGATCATAAAGCTGCTCTGCCATTTTCATTGCCAGAATTGGGTCTAGAAAGTCCTGTCTACCAATCATGTCCTCAGCTATCTACTGAGCAGAGCACCTTATGAATACAAAATGTGTGGACTATCTTTCAAGTACCCTGTCGGCTAGCTGGAGAAATGATTTTGTTACTGATTCATCTGAATACTAAAACCACGAGACAATGTATCTCAAAGATCTGTTTCTCCGTAAGTAACTACCTTGGTACTATGATTAGTTTACTAAGTGAAGCACAGGTCCAAGAGTCTTTTATAACTGAACCCAGCATGGTTTTGGCTTGTGCATTGTCTTCAGGTCACAGGTGGATGAAGTATCCCTTAGACACTTGCAACATCATCTTTCAAGAGCCAGCTTCTGACCATCTTTTCTGATCCATGTTTCCCTCACAGCGTCATGGGCTAGATGGGACAGAGGGTTGCGAATGACTTTTCTGCACTTTAAGTGAGGATCACAAACAGTGGGACAACTTGCTTCTTTTCCACAGTACACTCCAGAGAGCTTGAAGGCACATGTGCGTTTAATTAGTTTGGATGTTAAATAAAATTAAGCTCAAGTTTAGGCATGTTCTATCCAAAGGGAACTCTAGCTCTCAACCCTGGCGCCCAGATTGCAGATTTTGCATCTTTACAAAATAATACAACATCCTGCCTAATGCTATTCCGCTCCCTTTTCCCAAGGAGAATGCACCTTCCGAAGGCATAATCTATAAGCTCCTTAGCCAGCGTATCTTCTGACGAGCTTTGCCCCGCTAGTCCTTGCAAAGCAGCCCACGTACCCTCGGTTTGCCCTCCTCTCAGCTGAGGTGGCAGAAACAGGGCAGTCCAGGTGCTACTTCTCGTACTCAAACTGCGAGCAGCGAACTGCTTACACAAGTTCTTCTCCCGGCTGGCCCAGCGTGACGGCTTTCGGCATGATAATGGAGGGCTCTACGCCTGGAAGAGCCAGCCAGCCCGCAGTGGTGGGAGCATTTTGATCGCAGACTGCAGTAAATATTTAATTATCGTGTGATTTCTTCTGTGCAAACCTCAAAGCGTTTCTCAATATCAATACTTGCTCTAGTTATATGTAACCATCTTTCAACTTTAAGAAATATATTCAGGAGTGATAATAAATATTTCATAAAACTGTAACTAAAAGCTGTTTGTAGACTTTCGATGACCTGCTGCTTATTCCGAGGTGAGAGGAAGTACTTCAAGAGTGTATTAATTTCAAATAATTTTAAAGAAGTCTTGTATTTGTTGGATATCTGCTTTACCCAGCTGAAAATCAAGGCCAAGATGACTCAGTCATTATACTGTAACGTGAATTCACTATCCTCCCTTCATACAACATACACAGCATGATTCAAGGTTAAGCATAGAATATCAAAAGACTCATAGCATGGACAATTTTAATGGTAAAGGAACCTTGACTTTTACTGATTATATTAGTTCAACTAAAATTGACCTTCAATATATGAAGATTTCATTTCCACAAATAAATGGTACGACTGATGCCTTTTATTAGGCTTACAAAAAAGTAATCAGAATTGAAGCTTTCAAGGCCACAATCTCTTTCTCAGTTCAAATTACAGATAACGGAAGGAAAGACATAGTTATGAGATCTTAAAAGCTAAACTAATCTGTTTTGTTTGTTTGTTTCTTAATAAAAGGCAGTAGTATTACTATTTATCAGGTCCCACTAGCTAGCATTGCTGCTAAATAACAACATGCCACTTTCCAGCATTATCTCCAGAGTTGTTGCTTGTGCATATTTATCCAGTTAATGGGATAGATTTATTACAAGTATTGAATAATTTGGACCCAGCCTACACTGATGTATTTTATGGCATGTGGTCAACACAGCTATTACGGCATGGATCTGCAACTGCTCTATAAACTGGAGCATACAGTCATTAAAATGAATGAGCACAAGTGTTTGTTATGCTGTTTTTAATTATATGTTTATCTCTCTCTCTTTTATACTTCCATTTTATTTATACCACATGTGGTCACATATGGGCCATGGAAGTCATCTTAGGGGGTTTAGGCAAACCCTAGGCAACCATCTTACTTTGTTTAGGAGAGTATAACTTAGCAACGATTATACGGCTATATATCTTAATTTACATACATATTCCTGATTTTTAGTGAAGTCCAGTATCCAGAGTCAAGGGTATTCTAAAGGGAAAAGGAGAAAATCTCCATCATGTGGAACATTGATTATGAGAGGGATTGGTTTAATGTTTATCACAGGTTAAACATAGGTTTAGTATTTAAAATGAGATGCTCACATTATGACTTGGACATTTCCCAAAGAAGTTTCTTTAATGACTTGTGTAGAACAGAAAATCCTGGAGACTGAAACTCGGTGAACTATTAGTTCAACAACTAATAGTTTAAAATGATAGTTTAAGGCACAAATTAATGATACTTTCAGGGCTCAGATCTGTTTTCTTAAAGTTCTGGCCTGTGAATAAATATCAGTCCCTTGTGCACTGATAAAAATTAGTCTGAAAAGGTAGTACAGGTATTGGAGGACATCTCTGATAGCACAACTCCACCAAAGCTGCCAGTGGACAGGGGGGCACAGGAAACCAGACTCCATGGAATGGTGCAAGAAATCCAGGGGAAAGAACCTTGCCTCTGGGGGTCATTGGCATCCTGTTGGGTCTGTGGTTTATACCTTGAAAACCACTTGACTTATTCTTAGTTGGTTTATGGACTTATTCTCCATGTGATTTTATCAGTGGAAATGGGCCAGAAAACCCAAAAGGAAATTGGAAGCACACTTTCAGTGAGTTGCATAGCCTTCAAATTTGCTTTCTATAAATGTTAATGCCAGAATGCACAGTCATCTAAACTTTCATAAAAATCAAAGACATGGTTTTAACCCATGTACCCCCTTTGGACAATTAGGAGTCGAAGAGAGTAGTGCCCAGGCACATGAGTCTAAGAAAATTTGCATACATACATTACCTTCATCATTGGGTGGGCTATCAGTTATATTCCCAACACTGGCTCAAGGCCTATATCGTTCACATGACAGAATGTGAACAATTTATGCATTTAGCTAAATCTGCTTAACCTGGGTCAAACTGCACCCATGTTGGAGCTCTGCCATCACAAGCGCAAAAGAATTATAGATCTGATGGTACATGTTCTGATGAAGGAGAAACAGTGACACTGGGCTGATCAACAGTTTAACAATGACACAAGTGTCTCCCTCTGAGGACAGGATCAGGTCTATTGAAATGATCAATTTAAGTTTTAAATTATACTTTTAATTATTTAAAATAGAACGTCGGCAGAGCTAGGAAAAAAAAATCCCTTTGTGTCAAACAGTAATTACATCTGACTTTTCCACCGAAAACTCTATAAGTGGTGTAGTACTGCATTATAACTGCTTAAAAGTATAAGGTTCTTTCTTTTGCATAGTTCAGATTGTGCGCTGAACTAGATAGCTTTGTTAGTAGGGCACACGGCTCTTCGTTCCTGGAACCCCGCTTGAACTCTTTACTTAAATTAATACACTGGTTTCGCTCAGTCATTAGTAGGCAGTAACTCATATCGCAATGCATTGCATTTAATTCAGGAGAGTTGGCAGTCTCTGCACACGAGAGACTCCAAAATGAGCCAGCATATGAAGGGGGGAATGTCTTCAGTTTAGAGCTGGGGTTACCCTAGGGCAAGGAGGGGATTTTCTCACTCCAGCTGTCTGCATCGCAACTGGTATTCAGTTCCTGGTACTCTGAGACCTGTAATCTTGGTGAGGGGAAAAAAAAAAAACCACAAACCCAAAAAAAATACCAAACAATCAAATGCTCACTTGAAGAACAGAGAATTGTAAATAAGCCATGTGAAAAAAAAAAAAATCAGAACTATACCTGCTTGTGCATCAGCCACCTCCATTTCAGCTGCGATGCCAAACAGAGAGGATGAATGAGGGCTCAGCTCAGTGAGGAAGAGTGCAAAAATCAACAGCACTAAAGCTACTTTTCAGGTTAGCATAATCTTCTGTCTGCAAACACTGTCTGTTTTATCTGATTTTTTTTTATTGGACAGCTGTGATCTTCTCCTTTCAAAACCTTGTCACTGCCGTTCAGCAGAAATGTAAGTGATATGATTAAGGAACATGGCATCTTGTATAATCGGTCGTAATCATTATCTAGGGGTTTCAGTAACATGACACATGCACGGCAACAGCAGCATCTGCTATGGACTGACAGATATCTCAAGCTCAGGATGATGGAAGCACACTCAGGGATTTGTAAACTTGTCTTGGCTAATGCCACTATCCTGATGTGAACCTGTTGTTGGCTATGCTGCTTAAAGGCCAAAGATTAAAAGTGTTTTATAAAGTTCATCCTATCCCTCTTGAACCTACATCTCTGGCCGGTGTGGGATGTATCACCTTAGCAGACCTTTCCCACTTTCACTGATAGGATGGTACTTTTGGAAGTAGCTGCAAAGAGCAGAACACTATTTTTACAGCATTTCCTCACCGTGCATCAGGTTGGTCTTTTACAAACACTCCGTGCTGGATTAGCTGTGTTTCCAGAGAAGTCAAGCAAGTTGAATTGCATAGTGTACTGTGTAAGTTATAAACACGAGCGGATGGACTCCTTACTGCAGGACACGTGACTGTAACTTGAGCGAGCGCTACCGTGTCTTTGCTGCTTACCTAGAAGCTCCATACCCTACGTATGAGCTGGAGACTGCTGGCCGTTAGCCTCAGGGACAACAGCCATATTCTGGACATTTCGTAAGGGAGCTCTGAAGACTGTTTCTTCCTCAGCCTGCAGAGACTAAAATCCGATCTCTCACTTTCTGCACATGTTCCCCAACCGCTGTACTGTTAAAGATCTGGGGGAAGTAGAGATGAGAGATGTTTTCCATGCCTCCTTGTTATAACAGAGTCACTGGAAGGCAAATGGCAGTGAGCCAGGAGGAGAACAAGCAAATGAAAATCACGCCAGAAATGGGATACACGCTTTTTTTTTTTAAGTTTTTTGTTTTGGTAAAATTTAGAACAGCTGTAGACTGCATTAATTTACTCTGAGGTCTGACCGATTGCCAAGGCCGTGGTTGGGGACATCACTTCTGTACACCAACTGTGGAAATTCATCATTCCTCCATGTCGACATCAGAGCATTAAGGCTCGGGCTCTGTTCCTTTATTGCAACTCCAAAATTTTGCTTTTGGTCACTTCTAGACAGGATCTTGTATTCAGCCAGATCCATTCAACTTTTTGTAAACATTACTGCAGCTGTATTTCTGGGACCGTTAGAAGCTATCAGCCAGTGGGCAGCAAGAAGCCAGGTTTGTTCTGCAATGAAACAAAACCTTTTTTTATGCAAACATGGCAGTTTATAAAGGTAAGGTCCATGTAGACAGGCTGCTGTAACAGTACTATTTATTTGCATCTGTCATACATCTCACAGGAGTGTCACTATACGCAATACTCACAATTTACAGATCACAAGTAACATTTAGGGTTATTCCCAAGTAACAGCAAGGATTGCGTTTGTTAGTCGACAATTGTGAATAATGACCACGTTGAAAAAAGTCACTGTCTGTTCTTGGAAAAATCTTTAAATGGGTTAACTGATTTAGAATAATTGTGTAAACTTCTGTGTGTTATATATATTAATTTCTACTCCTGAACAGAACTACAGATCGTGTTGCATCAAACAATATTACACAGCTAATTGTTCCTAAAGTATTTATTCCTACTTCACTTTTTTAAGGCTTTATGGATGAAGATACGTCGTAGAATTTTGTAACATTATGATTCAGATTTCCTTATTCTCACCATGTAGGACCTTATTCCACAAATCATCTCCTTAGGTTAGCTCTTTTGATTATGGGAATGGGCTACGCTGATTGGTACCATTTGAGAACCTGGACCATTGAGTTCAAGAGGATGACTAATGGAGTCAGGTGCTCATCAAGTTCAGTGATGGTATCAGAATCTGATTCTGCTTGTGTTCAGGGACAAAGGATTGAGAACTGATGAAAGGAGAGGCAATTAGTTAACCGCATTTATGAAGGAGACAAATACAGAATGCAAATGCACCTGCCCCTTTAAGGCTTCCTCTACTATTGCCTCATGGAACAAAAAAAATTCATTTTGCTTTATTCTCCAATACAAACATATTGAATGATTATTGTGTAAGCGCCAGGATGTAGGTATCAAAATTCACTCTTCCCTCTTCTTTTCATGCAGGTCAAGGTTTGAAAGAAAAATATGTGTATAAACGAAACAGGCACAGATCAGATGCAAAAATCCACCTGCTCCATTTGTTAATGCGATTCTGCATGTGAAAATATAATGTTAGGAATTACGTAGCATATGAAAGTACAGTTAGATAAATTTAAACAGAATTCTGAATAAAGATACATTTGGGAACGTAAACCAGGGTGAGATTAAACATAATGTAATCAAAAGTAGAGAAAAGACTATGACACAACAGGGCAACGATCAGAATTTCAGCTCTTAAAAACTGCATTTTTACTGAAGACATTGCCGGAGGTGAAGTTACGATAGCTGCTCCCACTTTCTGCAGGGGCGTAAGCAGGTGCACCTGCCATCTCTTTGCCCCTGAGACAAACACCTGCCAGTATTAGCTACCTACTTCCAGTCGCCACCAGAAGGAGCTTAGCAGATGATATTTTCATTGGACTGTGCAATAATGTGAAGTCTTCTCTAATCTTATTTGGCGCATTACCCATTGGATTTATGGAAATCCCCCATGAACTTTAACCTGGAGGTGTAACAGTCACATAAACTCCGCATGTGAGGGTGTGTTGCGGTGGTCATGGGGTGTGCCGTTGCCTTTGCCTACTGCCTAAGTCTTTGGCTAGGCCTACGAGTAACCCTTAAATCCAAAGGGAATGAAGTATAAAAATCAGTCTTCCAAACACATAGCACTTTGGCTGATTAGCATGCAGAAAAAAAGAATTAATAATGAGGAGAAAAAAAAGATAGCCAGAAACTACAAACACCAGGGAGCCTATTTCAGTGTTACTTGAAAATAAAGCAACAATAGCAAGACTAGTCGTCTCATTAAATAATAATTTGTTATTTCCCTTTAATGCGGCACATGTTCTTTAATGGTTGTGACTTCTTAAGACAGTTTGACTATAATTTCCACATATTTATCAATAGGAAACTTGTATAACTTCTAATGAGTCCTTGAACTGACCACCTGTGAACAAGAGGTATCGTAAACCTTGTCTCTTGAAATATGAAATATAATTTGAACATAAGTTTTCCTTGATGTGGCTGATCTAAAGTGGGTTGTGAAACTACTGGCAGACAGCTCAAGCCATCCTCCCTACAAAAATAAAACATGCCTACCGCTTCTGTCCAATGGCAAGGAGTCGAAAGGATTCTTATTTCTCACATTTGGAAAAGGTAATTAGAGAAGGAAAAAAGTCTCTGTTTATGAAAGATTGATTCTTTCAGTAGAAAGGTGTATTGACATATTTCTTTGTGGTCAGAGTCCAGCCATCAGGAGAAATTTCCAGTTGTTGAAACTAGAACTAGCGTGATGGTTTTTCATGTCTACATAATTTGTAACTTGGACATCTTGTGACAAGAGATGAGGATGTGCTTTGAGCTGCGTTCTGGACTCAGGGGAATTTCATTTTCATATGAAATTAAATTAGTGTAACTTACTGCAAGATTTCAGAAAAAAGTCATGGGAGGAATGTCATTTCGTTTCAGCTGAAACAGCTTGCAAGTTTTACCAGCTCTGACTAGAGTCCTAATGACTGGTTATAAAATGGAGTCTCACTTAATTTTATTC
Organism: Rissa tridactyla; assembly: GCF_028500815.1. Taxonomy (NCBI): domain Eukaryota; kingdom Metazoa; phylum Chordata; class Aves; order Charadriiformes; family Laridae; genus Rissa; species Rissa tridactyla. The sequence goes on from NC_071474.1 coordinate 5,992,001, forward strand.
TTATTTATGTATCAGCCATCAGATGTTCCTCTTTCACCTTGACTTCAGCGTTCTGATTAAAGTTAATATTTTGGGTTTAAATTACATATCCTCTGGCATGTGTTGCCACATGCAGAGATTTCTTCTCCTTGAACAGTGGAACGAGATGATGCTGTATCAATATATCTGTATGAAAATTTTCAAAAATTATGAAACTAAAGCGTTACAATTTCAACAAGGAATTTTCAAATACATTTAATTAAAAGAATATTTTGGTTTTCAACACAAAGCGTTAAAATGATGTTTTCAGTACAGAAAGTCTGGTTTCAGCATTTATCATGAAATGGTTATGTCGATGCCTTGAAAGCTAAATATTTTCAAGGCATCCGTTTTTTCAAAATATTTGAAATTCTGCATTTTCAACCCAAAGTGGAAAGAAACAAAATGTCAAAAACTGAATTAAATTTAAATTCCAGATTTACACACAGTTCCTTAATTTTTAGTCCATAGGTACTGGTTATCTTCCAACTCTGAACCTGCTGCAGGAAGAAAATGCATCCTGTGCCATTTTGGGGAAGACTATAGATATGCTGAACGCGTTTCCCAGTATCTGATCTGCAAGGGAGAATGGTGAAGAAGCCAGAAAAACTGAGAAGGAGAAACCACCACAAATGCACAAACTGTTTTTACAGAAATACTGGTGTGAGCAAGGTAACTCCATCCCTTCACCCAGGCGGCAATCACATCACAGGTAACACAATGGCTTGCTGCTTTTGGCAGCATTACAGAGATAACCTCTCCGCGATGAACAGATTTTCAGCAATTTTTCCTGTGTGCTGGCCTGAACCAGGCTTTTCTTTCATGTTAAACATAAATATCCTTGCCTTACTCCTATTTTCTTCTTGCATAAATAAATTGTCTACAGGCAGTGAAAAGAGGCACTTGCTATTGTGTTTCTGTTGTGACAATGTCAGAAAAACCCCATACTAGGTGTTTTCCAAAGGGTCATCTTTGTCCTGACGAACATCCCTACAGAAAACGTAATTGCATCCTTTTTAAAAATCATCCTGGTGCCACAGAATATTGTGTGGATCTATTGAGTGATTTACTGCACCAATAATACTGTCCTTTAGTTTCCACACAGTTTTAATGGCAATACGTGAAAACTTGCAACTAGACGGTATTTCCCTTTGTGGCATTGGTCTCAAATGAGCTAGGTCACTCATTTTTCCATTTGACATATTAGAATGAATATACAGCAGGAGGAGCTGCCTAACATTTTCCATTCTTCATGTTAAACATAATCTCCCAGCCTAAGTGCTGAATCACATCTCCCAAATATTTCCTGCTCCAATTGTGCCTTCACTTGTGTTGCTTTTATTTACCATGTCAGCTTGCGCCTTTCTTAACCGCGTCGCTTTTCTTCCCCTTCAAACAAATATATCCTTTTCTCCGTGGCAATTTTTGAAATGCATGCTCAAGTCAGGGGTTAGACAAACCTTATCAGTATGCGTGTATGTGTGTATCTGCGTGCACTTGTGTATGTAATTCAGGTATTTTCTCTTACTGAGCAGGACAGTTGCATTGGAAAGCTCGTAAAAGCTCGAGTGGAACAAGAGCACAATGCATCAAAGGGGGAACTGAGTTTCTTTTTTTTTTTTCCATAATTTTAGCTGAATGCATCACAAAGTGGCAATTATATGGCACATTTTTCTTCTAAAAAATTGGCCTCGTTGTGCCTCTAGACAACAAAACAGCATGAAGAAACCATACAGGCACAGCTTGGTTCCAAATAACCATGTTTACCTAATATACACAAATATGCCAGGCCTAACTACATAAATATTGCTGTTCTGACTTATTTCTGGAAGTTTCTAAAACACATAACATGGTGAGTAGAAAAGAACATTCGCTATTTATTTTCACCGTAGGAAAAGGCAGTAAGTCTGAAGCATAAACATATTTGCAATGTGATAGTGGAAGATGACAGGAGTATCTATGGAGCATTTCATACCCACGCATATAGTGAAAAACATGCACTGGAAAAATTCATTTGAGGTGTGCAGCTCGAATGTATCTAACAGGCACTTGGATTTATCTAGAAAATGTTTTCTGTGGTATTTAAGTTGAATTGATTCCTGCCATGTTTTTCTTTTTTTCTTTTATAAGATATTCAAGAGATTTTCAGGGCGACATGAAACACTTTTAAGAGAACTACCGGTTATCTCCTCTTTTCTTATCTCTTGGGCAGCTTTTTCCAGCGTTCAAAACAGGCGCCTGAATTTCAAAGCTCCCTCCCAAGATTGCTGTCAGATGAGGTCTATCAACAGGGAGGTTTTGCTCTGGGGACCTAATGTAAGATTTGAATGCGTCAGAAATTGCAAGTGATGCAAAATGACTCCAAAAAAAATATATTCCTAACAAGAACTCAGGAAATTACCAGCCCAGAAGCGTGAATGACTTTAATAAATGGCATGTTCAAAATATAACGAATGATAATTTTAGTCTGATCCAGGGGAATCTGTGGCAGATGAATATTAGCCGGTTACACGTGCACCTGGCGATGCTGTCTCAGTGCGCCCATGTCGAGGGCGCAGGCTGAGATGGCGACTTCTCCTTTTCTGCCAAACCTGGCAGACAATGGGATTAAGGACTATAAAAGGCACCCGCTCCCCATTAGTCAAATTGTGACTTGAGTTGTCCTGCTGGTGGCTTCCATGAGGATTCTTATGAAAGAGTCACGGCAATTGTTCCTCACTCACAATCACCAATCCAAGAATTTTCTCCATTTTTGTTTTCTAGGGAAAACAGGGAATTTACAGAGCCTAACTCACCTCTCAGCTGGTGCGGAGATCGGTGCCGACATCTAGCAAATATGACTTACACGTGACGCTGAGGCTGCCAAAAAATTATTATCGGCATTCATTTCCAGCTGTGCCAATTTCTGGGATGAGGGCAAAAACTGGACCTACTCCTAGCTCCGTCTCCTGCCTCTCACCCATCCTGATGCTGTCCTGGAAAGTGCTCTGTGATAGGAGCTGCCCCAGGGCATGAAACGCTGGAGGCCTGCTCAGCGTCCCAGTATAAACTGGTGAAATTGTGGTATATCTGATCCTGTAAAACTAAACATCACTATCATTAGAATCAGTACAAAGAGAAAGAGGTGCAAGGAAAGAAGGATGGAGGGAAGAAAAAAGTGTTTATGAAAAGTGCGAAATTGGAACACTGTTCATAATTTTATTTTTTTTCCCCAAAATTCTTTGCACCATAATTCACTTTAAGTCCTGCGTTTTATTGCTGTAAAAATACCCCGCAAAATGTCTCCTCCCCTTTTTGACATTTGCGTGCTTTTTAAAGCATTTGAAACAACATGGCTTGTGGTTTGGCTTTTTGGTTTGTTTTTATTGGTGGGTTTGTATTTGTTTATTTGCAGGGACAGAGGTGGCTCCACCTAATTGCTTTCTTATTCCTCTCCATTTGTCCATTCTGTCAACTTTCATATATTCCTCTAGTTTGGAAAAATTAAGATTCTGACGAAATGACAGTGTCCTCTTTCCTCTGGCCACTTTCCAAAAGCCAGAAAATTCTTAGAAATTCTGAAGCAGCTAAAGGAAATTTGGGGGAAAAAAAAAAAAGTAAAAAAGAAGGAAAAATAAATCACTAACGTTTGCACTTTTTTCTCACCCAAATGTAAAACTCCAAAATCTTGTTAAAAAATCACTTTCTGAGAATAGTATTTTAAAATTTCAACTTCAAGTGATTGTTTTGTGGCCAGATTTTACACTCCTGTGGAAAATGAATTATTTTATTTTAATTTGCCTGCTTGTTCAATTATAAGCACTTTTTTTTTTTATTAAAAATAGTTCTTGCCAGGCATTTTGAGGCAAAAGGATAGCGAGCAGGTCATATAAATCCAAAATATAGTCAGGTTTAAATTATCTACTAGTAGATTTGCTGAAGAAATGAATATACTTATTTAATATACAGCAGTCAAAAACAATGGAAGGTTATTAAGAGAGCCCTTCCATGAAGAAACATGAAAAGAGCTCATCGGGTATCTAGTCAGTTAGGAGAAACAATGAATAAAGCAAGAGAGATTCTTCAGGGGACTTAATTAAAAAATTCTCTTTTCTTCAAAAAAACATTGTCTAGCGTAGGTCCCTCTTTCCTCTCCCCTCATTTCAATACTCTGGTGTTCAGGTAGGGATTTTATGCGCCACTGAAACCGGTTCCATCATGGATCTAGTCCAACCATAGTGAAATTTACGCTGAAGAATTAACTTCTTTTTGGTTTGTTTGCTTCAAATGAATACTAAGAATAATCTCCTCCAGCTGTGATAATGGGATGGTTCTGGGTCTGTCCCACTTATTAGACCAATTTTTTTATTTCTTTTCTAGAAATCATAAATCTTTGATCATGTGGGTCCAATTACTTCAAAGCCACTACATCATAAACATTATTTTTCCCCCGATTTCATTTAGCTTCTATGACTTTTTCCCAGAGTTCTGATCCTTATTCAAATTAAAAGCAAACAAACAAACGAACCCATCTTTTCATTCCTTTCCCTTGTCCGGATGCCGTTCAAGACAAAGAAAAATATCGGCTTTGATCTGGAGAGAGTGTGGATTTCTTTCTTCTTTTAAAAAAGCAGAGGATATTCGTGCAAGTGAAGGATCAGGGTCAGGCCAGGCAGCGCTTGTAACTGAAGTTGTCTATCTTCGGGCCACGCAACTCCGCTGCAAGTTTCCCTAATGCCTTGGCAGCGATCCATAGCCTGACCTGGAGACACTGAGCTGAGGCAAAGAAGCCAATTAGGTTATAACCTGCAGTTGGTTCAAACGGAGGTCCTGTAGGTGAACTCTGGCTGCATTACCCACTAAGCTGCCCTGGAACAGTATGCGGTTTAAACAGGAACGGGGGGTTTTTTATTGTTATTATCAAAAATCATGATTTCCCTAGGAATCAGAATGGTATAAAATACTGAGAAAAAAAATACAGTTACAAAAATTGCAGTGGGAAAGCTATTTTATATAAATTTATCTCCTTTGCGTGGATTCCGTAAGAATATTCTCCTAATTGCATCATTTCGTTAGCAAATCTCCTGTTTTATTTAAAAGTGCATATGTAAATGAGAACAGAGTTCGGGGGAAAAAAAATTCTGGCGTATTAGCATTTGTTGAAAGGGACAAATCGTGAATGAAAGCTACAACAGCATTTGGAGTTTCCTATATATTCCCCTATTTTCTTAATGCGTTTGGCAGGGGAAAAAGAATAAACAAGAATTAAGACACGAACACGGAACCTCAACTTCCACAGGTTGGCACAACTCCATCCAAGTCGGTGGAGTTGACCTAAGGGTTTGTAGGAGTAATGGGAAGGGGAGAATTTCTGCAGTGCTTCACTGTCGGAGGAGAGAAGATACGCTGCGAGGAGCTGCACACGTAGTGCATGGCCATGACTGCTTACATGCTAATTAAACCAGTTTTATATTTTTGTACTGGAAAGATGGTTAAAACCATCTGTTTCTTTTTAGAATATTCTACTAGCTAAGAAGAAATTGTGGTCAAGATTAGATCTAGGTGATAAATAGTTGTTTGGGGTTTATTATTCCGCGGCTGAGCACAAAGATCTAAATAGTATTTGCGTCAGTACTTAAGTACAGATGTAAAGGTTTATTGCAATGCAACAAGCAAAATGATCTTAGGTTAATCTGCAATGTTTTGTTTCGACCGAAACAGTGATTTAATTTCTTTAGTATTTTATTTAAGCTTCCCTCTTTCTGCATGTTTTAACCCTTGCATTATGGAAGCGTGGAATATATTTTGAAACAAACGTTGAAAGAAACGTTCCCAATTTTTTTTACTAAAACTAATTGTTGAATATGACCCAGTCTGAGGCCTCTTACACATCAGGCAATCAACAGGCTGATGCCTCAGTGGAGTGTTCCAGCAAATTACCTGGCACAGCCGTCGCAGGGTAGCTGTGCTGGAGCACATCCCTGGAGCTGAATTAGAGGTTGTAAATTGCCTCCACAAATCCCTTCCCTCATAGTCACTTATTGTCCCACATAAGTAGCTATCATTTTAATTGACAGAGTGTTGTATGAGGGATGCAAAATCATGAAAAATATGAAGTGCATCATACAGAGACAAAACACAGCTCCACTGAAATTATACCTTGTCAAAAGAGAAAATATTCTGGTTGGCTGAACATGAATCAAAGAATTTGGAGGACCAGAATGCTGGAGGAATTACCTGGACTCGGAAAGTAAGTATAGAAAAGGACCCGGCTTGCTTATTTAGACTCATCTTTCTCTCTACCTATTTTTCTTTTGTGTTGGTCACAAACAAAGGGTGAAGTTTAAAAAGGAAAAGCGGGGAAGAACTAAAATATAAATGATGACAGCTTGTATTTGTGGAGTAGGTGGCCCACAAGTGTGGAGGAGACAGATAACAGCACAGAAGCATTTCCCTTGGGAAAACATCTTGAACGCAGCCGGAGTCCAAAGTCATGTCCATCCATAGAGTGTTCAAGGGCCTGAGCGTGGCAGGTTTGTGGTCCGTGTCCCTCCCTCGTGATGGTGTTTAAGTGGTTCACAGGCTCTGCATTGGCCCTATAAACAAAGATGGATTTCATTCTCTGAACACATCTGTCATGGTAGGGCTTTGATACCATGCGTGATGGTGCTTAGCAGTCTTGGTACTGTGCACATTAAGAATTTTAGTACTACTTTTTCTCCTCTAAAATAGATACTTAATTAAAAAATAAATACGTGCACATACCTGTAATCACAGATCTGTCATCTTATGCTGCAGAGCCACAAATGGAATATCCAGTTCCCATACCTTTCTTGCCTTTGTTTTCTGCTCCATGGTTTGTATTGCCCTATGAAAGGGGTGCATCAATAAAATGAAGATCAAGGGTTATTTTCTCCCTTTTTAAAAAACATAAAAATGAAACATACGTGACCAAAAAGCTGAAAAATGTGACAAATAAAAATGTATTATCTCTCCTGAGTTCTGTTTGATTTTACATTCTGATATCCCTTGCTGACAAGGGAGAAATATTTTACATCACAGATTCTAGTGGAAGTCAACAAAGTTATTCCTGTCTTAAAGACTAAGGGCAGAAGAATCTATACCTTAGTTTTTTGACTGAAAAGAGAGATTAAAAAAAAGTTTACATCCACTATTGATTGATTTATTTATTTAATCCATCCACTGATAGCACGAAAGCTTCTGCTTTAGCACTTTACTGTTGATGCTTGACTGAACTATAGAGCTTACTTTTTTTTATGCAACCCTGAAATCAGCTTCAACATTGAAGCAAAGGCCATGACACTAGAGATTTTCAAGCAGCTGGAGTAAAAAATATTGGGTTTGTGTGTATCGGTGCAGTAGGTGTTGAAAATATAAAAAAGAGGACCATTGATCAAAATAATAGATAGAAGCATTTTTTAATCTGCACAAGTCCATACATGTTTGTATCTCCAATTGTACACACACATACAAAGACATGCAGAAGTGCATCTCCATCTCCTGAAGTATTTGGCATTCTATATATCTTTCAGCTTTTAGCTTGATTTCTTTGACAGTTCAGTCAGAATACCATTTTCCCTTCCCTTGTGGCAAGCTATACATATTAAGCCTCTTTTTTTTTTTTTTTAACAGTGCTCTTGTGACGTTTTCTTTCTTCTGCTTGGTACGTGTTTTGTTTTGTTCTTGAAGCAGAAAAGTGCAAGTTCTCAGATGGATTTTTATTGCCAAAAATTAAGTGTGTTTAAAGTACAGCCAATTTGATGAGCCTTTGCTTGAAGGGGAGAAGGGGGTTTCTCCTGCTACCCCAACACCACTTCCAAGCGCATTGGCCAATGGAAAAGTGAATCCCGGGGTGAGGTCCAAGAAAACTCTTAACTCCTCTTTTCTCCAAGTGCAAACCTGAAGGGCCTTGATATCCCCTATGATTTAATCATTCAGACGAGGTACTTTGCTGAGGAACAGGCTCAGCAGAAGGTCAGATTTCAAGGATAACACTTGCACCAACAGAACCATGTAGAAGAGATTTATTTTCTCAATACAGATATTTATTAAATATATTGTGAGTGCCACCAGTATATTTTCTGCCGTCGTATTTAAAGCACTTTTAAGGAAAACGTGTCGCTATATACAGTTCATAAGTGCGTAGACTGAGGCACAGCAAAAACAAATGGTCTGGCAGTTCAAAATCAATAACTAAATCAGCAACATAAGTTGCAGAGGAACTCTAAGCAACTGTCTGCAGTGGCTTGTTTATTATGCTAAATACGTAAACGTACCTCAGGAGTGACAAACGTTCCTGAAGGCAAGGCTTTTTTGACGCAAAGCCTCCAGATGCACCCAACTTTGCACTGGATGCTCTGAGAAGTAAGAGTTAACTTTAATGAAAGCTTGTGCGTGCTTTAAAATGTCATATATATAGCTTGATTAATGGAAATAGATTAGAAAGAAATATATTTTAATATGGAGAACGTACTTACCAGTGCACTATCAGAGCACAACTGACATGGGACGCAGTCTAAACAAAAGTCAGCAGCTACTAATGAGGCTTGTTAGTGATGCTAATCTATGTAAATGTTATTAATTGAGAACATCTATCTTTTATCTCCAACATTTGGTAATCAGGCAATTAAAAAACAATGACATTCCCGGCGGTTGTTCTCCCAGTAAAAAAAAAAAGTGATCAAAGAGTCCTGAATAAGGAAAGGGAAAGTCCCTTATCAAGAGCTGGGCCTTGCCTTGGGCTACCAGGCCTCATTAAAGGCAGAAAAGCTCTGTTGATCACCAATTAACCTGATTTGTAGGAACTCTGATAAAGACCTCAAACAACATGAGTTTTCTTAACTATAATAAATGACACAGTTTATTGACAAAAATAAAAACGTTTGGTTTGAAAAAGAACATAAAGGACCTATTCAAATTGGGTAGCCCTACCACACACCAGGCCTGAAAGACGTGGGACAGGTTTAACTTCACCACATTGGTGGCATATTATCAATGCCAGATACAGTCAAACCTATTAACAGCCATATACACAACAACCAAATATATACATATTTGGTAGCTGTCACATAAATTTCTGTCATCTCTAGTCATAACAGACAGCAGATTGCATTAATTATGTATGTACTATGCTCATGAATGGAAATTCAGCGCTCTAGGGTGAACTCTGTATCTCAAAACACGAAAGTAAAAAAAAAAAAAAAGGATATTTCCTTGAGGCTTAATTGGTGGACATTTTGTGATTATACTGTGTTTTTTTTAATCTTAGCAGTTGCTTTAAATTATCCCTAGTGTAAATTTCCATATGCCTTTTTAACCCATTCTTTCCTTTCTGAAGAATTTAATTCTTCCTCTCAGGTATTGTTCCTAGTGTCACGACTAGTAGGTAGAGCACTGCAGTGTGACTGTCAACTATAGTTGTAATTATTGCCAGCAATTCATTAATTCACATGGTGATGGCCTGTCCCTGTTTGTCTCTCTGGAGGAAGAGGGAATAATAACTAAATGTAAAACTTGAGCCTAGAGTTGAGTGAAAAAGTAGCATAAATTTGGTACCAGACTCAAGCCTTCTCTGTATTTAAAGGTTAAATGGTTTTGTTTTACCACTACAGCTATTCCACCAAACCTATGCGTCGTGAATGTATCTGCTAGAGATATAATTTTCTGCATATTGAGGGTCTTGCCAGCATTAGCATGTCTTATCAAGTCATACCCTGGGCTTCATTGCTTTAAATGCAAAATTTTAACTGTGCTTTAGGTCTTCAATGATAAAATGCATTTAAGACTGTAAGACTAAACCTGCCTTATTAGGTCTATCGCGTAGCCGATGTCCATGATCTTTATGGGCCTGATCTGACTTTGATAAGAATCAGATTGGGTCATAAAGTGAAAAAATACCACTGTCACTTTTTCTGACATATCCATTTGACACACGCAGGACTGTATCTCAGATTTATACATCAAAAATTCAGCTCACTTTTCTTCCTTATGATGGAGGCCTTCATCATTTCTATAAAAATATTTTCCGTTATAGATTATTTTTTTCCTCCTCACGTCTACCGTTTTAATTTTCTATTCTTTCCTATTCAGTGCAGAACTGAAGTAGTAAAGAAAATCATATGGGAAGGTCCAATGCCTTTAAATGAGCAATTTTTAAGAAACTTCAGCTCTAACACACGAATTGATGATATGTTACATTTAGCAGAGAATGTTGGGTATCAGAGAGAAGCCTGAGAAGAAACAAAAAACAGACAACAAAAAAGTGTCAACAACCCCTTTGAAGCTCAGACCCCTTTTTATTAAGATGATAAAATGAAAGATCAGGTGCTTAATGTTGGAGCACGTGAATATTTTGATCCGAGATGACGTCTATGTTTTTGCTTTTTTAACTAATACATTATTGCCCATTCCCACCCCAGAAAAAAAAGGTATTGGTTAGTGATACCATGGGTGAGCTTTTATCTTACCATATAGATCTGAGCGTGTTTTACAGCAAAGATAATTATCTCTAACCAGTGATTTTGGTTGGTCTTTGATTTAGCTGTTCAAGCAGATGCCACCATAGAGATTCTATTATGCACAAACAATTGTATTTCATTGGTAAGTGCCCTGCATGCCTACCTCATTATTAGAACCCAATTAATTTTTCTTTGTAATAAAATGGAAAGACTTAGAGCTAACAGGAAGGCTAATCTAAAGAAATTTGGACCAACCGCAAAGAGTACCTGGAAGAAGCATAAAGAAAGAAGAGCAGTAATTACGTGACACATGCACACATATAAAAAAGAAAGAACACGAATTGAAGTTTCAGAAACAGGCCTAGGGAGCACAGATCGCAATCTGGCTAGATTGCGAAAGTAGTACTAAGATGTCTTAATTATATGATTGATGTAAGCTTCAAAAGAAAGCTCAGCATTCGCAACGGCTACAAGGTTATGAGTGTTATCTCACGTATAAAGAAAACTACCACTGAAGGCAAACACTACACATGAAACTTGAGACCTTTCTCTTTCAGAACCAATCAATAACATCTTATTTTTAATCTATATTATGTTTAAGAAAATGTGATGACATCCTTGATTGAAGATCACACAAATAATTATGCTAATAATGACTCACTTTGTAGGATCTACAAGGACTGGATCTACAAGGACTGTCGTTTGAATTCCTGTGACACTGTATGCGAGGGGACCTGGTTCAATTACCTGATAGAAGTACATAGACTATTTGTTTGAAACAAAGTGGAAAAATCACTGCTTGGGGACACTGATTAACACATTCTAACACAGTTCCGATTACTTTAATCCAGTGATTTAGCTCACCAGCAAATTATCTGTTTTCAAGATAGCTGGGTTAGCTGACAGTGGGAATCTCATCTTGCAGGGAATTCCAATCTTTCAAAATCTGTTTTTCCCCAAATAAGACAAAAAGCCCTTCAAATTTCATTTCTTTAGTAACTTTTTTTTTTTTACTCCTTCTTTCAAGCTTGTCACTAGAATTTGATTTTGTTTCAATTTTATCATTACAACTGTTAATATCAATGGAAAATAAATAAAGAAAATTTAGATTTCATCAAAAGGAAACAGTTTTATAATTTGGGGTTAAAAATTTCATTAAGAAATCAATACAAACCCTTTTTTCAGTCAAGGAAATAATTGTATTCCAGAAGGAAATAGCTCAATTTTAAAATTGTAAACTGAAGGTGGTTTCTGAGTTTGCTAAAAATTTGCAGAAGATGACCTCTAAATACTCAACATTTCTCTGTCTATCAGTACCACTGTCAGCAAACTACTCTGCCTTTCTCTTGGTGCTGAGCTATTTGTTCCAAGGGATATGAAGAAATGTTACCTTTGCATACAAAATGCATTTCTCAGTGTACACCCAACAAAGTTTATTCTGGGGAACTAATAAGAATTTCTATGCGAGTATCCAAAATTACAGCCAGCTAGATGGATATGAAATACGTCTTTGTCCACAATGGACAGAAGAATGAAATTAAGGGCTATAAATGCATTATGGCAGAGCATACGTTTTTAATGCAAGCATCCACATAAACATCTTCTGAGAGGGGTTTGAGTAGCCCAAACTACCCAAAATTTGTCAGAGCTGTAGACAAAGCAGTCTTCTCCACATATCCAATCTGTTTATTATCGAAGGGTAACTCCCTTGCTTGGGGATACCCAAATATAATCTTAACACAGTTGGCCCAATTCCATTTAAAAGTCCTTTTATGAGTCCTGATTGACCAGGTCTGATGGTAATAGAGTGATAGTTGATGCTACAAGCATTACACAGAAGAGGCAAAAATAAAAGCTCTACTGTGCAGACAGGAGGGGTGAAGGGTCCATTGAAAATCAGAGAGATTAGCAACTCATCACATTATATGTGGGTTATCAGGAGACAGAGGTAATGAAAGTGAGACCTATATCCTTGATCAATAAGAGTTTGACTGCATTTTGAGTTCATTTTCCCCTGCCGAGAGTGAGACAGCAAGCTTACTATTGATCACAGTGTTAATCCATAACTAGTCTGGGCCCTAGCCTAGTGGAACAAGGAGGAAAAATAAGATAATAAGCAGGAACTCTTGATCTTTTATTATGGTGTGCTAGATAAAGGGAGTGCAAGGTTCAAGGTGAAATACTTTATGGTTAACCCCTTCTTTGCTGCTTAACTCCAAGTGTGTGAATGAAAGTAAATTAGCCAGTCTCATTTTTTGATATATATTGACCTGGAATCCTGTTGACAGACCTTTTGCTAGAACACCCACATGTGTGTACAGGTTACCACTCCACATCTCTTCAAAGCCCAGGGGACAGAGGCACTCACGTGGCATCTGAGTGAGATGCCGCGCCACATCCTCAGCTGCTGAAAGCCTACGTCTTTCCCCTGAAATAAGGAAGGGTGAGTTTCTGTAGCTGAGACGAGACGAGAGGCCCTAAACCTCACCTTCGGCACTGTCCTTTGGAAACTGAACTTGCTGATCTGAAGATGAGCAATAGCTTCCACTGCTTGTATTTTTGTTCTAGCCTTTGTTACAAGCACATCTAGACATTCCCTGGTCATAGCTTTTGGTTGTGGGTTTTGTTGTTGTTTTTTTGTAACCGGCAACATGTGCAATTAAGACAACTTAATCTTTCCCATAGCAACAGCTGACTCTCTGAGACAGCAACCGTTTTGAGGTGAGCAGCTGACGGGAAGTAGTGATGGTCAATTACCTTTTAATAAATCCTGGGAAAAGGAGGAAAATTAACATTGTTGTGGCAAATGTGTTTTTAAGCCATGAATATTCCATAGACTGTACCTTCAGTAGAATTTTAAAACAGCAGCGTTCCCTTCAAGACTAAGATGAGCTCTGCCTCTTAATTAAAGTTTCCATAAAGCATTAGAAAAACTGGTTTTAAGTTCCTTCCAATTGGAGGTGAGAAGCACACCAGGAGCCTAGAAATGCAGGAAACATTTCCTCTGGCTCCTGTATTGGTGTAATAGAAATATTTACATCTATACACGCGTTCAGCCTTACTGCCTCGATGTGCGATCCTGTCGCATTTCACCAGACCATAGTTCAGCAAGAGAAAAAAGCCCTTCCCTTAATTTCTTGAATTTTGGGGCCAAAAGTCACAAGTTTGGCCCACCTAGATAAAAATTCTTTATCTTCTGTAGACTGCGTCAATGCATATCATCCTTAGTGAACTGAGAACACGAAGATGCCAGCACACATGGCACTGAAGGAGTACTCTTACGGATCTCAGTGTGGATCTCACCATAGTGAATATTTGATCCTATGACTTGGCCAAATCATAATTATACTCTATCTGCTAATGCCACATTTTGGTTGGGTGGTGTACCTTTCAGCTCACCCAGGCTACAACTAACTCCTTCAGGTAGCCTGTGCGACTAATTTACAAGCTCTGCAGAGCTACCTCACAGTTAGCTCCCTTTAGTAGTTTTTAAATTATCCCTATGCATCATTTCCATGTTGCGTGAGTTGGTTGGGATAATTAATGCCTGTAAAGCACTCTGAGGCTTTCAGATGAAACGTACAGTAGAATTACAATGAATTATTCTGGTGATGATGATGATAAATAAATACTGCAGCAAAAAACTGACAACAGCTTTCATGTGCTATTGAAAACACAAACCTGTAGCTGGAATGCTCTTTTCCAGCTGTGAGTGCCCTGTAGTCTCAGATACTCAAACAGAGAGAAGATTAATCTTCAAGTGGTAGGTAGCCAGTTATTCTTTAGTGTTCAGCTTGTTTTACACAAGGGTGTGCAATGCAACTACCCACTGTAACATAAATCAATTTATGGACAAAACAAGAGGAGGAAAAATCCCATTGTTCTTTAGTTTAATAACACACACAAAAATAATACAGGGAAAAGTGAATGATAAGAGTCCCAAGAAATAGCGGGGGGTGGGGGGGTGTCAGAATTATCAGCTTGATAAAATATTGCTGTAGGCAGCACCCACAGGTTAAGCTGGGTGGTTCTTGCTACACAATACTGAGAAGCAGAGACTCCTGCAGATCAAAAGCAAGCATCTCGTTGCGCTTTTAGGGGCTGTTTACTGGACTTCTCTCCTTTATTTTACAGTATTTCAGTAGTTCAATGCGTGTTATTAGTTTTATATCCTGAAAACATAGCTTTGGCTGCAGAGGCTCAAATATTTGACGCCTTTAATTCAAGGTGTTGGTTTTCCCTGACAAGGAGGTTTCCCCAAACTCCCTCATCTCATTTTTGTCATGCACTTGAAAGCACTCATTAAGTTTGCAATGAAAGGAGGTGGTTAGTGCAGAGGAAATTGTAAAGTGGACTCATGCACAGGAGCTGCTTTTATAAGGCCATGATCTAGACTGGACACTGATGCCTCGGTTTTCTTACACAGGTATTTATATATGCTTGTGAACAAGGCATAGATTTGTGCGCTTTGAATGACATCCCCTAAATCTTTATGGATTGTGTTTTCTGACTATGGCCTCCATTTATGCACATGCCAATATTTAGTGCAATCCCTGCACAAATAAACGTTATTGTCTTCATCTAACCGAGGCGGCAACCTTAAAAATATCACTCATGACAGATATGTGTACAGAGATTCAGACATAAGATGAAGCCATCTATATTCGTCTGTTATAACGTGTGCCAAACCAATAATGAAATGCAATGTAACATTTATAGTCAGATCAGAGCTTTGTGGTTTTACTCTCTTGAAAGTCCTACAGTTCTCAGGCTGACATTTCTGCCCAAGGTGCCCCTGGGGAGGGCTGCAGAGCCCTGCTAAATATTTGCAAATGGGTCTACTTCTTGTGAAAGTCTAATATGGAAAGTTTTACCTTTGAACTGCGCGGCGATGCATCTCCCAATTCATTAAGGAAGGAAAGGGACCACAGTTTGGAGACGGAAGATGGCTTTTCTCTTTTTGTTAGGAAAGTTTCACCTTGTTCCTAGGAGTGAGAATTCAGAGTCAGTCACTGGGGACAGAGCAAGCCAAGATCCCAATTCGGTGTGTTATGGATTTTATTAAATGGGGAAGAATATAGAGTGAAGGGAAATACAGAAAGCCATTAGAAGAACAATTCAAGGAAGATGGACTTTGATCCGTTTATGGTCTAGTTGTCACATATAAAAAGTGTCCAGACTAGAGACCTCAACTGAGTCCCTCAAGGCTACATCTGGTGCGTTCTCACCTTCCACGTCCAGTTGTTAGATAGGCTAGGATATGTAACTATCTCACAAAATACTTTTTTTAAGTCAGAATTAACACCTTGGACAATTTTTTGGCCAATTTGTCAAGTTACAGTTGAATTTCCTAAGGCAAGGTTAGACATTTAGTTCTACTGCATTCCAGACGCTCCAAAAGGCCTGAGATGGATGTGGCAGAAGCTGGCAGGTAAAACAAAAGAGAGCAGACTTAGAGGACAGCAATCAGATGCCAGCACAAATCACATAGTGTTCAAAAGTAACACCCTGCATGGACGACAGCAATGGAAAAAAAATTGCTTTGGAGTGGAGGAATGTTCTAAAAACGCATTGTCTTCCCTCGGCTGTGGGAAATAGTCGGTGTGAACTTCAGGAGGCATCCTAACCTTTGACCGGTGCCGCAATAACTGCCGCACAGCCTCACCGTTTCACCCACTACTATAGCTGTCCTCGTATGTATAAATGTGTGGGCCCCCGTCCCCCTGATTGTCACCACAGGACTGGAGCACCTGCTCCAGAAATATTTCCCTGGAAGACATTTTTACTATAAAAATAGCACATCTATATGGTACATGGAAAGCGCTATACCATACTTACCATGAAATAAGAGCTAAGGGTGGTGCTTTTTCATCTAGAAAGTAAAATGCTTGCTTTTATTTGTCAAATTGTAATGTCATAAATAGTAGATTGAATAGGTGTTTATTAATTATTCCCTTTCAAAATGTCCACCAGTGGTGCAAACTGAAACTGCTGGATTTATTTTGGGGAAATTTTTTTTTAACATTCTTTTCCATTCATTGGTTTTACTAGGGATTAATTTCAAAATTACTTCAGATTAAAGGAGGAAAATAATACTGTTTAATAAATTTCAGCATGTTCAGGATTTTTAAAGTGTCCTAACGGGCAATGAAATTTTCATTTTCCAAAAATGATTTTTCATAACAGCACACGGGCAATCACTTTTGTCTGATGTCGTATTTCACATGGCTTTAATTCAAAGGCGCGAGATGGCTGCATTTGTTCTATACGCTCTTTTCATCTGAGCGCACGTAGCGATCCCACAGCCTCGCTTACCTCTTGTGAACGCTGTAGTCGCAAAGGCGTCGAGAGATGAGCCACGGCCCCGTTCTTCAGCTGGATTTAGTGGGGATCTGCCACGGGGTGGAGGATGTCGATTATATTTGTATGGTTTGGAGCTCTTTGGGGGCCTATGCAAAATGTGCTGCTCACAATTAGGTCCCCGGTCCATTTTGTAGAAGTCAGTGCCTGGATGCGCTGGGGATATCTGGCATAAAATTTAATTCTCCTGCACACACAGTTAAAATGATACTGGGATATTTTACTGTAACATACACCGTAATCACACTAAGGAACATTGGCATGAGATGTTACAAATAGATTTTCAGCTCCAGATTGTCTGAACTAACAATAATTTATGCAATTATTTTATATTAATTATAGGTCATCTACTAATATCTTTAATTAATTAATGCTGTAATATGATTATGTAACTTATAGTTACTGTTGAAAAAGGTCAATTTGTCAAGAAAGACACAAGGTAAACAGAAATGTTATTAAAACCCCATATAAACATTCAATTCAAAACTTGAACTAAACATAAAGAAACAGTATAAAAAAAAAGCCTGAACATCTATATATACACCCCCATATATCTATTGCAAGTTCATAAAATAGTTGGATTTCTTATAGGGTTTTTTTTCTCCTTATAGATGAGACAACTACAATTTTTATTTTGTTGCAGTGGGAATTTTAATCTAAAAAACTATAATTTTCTGGTCTCCTAGAGGAAAGAATTCCTTTTTGCAATATTGTAGCCAAAGGAATGATTTTTAATTATGTTTAAATTATTACTGTGATTTCATTTACATGGAAAATTGTTTTTATTTAGGACAAGTGTAAATGAAAACATAAGTAGTTCTGTAATCATGTCAGTAACATTTTTATAAGCACGGTTTATAATTAAAGTCTTTGAGATGTAAGTAATTTTTTCTTTAAATCATGTATCTTTTCAAAGATTGTGCAGTTTGCTTTATTATCAGCCCTAAAAACTGTGTTTACCGCTTTCACGTCTGAATTTCCCAGTATCAGAGGGCTTAGACAAGCAGACTTCCCTTCAGTAGGATCACAGACCGTTCACAGAGGTCCTTCCCTTGCTCAGGGTGGGCAAAGAGCCCCCGAAAGCCCTCACATCCCCATTCTCCCAGTGTATCTTAGAGCAGCTGTCAGGTTTCTTACATCTCTACTCGCTGCTGGATCTCACAGACTATTTTATGCCTGAGTAACTTTGTTCAGCAGAATAATTTTTTTTCTGAATTCACTGGAATTGCTCTTATTTATTTAAGAGCTGACAGCTGCTGAAGTTCTTGGGAGTTCTTTGAGGCACGGTGTCTCTTCCTACGTGCTTGTGCAGAACCAAGGGCGGTTTGAGTTGGGATAGTCATCCCAACCACGATGAATGAGGCAAACCACAGACAAAAATCACGCAATCGAAAGCCACGGTGCTAAACAGGTGTAGTGGGATCAGAATCCATCCCCAGTGTTCATTGCTGGCATATGCTATAATACCATCAAATTATTTCAGCAACCTGATGTGAGAATGGGGTGTGGGGTGGAAATTTGCAGATGGTAACAAGGGCAAAGAAATGCCGAATGAATTTTAAATCTGTGCAGCGTAACATTTTAGCATCAAAGTGAGCATTTAGTACCAAATACCATTAATTAACATTTCCATGGGCTTTTTATTAAATGCTTGCTCAGCAAGTCAAGTGTCTTTCAAGCTCGGAACAGCTGTGAATGTATAAAAATATATTGACACAGATATATTCATGCATGCAAATAAATGTATTTCTTTCATTTGTTGTGAATTATTGTTATTATATTATAGGTTTTTAACAAGTTAGAAACGAATTTGCATTATCAACCTGAACAGCTGAAAGGGAGGCATACATTAGTACCTGTCTACCTGTTTGTAATTACTCCGTAGCATCTGGTCCCGGCTAATCCTTTCTGCTTCCTACTTGTTAGCAGCTTGCTCCAAGGAAGGGGGTATAGACCCGAACCTAGATTTCACTTCCAGCATCTCTTTTAAGGCTACTCAGGTACTCATTTAATAATGGCTTTAAATCCAGAAAAGAGTCAGTTGGTGCCAAACAAGAAATAAAAAGGCACAGATTAAGTTTAAAATAATGCATTGCAATGAACAAGCCTGCAACTAAGGGCAGTTCTTACGGCTTAATCATGATATAGTTTGCTAATGCCAGACCCAGTTAGCAGTCACCTGACAGTTTTTGGTTTTACCCTGTGATAGTAACTAAATTAATTTGTTTCCTAATAAAATACTTCAGGATGTTGAGAAAATACAGATAAGTAGAGAGAATCCTTATTAGGATCATCAGTATTAACATAAAATCCTTTTGTGCTCATTAAAGAAAATACAGTCAATTTAATTAATGCACATTAATCCCTAGTTGACATTAAAATCAGCTAAAAAACAACACTGATATAGATTATTGAAATGAAACCAAAAAAAGTGTACAAGGTGGCCCCTATAGGAAGAAAATCATTACTGAAGACCTAGGTTTCCTTTTTTTTTTTTTATGGAAAATGTAATCCAGCTGGGGCCACAGCTGCCTGCCCATTACCCTAAGGAAAGCTTGTACCCACCAGTCATTTGCCTGTGGGACTCAGGAGCAGAAATCCTTCCACTGGAGATGGAAATCTGTCCCCTACAATGGTGCCATGGGAATGCTCTACTCACTCTTATACTGGTCCTTGCTGGAAGTGAAGCGATGGGCTTTTGTCCTTTTTTGAGGATACTGGGCTGCATTATTTTCTATAGCTAAGCTTGAGAAACCTCTTTTCACCTTCTTCATCCCATGTGTGCTTTTTGTATGTTTGTTGCCTTGGCCATGATTCAGCAGCGTGTTAAGACGTCGCATGATCTCTAAGTGGGTGAGTGATCTCATCCCTGTTCGGCAAAGCCCTTAATCTCACATCTTATTTTAGACATAATATACCACAGTGAAGTCTATGAGATCCCTCGTGTGGCTTCAGTTAAGCAGGTGCTTAAGTGTAGTGTTATAAAAAAATGCCTGAGTGACTCAGGTGCGTAAGACTTACTTTCCAAAGTATTGTAAGTGTTTAGGCACCTAAATCTCATAAGCCTTATATGTGCGTTCAAGCGTGTCCTGTGCTTGTGTGTGTGAGCGCACATCAAATGCACTTGGCTCTGGGAACACTGCAGATATTTGAGCCCCACCTGATTAGGAGCTGTTTGCTGGCACAGGGCTGTGCTAGCGTGACAGTACCAGCCCATGGGACATGAGTTCTTGTTTGCCCAGGGACCTCTAAACCCAGCACTGAGCTCTGCAGAAAAGCTATGCCAAGATCAGGCTCCTCCAAGATCAGGGATCTACCCTGGTGCCCAACGTGCAGTGGGAACCAAGGGGGCATTCAACATCCTGTCTCCTTCGCTTAAGAGCTGGAACAACATTAGGAATTGGGGAGTTCAGGGCTGGGATTTGCAGCAGCGATGCTTTAGATGCCTGACACACAGGTTCACCCAAGAGCTGCATTTCCTCCTCTGCTTCCCCATTGCGTGCTCCAACCACTGAAATACAGAGCCATGCTCATACTTGCACATTCTCCAGCCCAGTTTTTCTGCAAAATGGAACCATTTCATGAGGAATTGATGACAAGGCGGCCCATTTCTCTCCTTCATCTCTCAACAGAATTGGGGCAGGGGCTTATGTCCTCTCAGTTGGAGGAGGACCTTGAGCGTAGATCACCAACCCTCTGGGGCTAGTCTAATCCGTTGAGGGCTGGTGGAAGGGCAGGGGAAGCAGACCTCCCAGGAGGGAAAAGACAGCAGGTCAGTCCTCTTTCTTTACCTGGTTTGTTTTCTCTTTTAAAGCCCTGAGAACTCCTTCTCGATGAGACCCCTTGGGCAAGCACAGAGGCCTCATTTGTGAAAGGCTCAGAGAAAAAGCAGAAAGCACCAAGCTGTTCAGCGCTGCCAAGGGACAGACAACCCTAGACCTGCCCAGAGGCAAATTGTAGGCACTTGCCAGGCTTCAAGGAGGAAAGCTGCAGTGCCTACAAACTCTGCTTTTATTTTGACCGGCAGCTGCACAGGCATTTTGAGAAGCCACATTTTGGACATAGGTGTGTAAGTGCCTTTGTACACTTATCCTAAGTTGCCTTTGAAAATTGGTTTTAGATGGCTCTGCAAATATTACCTTACTATTACTTTGTTGAATGGGGACCGAAATCATTTGCTTGTGGAAGGTGTGTGTTGACAAGAGATTGATCTTCAATGTATAGCTTAGATTTCAACTGAAGATGGCAGAAATGTTTCCTGAAAGAAAAATGTAATAAGTTCTGGTTTAGAATTCTTGTGTACATAGCAAAAATCAATTCATTTTTATAGAATCTAGGATCAATAATATGTATCTGTGCTCCTGGACACCAGTATTTCTAAAATACCATTCGAGTCACGGCAGGTCTTATTTAAGTTAATGAGAGTTTTGCCATTGATTGTTTGGTTACATTTCACTTTATATTTCTTCATCGGTACCTGGTGGTTTTGTTTTGCACAGATTTTTAACTCCAGAGTGACAATCCTTTTTCTTTTTCTCCAGGATTTCTCTCCTCTATTAAAACCTTCTGCACTCCCTTCACTATTGATTACACTCACAGACCCTTATCTTCAGCTTATAACTTATTTTATTCACTATTAAACAAGTGAAAATAAAACATGAAAAAGGAAACTGTGTGATTATCCCATGAACAGTGCAGTTTTTTGAGAATGTAGCTGGTTGCTAACAAAATAGAAGAATTCATATTTTTTTTTAATGGCATGACACGTTCCAAACTATGATAAGGTTTTGGGCTAATTAAATAAGAAGTAAGGTTTGTAAATGCACAGATTTTATGATAGATGTTAGCAAGTCAAGTCTTTCCTCCTTTTTTTTTTTTTTTTTTCATATTTTAAAGTTTCCTTTTATGTGCGTGAAAAATGAGTAAAAGTGTCAAGCCTTATCACACCTGACCTTGCTTTTTGGCTAGCCTCTTTCCCTTATCTATCAAACACATTACTCTCCCCATCATAACGTGGTAGAGCAAACATCGCAGCTGGCCAGCAAACATGACCAAAGCTACCTTTAAACTACCTCTAGACTCTTTAAACTCAACTAAAAGGCTGATTAGGTTCCACCTCTTTGGTCATTATCTCATTTCGATAGCCACGCAATGAAAAAGCAATCTAGTAAAAAGCTGTCTCATAGGAAAACTAGTTAAAGTGTGTGCTTGCTTAGGACGGTGTACTTAAAGAAAACAATTTATTCCTTCGTCAAAACCAACTGTGTAAACTAGTTTAGCTGTTTGCCGAGGCTCGGAATGAACAAACGTTGTTGTTTCCCTCCCAAAGCTCCTCGGGGAGGGGCTGGGAGGGGGAACGACCGGGCGCTTGGCGGGTCCGGGTCCGGCCCGGCGCGGCTCCGGCGCTCCCGCAGCGCAGGGGCGGCGGGAGGGAACCTGCCCGGCACCTTGCCAAGGGTAAAATCCACATCCAGCCCCGCAGCCCACCAGCGAGGGGCTGCCTTATCCCATTCCTGGGCAGGTAGAGACAACCCCTCACCGAACAAAAGCGACGGGAAAACCCGATCGCGCTCCATCCCTCTCTTGTCCCCTTTTGCGAGGGGACGCTCGCCCCGTGGTTGCCCGAGAGGTGTATTAACCCCCCCCACACCTTGCCTCTGTGATCCGTTCTCCCTCCCCACCACCTTCCTAGATATTATCTTTTCTTCCCCCCTCCCCCCCCAAACAAATTTAAAGGGAAGAGATAAGGAAGGGGAGAGAGAGGCTGGCTGCGAGCGGCAGGGTGGGGTGGGAGGCTGCAGCCGGCATGTGTAGGAAAACCACAAGCCTTTCTCGGGCGATGTTTGCTCGGGTTTCTTTTGCAAGCATGGCACAATGGCAACTATTCAGGAATCAGTCAATACGACCTGGCACTAGCAAGCCCTAAAAACATATATGCCTCATTCTCACAGAGCCTAGGAATCATGTTTTTAAGTGGGATTTACTTTACTTTGTCAACAGAACAGGTAATGTGGGAAGTCCCTGCGGTAGAGTAAAAGCGCTCACCGTCCCCTCCTACAAAGAGACCATAAAATCACCTTTCCTGGCCAGCTGAAGAGGTCCCAGAATAGGTGGCCCTAATTGACAGGATTTCCCCCGAGCAAAAATAAACTGGAAAGGAGAAATGCCCTGGGAAACACCCAGGGAATCAAGCCGGCCTCCCTCGGGGAGAGGGGGCTCCCCACGCCGGGCATCGCCCGCCGGCGACTTCCCAAGGGGTGAGCGGGGCGAGCTCACACGGGTGCCGGGAGGGTGGGCAGGGAGGGGTGCTCCCGGCCACGAAGGGGTTACGAGCCCGGCGGCTGGAGCTGTTTGTCACCGGCACCCACCAGAAAAAAAAAAAAATAAAAAAGAAAAAAAAAAGAATTACTGATTAACGTGATCTGTCAATATGCCTTTGCCCCACGGGACTGGAGCCGATCTATTACCTGGCACCTCCTTTGCCATCTCCCTCACCTTGCTAAGCCTTTACATCCCTCGCCTGGCCCTGAGTCACGGGTAAACACCGCCGGGTGCCAGGCTGCGCCCGGGCTACCTGCCCGGGGCCGGGCGAGCCTCCCCGCCCCGGCGCGGGCTCGGCCCCGCATCCAGCGTGGGCGTCAGGCTGGGCTTGGGGCTCCTGCGAGACGCGAGGGGGGCAGCTTTCAGAGGGCACATGAGTGAGCTCCACACCTCCCCGAGCCGCACAGACAGGGCGGAGGGGAAAGAAAGAAAGTGGGGGGGGAATCACTCGCAGGCACAGAAAAAAAATAATTTTTTTTTTTTAAAAAACAGTTGGGAAAGTTTATTTCCCGTAGCAGAGCGTGACTGCACGCAAGGGAAACACGAAAAAAAGGAAAAATAAATTAGTACCTTAATTAAACGCGCCCAGATGCGCCGCAGCTGCACAGGGCGGCAGCCCGGAGCCGGAGCCGCCCGGGGACACCCGTCCCGGGGACACCCCTCTCCGGTCCCGCCGCTCCCGGGCTGGTCGGGGAGAGAGCGGCAGCCCCGCCGCGGGGAACAGCCGCCGGGAACCAGACCTCCTCGCGCAAATTAATTCATCACCGAGATTGTTAAACAATTTGCAGGGCGGGAATGTTGTTGGCTGGGGTTTTGAGGTTGGGGGTTTTTTTGCCTTTTTTGTTTTCTTTTTTTTTTTTGGGGGGGGTGGGGGCGAGTGTTTTGTTTTAAACTCCTCTCTGGGGGCAAACAGCAGCTGGCAGCCAAAAGACTTTCTGAACTGTTTCATCTGGGGAAAGTGAGAAAACTGACGTCTGACTCTCTCCGCATTTTAAATATGTTTGAATGTAATTGACCGACCGCCGCTATTAAGCGTTTGACGTGGCTGATGGTGCTGTACTCAGGTGCTTTGAAAGTCCCCGAAATTGCTCATTTGCAGGAAGAACTTGTTAAAAATAAAGGGCTTGGATTAAATTAAGAGGCTAAAGGCATTTGTTTGTGCGAGCGTTCGCATCACGATTGTGTAAGCACTCCTCCACCTCTCTCTGTGTATCAAATTTTTAGTTCAGAAAAGCCTAGTAGCTGTGCGGTACTAGCTCATAGAAACCCCTCACTGTATTTCCCGAAAACCTCGTCTGTGCTGTAGGACCTGCTGTGTTAAATTATGATCCAAAGGCTGTGGGGTGGGAACAATCAATCAGAATACCTGGGGTAGTGTGTAATGTGTGTGCTCTTGCCAGCGGGAGCAAGCGGCCCCTGAACACAGTCCCCCAGCAGGTTAAATAAATATGATACTATAGACAAACCGAGAGGATCACATGGCCGCATCAATCAGCTGTTGATAAAATACAATCTTCCTTTAATACACGCTGGGAAAGTTATTTAACACTTACAAAACCTGATTCCAGTGCTGTTTCTTTTAGTAAAAGGGGAGAAAAATATTCTTTGAAAGTGCAACTCTTCTTAAAAGGCAAGGAGAGGTGACAGTTGCATTTTCCTGGGGGATATAATAGAAAGCTTTTAATGAAGCCACAAACACTGTACAAAGTACGTGAGCCACGATGCTGGAAAAATACAGAAGCTGTTAAAAGAACAAGTCAATGTAAAAGTGGCCGGCGTCGATTCCAGGCTGCGCATTAGGGTTTATTTCCCTTTCATTCATGATTTCACAACCCGGGTGGCTGAAAGGCTCCCGAGAACTGTTTCTTCTTGGCATGCAATTAGGGACGAGCACCTCCAAGGAGGAAGAGACCGGCAACTCTTCCCTCCCAGTTCTGCATTTACCGGAGCTGCTGGACAGTTTGAGCGGCTGAAGAAGCAGGACAGACACGGATACTTTTTTTTTTAATAGCGTTTGTCTGAGAAATTATAAAACATTAGAATTTCCTAAAAGAAATCAGTTCTCCTGGGTATTTGTTGAAACAAAAAGTTGGTGGTGGTGACTGATCGCGGGGTTTTTTGGTCGGATTTTGCCCACCCCACCCCCCCCCGGCAGGTAGGAAGGAGTGGGGCTATTGGGGTGCAATGAGTTTTCCCCGCCTCAGGTAAAAGAGAGCGGATGAAGTTTTGCTTATTGAGATAAAAAAGGCTGTCGCCCAAGTATGCTTTGGGATTCTCGCCCGTTCGTTCCCTTCCCGCTTCCCACTCACTTAAATGCGCCTTTTTTTTTAATTGCCATCACGGTGCCTTGTGGCACTTTTACCCCATGGCAGGCCCCGATCCTGCCCGGATTTCCCCTGCGGGCTGCAAAGCTCCCAGCACGTTTGCAGCGATGTCGGCAGCAGTTGGGGGTTCAACACCTTCCTCCGGTCACCGAGCCCCTCTCCCGCCGACCTGAAGCTCCTCAAGGCACGGGAAAAGCCAGCACCGAGCCTCGGGCAGATAAGGCATAAATCACTGGGCAGCCAAAGCCTCTAAGGGGGAAAGGCGGGAGGAAATTCTGCCAAGGCTTCCCCTAACAAATGAAGATTAATGCCCACTGTAAAAAGGAAGCGGTTGGAAGTGATGTTTATACAAGAGAAATCCTGGAAATGTGAGAAAGAGGGGGAAAAAAAATGCCAAAAAACCCCGGGAGGGTGACAGTCCCGGGCTGGTGTCATCCCAAGTGTTGAAATCCGTGGCTGATGATGAGTCAAAAAGGCGTTTGACGCCCTCCCAGTCCTTCCCGTAGCGCGGCTGCCAGCGCAGCCTTTCCAGCTGCGGAACCTCCACGCCCCCCGCGGCTCCGCGGGACGGGGGGTCCGGCCCGCCCGGCGTCGCGGGTGGGCGCCGCTGGGATGCCCGGAGCCCCGCGGGTGCCGTCGGGCCACCTCGGGGCGGGAGGAAAACGGCTGGGAAGCACGCCCCGGGACAAGGGCAACCCACGCTTGGGCGCGGAGCCCGGGAGGGGGACCTCGGCCCGGTACCCCAGCCCCCGGGGGCGAGGGGGGAGGCGGCAGGGTCCCCGCAGCCAGCCCTGAAGGAGCTGCGGGCGCCTCCGCTCCTCTGATCTATTTGGAAAGTTGCGCTAAAGAGCTCTTTACCTGCAACAGACACCCTTAAGCACTCTCCAGGGGCTTGTTGGGCAGATGTAATGGCAAGGCCAGGGGGTCTTGTTTGGCTAGACGTAGGGACATTTGTCATGGCTGACCTGTGAACTTCAGCTTCTGAGCCCAGAACTGTAAGGAGAGGCTCGGGCTAATGTAATAAAGCGAGAGAGACAAGAGGAAAGGCCTATCTTGCCCCAGGGCCACCACATGTTCACTCCGTTTTACTGTCAGTGCTACATGGAAGCTGTGGCTTCATTTCATATTCCATTAATATTTACAGCGGCGATTGAATTTCCCATTACAAAGTTCACCATACACACGCTGCTAATATGAAATATTAATAGTATTGTGCACATTATGAAAAGTCTTACTATTAAAAAATATGTATCTACTGGGCAATTTGCGGGGGTAAATTCATTTACTGTGTCCACCTGGACCAGGGGGACCCGCAGCCCCGGCAGCGCAGGGGTGCGCGGAGGTTGCGCGGCAGACCGCGGGGGCGGAGCGGGGCCGCGCTGGGAGCAGCTCCGGAGCCCGGGTGGCACCGCAAGAAGCAGCGTGTCCCTCGCAGTGCCACCTCCGTCCACGCAGCTGAGTCGTTTGCTTTTGAAGGGTCACGTTTTCCATCTGGTCTGGGGCATCCCGCGATGCCCAAAGCGCCTTTTCCCCCGCAAAGGGATGAGGCCGGCGAGGGGGGGGGCAGGCGGATCCGACGGGGACGGAGGGGTTTTAGGTTTTTTTGACCGCTTCACCCGCACCAGCTCGACTTTTTCGAGCGGGTTTGAAGCACAAGCGAACCCTGTGCGCCTAAAAGATGAGTAATCGGGCATCAACTTACTTCGCGGACCTCAGCGGAGTCACTTCCCAGTGGCTGCTCGGGGCGGGCAGAGAAATCCTATCTCCTGTGAAAGGAAAATTGGCCGCCAGAGTTCCAAAAGTGCCCCGAGGATCAACTTGAAATGAAAGTAAACCGATAATTTCCAGATCGCGTGGAAAACAGAGCAGTATTGAATTTAACCCGTGCAAACTTAGCCCTGCAGGACGACCCTCTCTCTTGGAGCACTTTATTGTGCTTTCATTTTGGAGAGGGGCTACCCAGGATTATTCTGCACTTTTAAAAAAAAAAAAACAAGCACAAGCAGCCCTTCCTTTCGATGCATCGCCAATCTGCACGTTCTTGGGAAAAATATAAATTTGTCACTCGCGTGTGAGCAAGGTGCAAGGGAGAGAAACGAGGGAGTTTGGAAGAAGCAGAGTTGGCTCGAAGGATCGTCTGCTCTTTCCCCCCACCCCCCCGCATTTAACATCCGCAGGTGTCTAAAATGTTAGGAAGAAAAGTTGGCGTAGCCTGGGATTTTCATAGCATTTTTTTTTTCCCCCGAGATAACTTTAATTGCACCGATGCCGGTCTGCGACTCAGATTCCTTTTTTTTTTTTTTTTTTTTTTTAAAAAAACTTTGTTTTCTGTCAGGAGCTGGGCTGTATTGATCTACATCGGTATTTACTTTCTGCTGATTGCAGTAAGTGAAAGCCGCTGTAGAGTCACTCTCTTCACCTTGAATCTTTGGTGAAGGTTGTGTTTGAACTTCGCTGGGAGCGTTTCACCTCCCTGCTCTGCCAGATTTAACGGTTTCCTATAGGTCTGGGCCCTGGCTAAGCTGTGCCTAGGGCTGATTTTTCCCTGCCGTATTTTGACCATGGGGAAAAGACAGAAAGAAGTCCCTGACCAGCTCTAGGTGCTGCAGATGTGGGTATAGATATATCTGTTAGCGAGCAGATCATGGTGGCTCCTCTGTTTTCCCAAAGCTTCCTTCCCCCCACGCACAAGGAATAGACGCTATTTGTGACTCTTAATAGGTCTGGATTAAGGTAAATTAGGAATCCTTAGGTTCGTCTCTCAGCTTGGAGAGATGACAGGCTCCAGGAGGTACGGACGGGTGACATTTCCACCATGAGATCCGTCCTTCCCCCCTCCCCGCTCTCCCCCCCCTCCGCATCCCCCCCTTCCAGCCCTAAATGTGTCATGCTTTGTCACATCCTCTGCGTGTGTGTTTTTAGAGAACATTTGAATAAAAGGCTCGATGCCAGGTATTGGTGACACAGTGGGTGGAATTTGCAGCCTTTCCACAAAGAGTTGGAAGCCTCCATTTGCATAAGGTCAGGGTACAGCTTCTCACGGAACTTTAGCAGCATCTCTGTCTCTTAGCAACACTCTTGCACTCTTGGTCCCTGCATTAAATTGACTGGTCCTTTCCTTTTCTTCCTTTCATAGGGAGGCTTACAATAAAATGTCACCCTTCCAACCTGTGCCTGTCACCCAGTAGGTCATCTGTTTCTCTTACACCTCCTTCCCCCCCCACACACACCCCCCACACTTCATCTCCAATTAGGGGATGAGATTATTCATTTGGTGGATTCCCAAAACTGCTTCATTTTTTATTTTGTTAATTAATATTAATAACATTTCTCCTTTTGTATTAATAAAAAGGAGCCCTCATAAACAGTGAGGAGATAAGGAGCAAATTGCAGGCACCTGCAAAACAATGGGATTGGAGAGGGGTAATAAGGCGAGTGGAGATAGAGAGAGCAAGGTTTAGGTCATCCTCTCCACCCATTTAGTTGATGCAGGGTTGAACTCAGCATGGAAGCCTTCAATGTGCTCAGAATATTAGAGTCACCCCTCTTGGCTCCGGCATGGGAATTGGTGACAGAATACAGATGCTGATAGGTGGTGTTAATGGAGGGTCAGGCTTGGACAATAGTATCCATCACTTGCCTCATGGCTCTGCTGTCAGATGGAGTCATTTCTGACTGCTCTATCACCAAGATTTGGGAGAGATTCAATTATTACATTCAGCTTGGCAGCGGTAGATACAAATCTATGCCCAAAGGACCGGAAAAATCACCCCTCTCTCCCTCTCTCTCTCTCTCCCAGAGTGGGTTTTTCCCCTTTCTAAATTAAAAAAAAAAAAAATAATAAAAAAAGTCCATGCCATTCAGCATGCTCCTCTGCTAGGAGTTTCTGGAAAAAAATCAGTCGCCGCATTGCTCGGCCTGAGAGTTGCCCGGCAGTGACACCGGCACTGGGAAACTTCTGTGGGCAAGATTACTGCGGGTCCCCTAAAATTTGAAGCCTGTACCGAGAGTTTGTACCTTCCCCCCCGCTCCCTGCCTCCCAGGACTTCGGGCTCTGCATCCCTGGCAGGGAGGTAAATCCCGTCTCTGAGGGTGGAGGGCTGACAGCCCTGCTTCACCCGGGGCGGATTGGAAGATTATTTATCAAGTGCACAGAAAGTGCCCTCATTAACTTTGAGGACGGGGCTAAAGGACAAACTTTAACCACGGAAAAGCTCTCCATTTCCCCCTTCCTACTTTTAAAGGTATTTAAGTGGTGATAGCCGTTTTAAATTCAGTCCGGATTTTATTCCCCGGCTCCCTGTGGCGAACTGATCCACTTCTGAGGAGGAATGGCTTGTTTTCTCTAACACGTTATCCATCTCTTGAGTGGTGCAAATGCTAAGGTGAAACCTGGTGCTTTTCAGCGGTATTTCTTCAAAACTCTTATTCAAACGCCCCCCTCCCTCCTCGCTGCTCCTCCCGAAGCTTTCAGACACTGTAATTCCTGCAAGATAAATTCTCAGGTAATGGGTTCTGAGAAAAAGCAACAGAGGTTAGGAGTCAACTGCCTCCTCTTTAATAATTCACATGTCATATTTCTTCCACTTTGTCAAGTTGGCTAAAGAAGATGGGCAGGGCTGAGACAGGCAGACACTTGAGTTTATTATCCGAGGGCTGGGGGGACCCAGGGAAGGGCGATGCCCTCTCTTCCTCTCCGAGAGGGGCAAATCCTGCTGCCTGGCCCCCGGGTTGCCATCTGCTCGCCCACCTCCCAGCGACTTTGCAAAGGAACGCTTGTTTTCCATCAGATGCACTCCTGCCCGGCTTTCCTCTTCCCCATTCGTCCCTTCACTTCTTTTACTACCATAAAAAAGAAAAAAAAAAAAAAGTCAATTTACAAATAAATCTGAGCGACATCCCATGCTCTGTTTATTTTTTTTTTAGCCAATACAGTGCGATATGTCTCCCTGAATTGTAATAGTCTTTCGCATGGGATATTCCTCTGTTCATGTTTGTAAAAGTTTCGGGTCTCTCTAGCTCAAATTCAGATAGTTTTGGATAACCAAAGGGGAAGCTGGGGTTTATTGATAAGGTGAGGAAGCTTGGGGCTGGGCTGTGTTCCTTCAAAGCAGCAGTGCGACAAGATCCCAGCGACTGCAAGTGTAGGTAACAACTTGTCGCTTAAGTGGAAGAGGCAAACGGTTGACTCTTCCGAAATTTGTCATCCTTTCTTGCATGATACAGGTCCCTGAAAAGAGTACAAAATCGATACATTATAATCCCATCAGTCCCTGCTAATTTGTCTTTTCAGATCGCTTTAGAAAAACTTCCAGGATTTTCTAATTTTCCACTTTCTTACCCCATCCTTAATTCATATTTCCACCATGGTTCCCCAAACCTATCTTCTAGCGTGAGTGAGGAATAATGTCATGTACCTGTGAACGCGCTGGCTGCATTTTGAAATAAAATATAAGAAAAGGAGAAGAGAAGCGGCTCCCTGTGCCATGCCACCTGCTCTCGCAAGCACGGATACAGGTGAAAACACGAGTGACAGCAGAGCAGAGAATGTCTTTATTCTTCTGGGAGCTGCCTCTTTTCTCCTCTTCCTATATTATGATTTTCCTCATGCTATGGTTTAAAGTAAAACACTTTTTTTCAACAGCCTTTCATTGAGGCAGCAACACATTTTAACTGATCTTTTGCAGTGTAGTCTCTTCTGTGTGGCTCTAAGTCTTACCCAGAAACAGTAAAGGCATATGCCTTTATCTGTCAGATTTAGGTAACTTTATACATGAAACGGAAGAGCAAGCAACTTTGGGGGATTTAGCACAAGGACTTATCAGTGTAAGTAAGGATAAGAGCAAACCCTGAGGCCCATGGGACATTTGCCCTCGTGATAGTGGCCAGGGTTTGTTACATTTTTGGTTAGAGGCTCGTGACTTTCACCCTTTCTGCAAGCATCGTCTCCAGAAACAGGCGGCTCCAGTTCACGGTGCAGATTGCTCTGGGATTTCGTTGGGGTTTGTTTTTCCTTCGGAGGAAACCTCTCACGTTACTGGGGGTTCAACACTTCAAAAATAAATCCAAACCCGGAATAAGACCCATGAGCCAAAGAGAAATAACAAGCGTCAGACGCTGACAGTCACCTGGCCGGCAGGCTGGAAAGGGCTGGAGGGAGCATCTTCTGGGGGGGGCAAAGGGATGCAGAGGTGCTGCGCGCTGTGATTTGTGCCGAGCGCGTCTGCCTTCGGCTCTTCCGATGAAATACTGTGTGGCTCCTGGCTTGCGCAGGGGTGGCAGGCTGGCACAGAGGTCACCCTTGGGCTCACAAAGTACACGCGTGTCCTCATACTGTCTTTGCGATTGTCACGTTTCTCCCGGCCCTTGGGGGGAGGACGAG
The DNA here is from genome assembly GCF_028500815.1 of Rissa tridactyla. NCBI lineage: Eukaryota > Metazoa > Chordata > Aves > Charadriiformes > Laridae > Rissa > Rissa tridactyla. The sequence continues at coordinate 6,023,863 of NC_071474.1, forward strand.
GGGGTGCTCACCTCCCATAAGGCATAAACTTATCCCGACTGAAACTCTTAAATTTACACTCTGACACTTCGAAACTTTTTTTTATTTTTCGAGACACGAGCACTCTTTCTTCCCCACACCCCCCAACACCCCCCCTCCCACCCCCCCGGCTCCCGAGATGTGAGTTTATTTTCCCGGTGCCAAACCGCTCCCAGAGACACCCGGCAGGCGCCGAACGGGGCTTGAAGGGAGAGACTGAGCCGTCCTCCATTGGCAATCAGCAATGAAACGCACTTGAAAAGCTGCCAGGGAGAATTAGGATGGTAGCCCTATCCTGCAAAATCAGATGGTTTGAAGTGTCCCTGAGCAGCTGTTAAGCTTGTTGGGTTTTTTTTTATTATTATTATTATTATTTTTCCGGCATATTTTTTTTTTTAACACCTGCGAAGTTTGTCTATGAGGATGCCACTAAGGACAGAAGTACTGAGTGCTTGACAGACTCCATAAAGTCCCTGGCATCCTTCTAACGACGTGACAGGTCCAAGGATCAAGCGATGGGAGCCGGGGTGCGAGCGCAGCCCCCGGAGACCCTCTCCCCTGGCAGGGGCTGGGTGGTAGCACATCTCTGCAGACGGGCAGCTGATGCCCCCCCGGCCCCAAATAGGAAAGAGACGGAGAACTTGGGTGGGCAACCCGACTGCAGCTGGTTCCTCCTGCCTCAGCCACACGCAGCCCGCCCTGCGCGGCGCAAAGCGGGGAGAGAAGCTCTCTAGACATCCAGACAGCCCCGATTTAATGGCAGAAAAAAAAAAAAAAGGGAAGTCTGATGCTTTCTGGTCCTTGTTTTCCCAGGAGGAGATGGCGTAGGTACCGGGACGTGCTGGGGCTCTGCCGGGGCGGGAGTCGCCCGGCTGCTCCGCGCAGCCCCCGCAGCTGCGGAGGATGCGCGGCGCCGGCGGCCGCCGGTTGCATCAGGGTTTCTGCTCACACCTATCGTTTGGAGTCATCTTCGCTCTGTCTTACAAACATCTGGAGCGTTTCTCCCCCACCCCCTCCCGCCCTTGATTCCACTTGCTGTTTCTTCTTATGGAGTTCTCCATGTCTCTCTGCAACTTGTCATAACCTGTAATAAAACGCCCTTTTCGTCGGGAGTTAAAGTCCAGAGGGCATCAGATCCATTTCCAGCTGACAGCAGAGGAGCGAGGCAGGACAGGGGCGGGAGGATGGCTTTTGTCTGCCTCCAGGGCTTTAACCATCTCACAGCGAGGCACCCAGAGGGCAGCCGGACCCAGGTGTCCGAGCTAGGTCGCCCCCTCCAGCCCCCCCGGGTAGCGCATTGCAGCCTGTCGTGGTCCCCCAGCACCACACTGGGACCAGGACTGGGGCTCCTCAGGCAGCCCCTGCCCCAGCAGAGCCCGCAGGTCCCTGCCAGGGAGGGCATTCGACAGCAGAGCATCCTCACGTCATGGACCAGCCCAGCTATGCTAATTATTCTCATTCTTTATAATTCTTATTCTTATTCTTACTCTTACTCTTAATTACTATTTCTATTACTGATATCATTAGAGTACACTGGAAGAAACATGGCCGCTATATGTTCTATATACTATTATATATTACGTAGAAGGCAACATCAGACAGGTGTGATCAATATGTGCTCTTTTTATGTCCACATTCATATGCATTGAGAATAATGCACAACCATAAATATAAACATCTATAAATATGTGCTATATATGTATGCATGCTTATATACATATGCACATTTGTAAGCTTGCATGTGTATCTGTGCACGTGTGTTTGCACATAGAGTAGGCGTATGTACATACATAGATAAAAACAGGTTTTCTGTGTGTTATACTACACAAGAAAGTGTGCATCCTGCCCAGTTTGTTGCCTCCTCTGTTTGCAGAGGGGTGTGTAGGACTGGAAAAGTACACCAGAATATAAGCTGGGTGAGGCCAACGAACCCTTAAGTGGTTAAGTGTGATTTTTATACTTTTTTAAAGACCAAGCAAACAAATAACAAACAGAAAGTGGGTTAAAAATACACCCGGCAAGGTGCACTGTAACCCTGGTGCTGCCTGGCGCGTCCTGGCAAGGGGTCAGGCTGTGGGGCTGGTGGTGAGGGCTGCGCCTCTGATCAAGTATTTATGGCCACTGCATCTTTGCATACCATTTACTTTGCTTTCTTTAATGGTTTCCTCCACTCCTTTCCCCGCTCCTCGCCGCAAACAGCCTCAGTTCAGCCCCAGCCGCCGTGATGATATCAAGAAAGGTTTTTCTTTTTTTTTTTTATGGTCAAGCCAAAGCGAGGTCATTCTAATAATACCCAAGGTCACTGGTGGGAGCCACTGAGTCTCCCAGTCATTTTTCATTTGCTTGCAACAGTTAATGACAGTCACAGGGATGGAGCTGGGAGCTGATGGCCATGTGATGTCACCAGCACATGCTAGGGGATTATAAGGGCAGGTACAGGGCAGGGTTGTGGATTAAAAACGAGGGAGGAAAAAAAAAAATCACTATTAACTGCTTCACTACAGCAGCTTGGTGGAAAAAAAGAAAAAGTACAGACAAAGGAGGGGGATTTTTCTCCTCCCCCCCCAAATCAGTCCTCCAAAATGCCAGCTCAACGGCTCCATTTTTTTCCAGCTTTAGTGACTCAGCTGGAAAAGATCTGCCAAGCGTGTGAGAGGAGGCACCGCTTACTGTACCAGCTGCTGGTCAAGAGGTTGCAAAAGCAGCCTTGCAATTACCCGGGGGTGTTCCTCTCCCTCCTACCCAAATCAAAGGCCTCATCCCTTTCCTCCTGCCACCAAGGGCAAAGCCTGTGGTGTTACCAGCAGGAGTCAGACATAGACAAGTTTTTGGACCTAGACAGGTATGTTGTTGGGGGGGGTTTGTTGATGTTTTGACTTTTTCTTTCTATTTTAGCTCCCCACTTGGTAAAAAAAAAAAAAAAAAAAAAAAAGAAGAAAGAAAAGGAAGCAGACCTCCCGGTTAGATCTCGCCCCGGTCGGGCTGCGGTGCTCCTTGGTTGGAGGAGCCCTGGGGGAGGAGGTGGGTATTGATTTAACCATGTGCACCAACTGCGAGGTTCACGCCGCAAAGTGCCCCTCACGCAGCCACGGTTGCACTCAGACCTGCCCCTCGCCTCCGAGGAGTCACCCCAGAGAGCTCAGTCCTCATGTGTGGCCCATCGCTTAAACCCAATGCACTGAAACATTACACGCCGGAAAGCCGCGCGTTTGCACCGGCCTGCAGGGACTGGAGGAAGAAGCTACATAAATCAACCAGATTCCAAGTTTCCTTAGAATTTAATAAACATAATTATATTCTGTTCCAAACGGTGCAGAGGTAAGAAGTTTTTAACCTGTAGGATAACTAATAGTTTGGACAAAGTATTCTTTCTCACTGGGAAACAAACCAAGAGAAAGATAAATTGCATATTAATCTTCACTCAGCCTCTCATCATTGCACTATTTTGTCTTAGTTGTCTCATCTTACTGCGTTTATTTATGAAACATGACCTTCCCATAGCCTTTATTTCTGCATTTTTAGTCTTTTCTGACATATTAACTGTATAGTGACTATCAGTTTCATTGTTTATTGTCATCACGTATCTTTTAAAAAAGGAATTCCATAAAGAAAGTTGGATATCAGTTGAAATTTTTGTCCAATACCATCATTTTTAATAATTCAATCTACAAAAGCAAAAAAACACCAATTGAAGTGTGGCAGTCTAGAATAAAACAATTAAGGCAGAAAAGAAAACAAGCGACTTTCTGGTTTATGTGAACACCGAAACTCTATTTTTTTTTTCACAGCTTACAACCATGAGACTTTACGAAAGTCTCACTATTGAGGTCAACGGTCTTTGGATCACCTCCTGTTTAAGGCAGAATGGATCAATGAGATGAAGAGATGAATTCAAACTGATATAATTGTCGAAAATACACTGAGATGTGTAAAACTTTCCGTTTTCTGTGTCTGTTGTCTTCTCTTAATGCTCATTCCTGCAAATAACTTTTCTTTCGAATGCCGTGTCTCTTTTGAATGAAAAGGGAGAAGCAGATGCAGCTGGAGGCTGAATTTTTGAGCCAAATCGTGCTGTTGTAAACAGTCGTGGCTGCGGTGAAGCCCTCTGAAGGATGCTGAGCTACGCCAGCGTGTTATCTGCTCTGAGACCTGTTGTTAAGGTTCTTCAGGTGTTTTTACCTAGCATTTACTTCAGTAGTTCTGACAGAATCAAAGGCTGATTTGTTTATTTCTTTTCCCTGAGAAAATACAAACCCAGGTGCCGCTCCTCGGACGAGAAGAACGCGGTGCCTTCTTCCTCTCTGCCTGTTTTCCACAAAAATGAATAAAGTCCCCTCTACAATTAGGCCTGGCTTGATTTATCGTAGTTAATAGGATTAGAGCGTCGGCCTCTCTCAAGAATATTCAAATGCAGGGGAAGAGTGGTACCGAGTTGCTGGTGTCTTTCTTCTCCCCCTGTGATGGGCACAATGACACACCTCCAAGCAGAGGGGATTTGTCCGGTGGGAGCAGGCAGATTATCTGTATCTAGTGAAACAAGGCGTGCATGGCAACCTTTGCCAAGGCTCAAAGCCAGAACCTACTCACTATAAAATAATTGTGTCACTACCTAACCAAGGCGCTCTTCATGTTTCATTTATCTTTTGACTGTAATTGAACGGTTGAAAAGCAAAAAATGTAGACAAATTCCAGCTGTATTGAGATCTGTTTCTTTCTCTGCTACCGTGGCCCATCATTAGATAGTTTCCCTCTCTGTACAGAAGGTCAGAGAGTATAAATATAAATTGCATTTTGCATTACTTCTAGATGAGTGAAGCTGTCAAAGCAATAATATAAGCTTTCAGTCCCACATTCTACCACTTCTTTCCCATTTTTTGGCCAGGAGGTCATGTGCAAATTGAACGTGACAGCCCAGACGACATGTCCAACAGACTTATATTGTTAGACTGTTCTGCCATGGCACTCATCACAACATTAAACCCACATCGGACTTAGAGCTCTTCAGTAGCTGCTAACAGTAGCTCAGGCTTCTTGCGAAAAAAGTTTGTGTCCACATCAAGCTGATAGAAGAATAACAACTCTTTCGGAGGATCTCGTCGAAAATGCAGGAAAAGGGAAAAATATCTCACAGGCATCCCTGAAAGAGCTGATCATAGTAATGTAAACTTTTCATTTGAAAGCTGGGTACATTTATTGCGTGTGTGTGCATGCGTACTCTTCCCTTCTGTAAAATATTGCTCCTGCCTGAAGTTTAGCTGAACATTCTATTGTCTTCTAATAAGCAATAATTCAGTATTTAGTGGATATTTTTGCTATCAGCAACCAAAAGAGGGGGAACAATCCCCTAACTGCCCACCTCTTTTTACGCAAAGTTAGCTTCAAGTCTGTTGGACAAAACACTGTGTGTGCCAGTTAATAGCACTGAAGATTTGGAAATAAATGTATATTTACAGCACTAAAATCTTCATGGGCAGTCTCCACTAGCAGCTATTTGGATGGTGCGGTCTAAATTAATTTGTGAAAATAAATGCTACTGAATACTGTATTTTGTATTAACTCAGAGCAAAGTTTGTCTCCAGAACGCCGAAAGGATGAGATTGAGCTTGTTGTCTTCAGCTGAAGCAGAATCGAGTGTCAAAGCAGCTTTAGAAAGTTCTCTGCGCTGTGCACAGTGTTGGAGAAAAGATAATGCTGAATGACAGTGAAACAAGATCGCTCTGGGGACAGAAAACCGCATTTCAGGCCTTTCACCTTTAGGTATCTAAAAATGCAGCACAGGTTGTGAACGACTGAAAATTGTTAGCATCTGGCAGCGGTCTGCTGGCCTATGCTAAAGAGCTGGTGGTCGTAGTCCAAATCTCGGCAGAAAGGAGTTCACGTTATAAATGACATTATCTGGCAAATCTTTGCGATAGTCTGAGCAGAGGGGCCAAGAACTAACTTGGCACAGAAATCCGTGCTTCCCCTCGTCGCAGAAATGTTCTCCCCAGATAAGGGCTGAGGCATACATATGGATCAAGAAAAGTCCCTGCCACTCTTGCTCTACTAGCTTTCCATGAATTAACAAAGAACTTCATTTTCAAGGACTATCAGGCTTTTGCATTTTTATTATTTTTTTTTTTCAGAAGGACTAAACTTAGAGTGAAGAGTTTGAGTCCCATCTGGTACAAATCGGTAGGGGCTTTGCAGGCTTCAGTAGAGCTACACTGATTTACACCAGATGATGCTATTAGAGGACTGAACTATCCAACAATAATTATAAAAAATGTCTTTGATTATGCATGTGCAACAACTATTTATGTTTACATTGCAGAGATTTGCATGTAGCACAGTGGGGAGTATTTTATCTCTTCAAAACATTGCACCAGCATAAATAATCCACCGACATTCAAATGAGCAAAGAAATACCCGCTTTTTACCACAAGATGGACCATAAAGGTTTTTCTTCATGCATCTTTTTCAAGCAGATTTGTCAATAATCCTCAAATGCAAAGTTCATTCTAAAGAAAGAAACATGGAAATGGGGGGGGGGGGGAAACAGATATGTCCTTTTCCAGGTGGTTATAGATTGCTCTGAACAGCAAGTGAGTCTAGATGCAACCAGACGATCTTGTACTTGAAAGAGAAGAGATGGGGGAACTAGGGTAAAGTAGGACATCAAAAATGCCCCATAAAAGGCAGTACCATACCTCGTTTGACAGTGTTCAAAGCAAATTGTCAAGGAATACAAACCAGCTCAAATCCAGAGTGAACACTTGAAGCAATTGGACACAAACCTATCAAAGGCGGAGGTGGAGATAACCGTGTGAAAACCGGGAGGTGTTCTGTTGAAGTATCAGCCTGGAACGGCACAACAGAAATTACCATTGGGGGAATTACACTGACATTTCAGCTTTCAAAATAGACAATGCTTAAAATATGCAGTAATATGTTGCACCTTTGACTCACAAGAGGAAAGGGAGATGAAAGCGCAGGTAATATTCCTTTGATGTTGGAACTACATACATAGGTCTCCTGCTTTGACTTCTGGGCTTTTTTTCCTACTTGCTAATTGTGCTTTGGAGGTGCTTCGAAGGCATGAGATTTCTCAAATAAAGGCACGTTGCTCTACTTCAAATATAGCTTTCCCCTTGAGAAAAGGGAGGAAAGAGTCGCTGGCATTTTAAGTTTGATGCCCAGCAGAGAACTGGAAGATGCACAGACACCTTTTTCATGGTCTGGCTCCCTCCATTCACCTTCGTATCTTCCTACTCATGCCCCAGGTGCTGGTGACAGTCGCACAGGTCTGGCGTGGCAGCATGGCCATGATTGCAAGGACAGGACATCTCGGCAGACGTCCTTGGATGAACTCGCTCAGCCCCAACTCAAAAAGCCCCTGGAAGTCACTGGGAGACTCCTGCATCGTTTTTGTACCCAAAAGACCTTGCTGCCTTTGAGAGCAACCTCCGCTTTTGCCAAGGGTGTTGAGGCAACAGCGGGAAGTTTAATCAAAACATCAGGAGGAAGCAGAGACTCAAAGACTTGACAGCTCTGCACTCTCGGCTGTTTCTCTTGTTGAACTCTGGAAGAAAAACCAAGGTATTCCTCCATTTATATCCAACTGAGGTAGATTTTGCCCCACGTGGGAAACCACACAGCACTGAACTCACCTGGCTGGCTTGGCAAGGACTCCGGCCTGTTGTCCACAAATCACGTTGCCTCAGTTTCCCTATCAACAGAATGAGGATGTGATAATGATAATTTGCCTCTTGGGAGCACTCTGAACAGTAATTAGTGTTTTTATTAGCTCTTCCAAGACGAAATGTGTCACTTAAATGGTCAGAGTTATTAAACTGAATTTAATTGGCAAGGGCTTGAGAAAAAATTTCTGTCATAAAAGGATATCTTTGAACAAACGAAGGAGCTGGTGGACCTGATCCTGGCACAAGGATGCCCTTTTGTGTGGCAGAACAACACAAGCTCAGGATGGGGAAGGAGAGCCATCACACCCAACACTCTGGGTCCTTTAACGGGAGCCCAAGATGAGAAGTCGTATGAGGTACGTGCTCAGCATGAGTAAGAGACAGAAACCCGAGTTTAACTTCTGAAGTAAACAGGGTGCAAGTGAGCTTCTCTAGAAATTCTGTCTGCTCAAAGCAATGGAAGAAGAGGAAAAAAAAAAAGGCCCAGGTTCTAGCAGAAGAATTTAACAAGGGCAGCACAAACTTAGTTGGGAGCTTTCAAACACCAGTCGGATGGGATAACTCCATAATTTTGCAGCTTTGTGGATTTGTTTTTCTCTCAAAGCAGATCTCTCTATTTTGATGCCTGTTTTTTTTGGGGGGGGAAGTAAGCTAGAGTCTTCGAAACCCAGACTTTAATCCTAGCAAACTGGCCAAACCTCCAGGCACGCTGCTCACCAGAATTTCAGGACAAGAGGAATCTGTCATGTTATCACTACAAAATGGGGGCAAATTTTTCAAGATGTCTCTGCAGTGAGACTCAGAAATCTGGTACTAAGCCATCAGGGGATTTGCGTTCCCGGTTTGGGTTTCCAGCATGACAATAGCAAGTTTAACTCCAAACACACCCAAGCTGCACGAGTGCATGAAAAAAACCAAAGTGAGAAAAGCCTCTTTGCATTTTCTGGGACAAGCATGAGTAAACTAAAGTGACAACTGTACTTTTGCATTGCATGCAGGCTTCCTTTGATTTTTTCATGAGAGCTCGGACACCCAGAAGCTGTGTTTGTAGGTGCAAATCAGACAAAACAACAAAAAAAAGTTTTACAAACTTCTCCTGTTTTGAAGTCAATGGATGTGGAGCGCTGAAGTCACCCAACAGGTATTAATTTCATACTCCTGAAATTTATTCTGTTAATGATTGTAAAGCTGTCTCTGTATCCTTAGAGGGAATATAACGTCCAAGGTATCAGGGAGCGTTGCGATAGGATGAGGGGTAACTGAAAGAGGAGAGATTTAGGTTAGATATTAGGAAGAAATTCTTTGCTGTGAGGGCGGTGAGCCCCTGGCCCCGGTTGCCCAGAGAAGTTGTGGCTGCCCCATCCCTGGAGGGGTTCAAGGCCAGGTTGGACGGGGCTTGGAGCAGCCTGGGCTGGTGGGAGGTGTCCCTGCCCAGGGCAGGGGGGTTGGAATTAGATCATCTTTGAGGTCCCTTCCAACAATAACCATTCTATGATTCCATGATTCTATAAACATGAATCTGTTCTGAGTCTAAATCCAGTCCTCTCTGTCAGCGGGGTGAGCAAGTGTAGAGCTGGGCCACTGCTTGCTCGTTGCGTGAGTGGAGGTGGCTGAGAGCCTCTGCAGCATACAGATCTGTGTAGGACTGGACAGAATTGGACAGTTTCGATGTGGTTATAGACGTCTCTTCCTTAGTGGCACCAGCTCTTGCAAGCTGCCAGATCTGTTGAGTGTGCTTCTAAATCTGGTGTTTATTTTTCGCTTGATTTTACTCTCCATCATGATTTAACCAGCTGGGTAAGCAATGTTTCTCTTTCCAATTTTATTGCTAACAGGTTTTGCCATGGCTCCCTTTCTTCTACAGTTTATACATTTTTAAACTGGTAGATGCTTTACTAATATTTGTGGCTAATACGTCCCTTCCCTGAACCACATTCACCACACTTACAGTGTTCTTTCAAGTACCTGTGTCAAGGCTACCGTATCAGTGGTTTTCATCTTTTCTTCCAATCTAAAAGAGGAGTTTGGGATGGTCCATTACAGGTACTTGTGCCATACACTTCAGAACATTCATTTAAGCGTACTTCCTAAGTTGTCACATTAGTGCAGACCCAAAGCAGAGGGTATAATCGTACAGTGGATGCCGGGTGAGATGCTCTTCTGGGGTAAAGTGACATAGCTGTGTGGTCTACCGTAGTTTAAGGTGAATTTTTGAGACTGGTCTCTGCTTTCTGCTAGTCCAATATGGGTACACAGTTGTTTGTGTGTTTGTAGGTATTTTATTATTTGTTTGCATATGAATTCATTACATGTATTTTCACGTTATGTGATAAAATACAATGAAAACAGTTGTAAATTTATCAATCCAGAATCTTCTTTCTTCTCTTTTTTCTCCTCCTGTCCCCCCTTTACTAAAAGACTAATAAATTAATGCTTAGGGAACCCATTCAAGATGCAGAGAAAACTTGTGTTCAAACCTTCTATTTCTCTTTCTATTTCACTCTATGAATCACTGCAGATCAGTTTGTTATTCTTATACAAGGATCTCCGCCTCAAAGGTTTCGATCAGGAAGTCATACCTAGATTTGAGAAGTCTTAAAGTTTAACTGAAACTGATGTAATTTATTTTTAGACATTCATATTTCCCAGTGGAAGGAATACATGCCTATACACGATTCAAGCTAAAACATCTCAAGGTCCCCTCTACCAGAAGAGTTTGTTAGGGCTGTGGGTTGGACAAACCGACTACAACCTCTTCCCTCTCCCAGGAACAGCATCTGCGAGGAGGCAGTGCCCGAGGCGAGAGGAGAAATGGGCAGCGCTCCTCAGCCGGGGTGAACTGACCCTTTAACCAATTCATAGTTACCATTTGCTTCCCATGTCATCTCCTCTAATACACAGTTTTATAATGTCCTTATTGGAACCTTGATTTTTTTTTTATTTTCTTTTCTAGAAGAGCTGCAATCATCGGCATTATTTTCCACAGCTCTAAGATCAGTAATCAACACAAACCATCACTATCTTACCTCAAAGCATTTACTTTTCAGATCCCCATTATCAGTTAAGCTACAATAAACTACTGTTGTTGTTGGGATGGTTGAGGGCCAATAAAAGATTTCTTGAATAAAATCATCCCTCACGTATAGTTGTGCATGAGCAGGGATGACCAACATTTTCAGAGACTTCTCTTCAAACCCACTGCAGGAGCAACTTGAAACACCAGTCCAAATTTTAATTTCTGCTGAGCAAAGGAATTGCTGAGGAGACGGGGTTAAAGAAACCGATCACTGCAAGTATCAATTCCTTCGCAGGCACTGTCAGCTGAGTTCTTATCTCCTGCTTTGTCACCCACCTCAGGCTGTTGCTTTGGTGATGCCTGACATAACACAACCAGCCAAAACTGAACGTGGTCATCCTGAACGTTTGCACCACGGCTCATATCCTCGAAGGTGTTTAGGTGTCTACTCATTACGATGTGGCAGGGTGGCTCTACACTACCCGGCTGAGTGACACGGCAGTGCCCGAAGCCAGGCTCACCTGGCTCTGCAGGACTCCCCCAAAGAGGGGGCACCAGGTGGTGCAAAGCCACTGTAGTGGATCCGGTGCCATCTGCCCTCCTGGCCATGAGCACAGAGGCTCTGGGATGCGCCAGCAAGTCCTGGCTGCCAGAGCAATCCCTCGGTGCCACCGACAGCTTGTGTGAGGGACAGGACTGTGTCCAGATGGCCCCAGATTTTTAGGAACTGCACTGAGAGATCAAATCTGAACTCACCCCTCTCATGTCAGTGGTGGGGGCTGACAGCGCTTTCTTCTCCCGTATTCCCCCTATCCTACTCCTGTCGTCTGCCATCCCTGACAATATCATCACTGACAGTGCCACCCCATCACCACACGGGCTGGCAGCCATCCCCAGCTCCCCCCGACCTGCACCGCCTGTCACCTTCCCTCCACCGCCCTTCTGAGGTCCAGACTGGTCTGCTGTGTGCCCCCATCTCCTCCTCTCTGCGTCTCCTTCCTCACCGCAGCCTCCCATCTGTCACCCAGTCCAAAAACCAAGTGACAAATCACTTTTCTCAGCATCCTGTGCCTATCTTCCAGACATCTTTTACTCCCCTTTTTTCCATCCTACAGCAAGGTCATACTTCTTAACCTCACTTCCTAGATGCCCATATGCTTTGTTTGTTTGTTTTTTTAAAAATCATTCTTTCTTACTATATCTCAGTTTCTTTTTCACCAACGATGCCACCTTGGATCGTCTGCTTATCCACATCTTCTACAGCTGCCTTTTTTCCTCCATTCTCCTGATCCTGCCTTCATGGAACTCCTTCAGCATAAGAGTGGCCAATAACCCCTCTTTCCTATCATTTAAGAAATCCTCCTGAGATGGGAACTTTAAAAAAATGGTCAAGATCATAACAAATAGGTCAGATGCAGCAGCCAATCTCTCTCAAAAGTTGTCATGTAATTTAAAATGGCCACTGGATGCAAAGTGTGTAACAACTGTGTAAGGTGACGGTGAAGCACCCTTTCCTTCACTGTTTGAAATTTATCCTGTAAACAGTTTTGGCTTTGAGGAGCACTTGCAGGATGCGGATGGACACCATTTAACAAGGTACATGTTATCATGCAAAAAAAAAAAAACAAAAACCAAACCACCCATGCAAACAAAAAAAACCCCTTTTCTATTTACTAAGATTTCCTTTTATTGAGGATAAATTTACTGGTAGGACTAAGGAGATTGCATCTCTCTTCCCTCACTAGCAAACAAACCACGGATTCCCAAGAGAAGAAATACGCCACCTCTATAATGGTACTATTCAGGCCCATTTGTGAAGAAAACCTGCTCTGCGCTGCAAAACCAGCCCTTCTCACTAATTAATCTCTTTGCTCTGGAAAATATAAGTGTTTCTTCCTGACTCTTCTTTTGTCTGCTCTAGGCACACCACGAGCTCTCGCTTCTCATCTCCCTCCCCTTCTCACCAGTGTCCTTCTTGTCACCAGTGACCACTGACAATCACGTCAGGCAACATCTTGACCCTTACCCCGACGTTTCAAATAGGCCGGTTCTTTTTTATTTTTTTATTTTTTACTCTCATCATTGTACGTTGACGTTACCGTGCACCGGCCGATCATCGGTTCAGTTTGCCTTGCCACCCAGCTTGCCTCGAGTAGTGTCTTGTTGATTGGATTACACCTGAACAGCACTTCAGCTGTCTTAATATCGGGAAGTTCACCGGAGCCCCTATGATTGTTACCCTGTGTCTATCACTTAAGCAGACCAAGGCTGTATTTCTTCTACTCTGTGAAACAATGACTAACTGGAGCTCTGAACCCTGATCAGCAAAAACCCTTCAAATATTTGCAGGTATTCTGTCATTTGCCTCTCTGCATTCACCATTCTTGGCTGAAGACATCGCTGATTTTGCTGGGGAAGGAGAAATCATCCTAACGCAGCACAGAAAAGCCACCACCCTTCTCCGAGTGCTGGTTCTGCAGCAAAACCTGCACTGCAAAATGTGGAGAAGGATCATGGAATATTTCTAAATGCTGTAGAGGAAAGAGCCACCCCCTTTTCCCACGTGTGATTTCCAGAGAGACACATAAACCCCTTTTTCTCTTTCTCTGAATATCAACACATGTCTCTGTACGGATACACACAGACATGCGAGGAGCCGCATTCAGGTTGCAAAGATTTAAAAGGGCCAGACGCAATGATTTCTTACCAGAATTTAAGGGTCCAGAACAACACAAAAATATCAGAATCAATCAAATTATTTCTGAAGAAAATCTAAAAATGCTAGAGATAAGGGAGATAATTCTTTAATATCCAAGCCAACTCTTCTCATTCTATATAGGCCAGTGGTCCCTGATCCACAGTCCTCCGATGTTTCCTGTGGCAAAGGAAAAATTTTTTGAAAAGTTGAAATTGCGACTGGCAGGCAGAGCAAAATCAAATGTTGCTTGTGGCGCGTTACTTGATGTGTGTGAGTATTGTGCCAGGTCAGTGACCCTCAGAGGGGCTTGTTCTGCTCGTTCGCATTCCTTCAAGCAGCAGTTTTCAGCCTTTGGCCAGGAGCGACCTTGTGGTCCGTGAGGCAACCTCTGAGTGACCGGGAGAGGTAACACCAACTGGCAGGTCTGCGGTCAGCGAGAAAAATGGCAGGGGCTGGAAAAGTGAAATGGCTTGAAAAATCCTGCCTTGTGGGAAGAAATTAATTTAACTCTCTACTTCTAGTTCCATCGCTGAGACAGACCAGGATGAAGCTGTCAAACAGGCTGCTAAAAAATACACACAGATCATTCTAATAATGTTAAAACACCTAGAGCACAACCTAAGTTTTGTAGATGAAAAAATCAGCTGGCAAATCTACTTTTCATCCCATTAGTTTTAAAAGCAATCAGGATGGCACAGTTAATAGCGTGACTCCCGTGTTTTGTGGGGCACCCAGATAAAGACCAGTGGGTGGGACGGGAGAGGTTGCTTCAATCCCATCCTCACTGGGAGCCTCGGGAAGCTGTGTGCATCTGGACGGCCACGCACGGAGCAAAAAGAAACCAGTTCTGCAAAGGCACCAGAGGATTCCCCTCCACTCCCTCCTCCTGGTCAGTGATGGAGTTAATGAATAAGAGCAGAGCTGGTTTCATTTGCCACAGGCTGGTTGACGTGGTAGTCCCTGATGAAACCCATGACCATGGTGGATCAGAGTGATGCGCAGCTGGGATCTGCGAGGGACGTCACTTTAACAGAATAGATGGGAAAGAGGATAGTCCCTCTTCTTGCCTCCAACTTCCCCTTCTTTCATTTTGGATACATCTATTAAAAATGACAGATGTTTTATACATTTAAGTAGATGCTTGGGTGGCATAAACCATCACGGGATTTTTGAGAAACCTCTGATAATCTTTGGGACCATGGTCTTTGTAAAGCATTCAAGCCAACACCTCATACAAATCTTTCTAATTTAATCCGGACTAGTTGAGACTGGGTTACATTTAGGTCAGGGAAAATCTGCTTGAAGAGCCATCAGTTGAGGCAACCAATAAGAGGAGGAAATTACCAAATTACCAGACTCGGGGCAGGCGTCCCCTGGAGAAAGGCTGGACTCTCCATGAGTTTCCTTTCAAAGGCTTACTTTGTGCAGGAGAAGGCTCTCACCTCCCGAAATATCAGTTCTGTCAGAGATTAATGGTCTCTTTCCATAGCAACACCTGACCCTTCCCTCCCCTTGCTGTGATTATACATACATATATACATATATATACATATAGATATATTCCCTGTCTAGGGAAAGGATGGACAGCTGACAATTTTCTGTGGCATCAGCACAATTTAATGAAAGGAAGGCTTAAAAAAAAAAAAAAGAGAGAGAGAGAGAGCTGGAATACTACTTCTAAAAAAAGAAATACAGGGACTCACAGGATCCGCGACCGTGTCAACGGCACAACAAGCTGTTATCAGTAGCTTCAGACTGGATCCTGCTTCCAGAAGAGACCGTACTACAACGAGTATTGAATAAACGTGGGCGACAGCACTTTGGAAACAGGCCACTGCTGGGGCAGCTGCAAGGAGCTTGCAGGGACCGTCCAGGAAAAGCCAGTCGTCTACCCAGAGGCAATGGTCCTCTCGCAGGCAATACCATAATGTGGGTCTGCAAGTGCCTGGCTGAAGTCCCGGCTATATTTGCACCATCTCTGTTCACTGCTTTTCAAATGAAAAGCACATACTTTGTGTTAGAAGCAGAAATGTCTTTCATGGCATCGTTCAGCCCACAATATGTAAAACGGGTTGGGTAGAGCTCAGCCTTCTGACACCTCTTGCAAGGAGGAAAGTACAAATAAAAGCAAGAGAGAGCTGCACTCAGAAAAAACATAGTACCTGGGAACGCAGTAAATAGGAGCCGGAGGGGAAGTCCTTCCTGGAGAAGACTCCAGAAGTAATATTGTATTTACAGGAAAAATAAGTTTGCATAAAGAATTGAAGAGCTCAGTTTGCGAGAACATAATCTGTGCACAAAACCAACCTATAACCAAAGGGGAAAATGTGGTCAGGTCCAGGAACACACCATAAAACCATTCAAAGTCCACACAAAGCTGCTAATAAAAAATCCTATGAAGCAAGGGGTAACATCTCTTGATAAAGGAACCTGCACATGGGAGTGCCACCCAGCACCGAGCAACAGGCTGCCGCAGGTGATGGGTGATACTGAGATGTTCCCAACATGAGAAAGAGTAAGTCCCGCATGCCTGGTCCAGCACACTGAAAGGGGAGGGAAGCATTCGGAGCAGGTGAATCCTACAGGACAAGCTCAGGGCAAAAGTAGATCCCTTGACCATGTTAATAGAGAAACAAACCGGACTTTTAGCATTGGGAGAGCTGATGAACTAAAAAACAATAGCTTGCACAGGAGGGCATCGCTGTATTTCAGAAATCCAGCATAGAATGGATCCACAGCCTAGAGATAAGGGAACTTGCAGGTAAATTGAAGGCTGGCAATGACCCAAAACCGCTAAAGAGTGCACTGAAAAGCATCGACTGTGTGCTACTGATACTCCAGTGCTCTGATGTGAAGAAAAGGTATTGCCCGGGGAAAAAAAATCATTCCTAGGGGCCAATAGATTAGGTAGTGTGTTTGTTCCAGCTGTGAGGAGCAGGAGGCAGCCTATCAACATACCAAAATATCTTTGCATCTCTCATTAGAGCTGATGAATTTTTTTCTTTTTTTTTTTTTTTTTCTCTGATGAAACAGATGTCCAATTCATTGCATCTGAAACATTTTGTTTCATCCCCGAAGAGCTGTGCTCCTCACCCTGGGGCAGTCCCCCGCTGAGGCTGCCCCACAGCTCCGGGCCCTGCGAGCTCGGGGGGCCTTGGGGGCCGTCGGTCGGGAAGGATTCCCGGGTTCACGGCCCCGGAGCAAAGCCGACAGGCGTGTTTCAAGGGAGGCTGAAACAAAGGGGTTTGAAATTCCCAATTTGTTAACCTTATGGACCCTCCGACGCTGCTCACAGCCATAGGAGTTAAAAAGGATGGGGAGAGGGGTGAAAAAAAAAAAAAAGACAGTGCATTCCTTGCGTGATATTATTATCCCGGGGCCAGCGTGGGCTGGGGACCACTGGGACAGAACAAAGAGTCAACGCAGACGTCAGCGTGCTCAGACGGAGGGTCCCGCTTGCTGAATGAACCAAAAACTTTTGACTTTTTAATCCCAAACTGAGTCAGAAGGTTATTAGACCAAAGACCGCTGGGCCTAAACCAACAGCAAGCCCCTGACTGACAATTTCTACCGATTACGCTAATAAAATACAGGACCTCTTTGAAGCCGAAGCATGATTCTGCTCTTGCCATACACAAACCATCCCGGAGAACCACATGTGACGCTTTCCTAGCACCTTTCCTCCCGTGCTCGTGTGCAACTCTGATGAAATATGGTCCCACTAAAGTCACAGGCAAATTACATTCAGCTGTGTTTGAGTAACACAAATGCGCTCACCTATATGTTTAAAAAGCTGCTTCCAAATCTAACAAAAACTAAAGAAACTCACAGGCAAAGATAACTTCTTTAAATGAGCCTGAAAGAGCGAAAGCCAGAAAGGAATTTTTAGCGACAAAGTTTGATGTAGTGAAACTCTCAGCGGAGGGCTGTATCCTTCCTCGGTGTTTACACCGAGCTCTGAACCTTGCGGCTGAATTAAGGGTTAGCTTCTAGAAAAGATATCCACACCTGACGTTAAAGACTGAGGTGATAATAAACTCCCCAGGTCCTTCAAAATAACAGTTCGAAATATATTGTTCACTTTTAAAACATTGTTAATTATGACACTTTTAAAGCTAGATGCCAGAAACCCAGGAGATCAGATTATAGTCCCTACGTCTAGCCGCAATTCTGATCCAGCGTCTCCTCTCTGTGAGTCGCCTCGCAGACACACACCTACTCAGATATTTTTATATTCTTTCTTTGTAG
Source organism: Rissa tridactyla (assembly GCF_028500815.1). Lineage (NCBI taxonomy): Eukaryota > Metazoa > Chordata > Aves > Charadriiformes > Laridae > Rissa > Rissa tridactyla. The sequence continues at coordinate 6,041,525 of NC_071474.1, forward strand.
CAAGACATGAGTCAGTAATGGTAGGCATAAGTCGGGAGAGCAGGAGAGATTCCCAGATAATCACCTTAAAAGGCAAAGTCCCTCTTTAATTTTTTTTTAATTTTTTTTTTTTTGTGCTGAAAACAGGAAAGATTTGCCCACCTGGGTGTCAGTAAACTTTCCTGGGGTCCACATCAAGCTGATTTATTTCCTCTTGGAGAAGATTTCTTTACGAGGAAGAATATGTCCAGATTTACGGTAGGATGAGAACAAAATTAGAGTTCTCAGGAGGGCAAAATCAGCTTTGGATAATCACTGGAATTGTCTTCAGCTCGGTCAAATGAAGAAAGTTTTAATCAGAAAGCGACTTTTATTTTGTTTACCATTTCCCACCACACCTATTAGGAAGAAACACCTCAGCTTAAAGCCTAAGAAAGTACTAGTTGGAAAGAGAGAGCTCCTAGAGATGGTCCCCGAGGGATGCTGTGACGGTGTCCCGCGCCCTGTATCAATGGCCAAAAAATTGGTCCCCTGATAACGCGTCCATACGGCGGGGCTGTGTGTCAGAGCTGCCCCGGGCACATCTAGGAGCTTGGGGTGTAAATCAGATTAATGCAACGTACAGCACAGGGCAGCGAAGGGCCCGCAGGAGCCCAGAGGCGAGAACCCCCCGAGCCCGGCGCTAAAACCCCGCCGGAGTGCGCGGGGAGGAAGCACGGCTGCCCCCGCTGCCCTCCGCGCCGCCCCGCGCCGCCCCGCGCAGCCGGACCCCCGGCCTGAGGGCCAGCGCTTTCCGCGTAAACCCCGCGGGCTCCGAGGCGGAGGGAAACGGGGCTGTAAGCGGGAGCCCCGGAGGGTGAACGGGGGTGGGAGGGCGGCGGGCGCGGAGCGGTGCGGATGCGGGCGCGGATGCGGGACCCCCCTGGCAGGGCGGCCGGCTGGGAGCTACGACACGGCCTAAGAGTGCAATTAGCATTATCTTGATGAATTTATAGGCAGCGAGTCCTTGCTGTGCCTTTCAGAAGTCGCAGGGCACTCTGTCCCCATCTGTTCCTTTATGATTATTACTTCACTTTTTTTTTTTTTTTTTTAAATAGTAATCGTTGACCTAATATATATGACTGGGGGAAAGGGGGAAGATGTGGCTCCTACAACGTCAATCAAAACTCTTCCTCAACCCCCCCCTACACGAACACTTCCTATCTCCCAGCGGTACTGGCAAGATGTTCTTAGCCAAATACATGATTCTATTAATGAGCACTTATATTTGCTAAGGAATGCAAATTCTTTCTCTCCGTGTATTATTAGCTGTATCAGAATGTTTGTCCTTTCAGTCCTCTTTGAAGTTGAAGGAGGAAAGGCTGTTATGTGGCACTGAGAATGGAAAAAAAAAAAAGAGAGAGAGAGGGAAAAAACACTTCTAACTCCTCCGGGTTTTTATTTGTTCTCTTGCCAAAAACGCCAAAGGTAGCAAAAGTTACAGAAATTATTTTAAAAGTGTGGTTTTTTTCCTCCAAATTAGATAGAATTCTTCCAACTGATCGTCCCCTTTTAGTAATAATGGGATCTAATGAACAGCCTGCTTTGAATTTACTTTATAAAATAATCTCTCTGATGCTCTAGAGAATCTATTACGAGTTGGAAGGAAATAAATCCAATTGCCTCCCCAAACATGAGAACGGTTGTTTTCAGGGCTTTAAGCTACAAATGAACACCCTCGCCCCTTCCGCGCCGCAGAGTTTTTGGCTGATGCTGCGACGCGACCGAGCAGCGCCGGGGCGCTGGGGCTGAGCCCGCTGCCCGTTGCAGCCTGGAATTCCCGGCGGGATGCGCGGAGTTTGCGCGGGGGCGCGGCGGGGCCGATGCGGGTTTGCGGCGGAGCCGCGGAGCGCGGGTGCGGAGGGGTTTTCCGCTGCGCTGCGCGGGGGCTGGGTCCTCACCCGCCCCCCCCGGGCAGACACGAGTGGGGGGGCTCTCTGCAGTGAAGTTTTTATTCCAGATAAGCGGGGGGGTGGAAATAGGGGGCCTCTGCGTCAGCTCAACTTTTGTCATGTATCACTTTTCCTCTTGAAAGGTGTTATAACAGCAATTCAATTACAGTAAATAGTGTACATCATCTTCACAGCTGGAAAATTCTGTAACTAACTGTGACCAAACGTTGTAAAGGAATATAGCTTAACCAGTATTACTTTTTTTGTTGCTGACCACAGGTTAATTAATTTCAAGGAGCTTAGTATATCTAAACAGAAACACACTGAGATGCTGGCAAGAAATCATAAAATATAAAACGTGGAATTAGGAAGATCATGTGAAATCTCCACAGCAGCGTTTGGTGCCTGGGAACAATTCAGGCTGTCCCTCTCGGCCAGTCCCCGTCTCCCCCCCCCCCCCCCCACCCCTGTCCCTGGTCCCCCAAAACCAAGCGGAGACACCGAGCAAACACCCCAGAGAACACACTCGCGTCCAGGTGCCCGCTCGGGGGTGGGCATCCCCCGTGGGTGTGTGCCGGGCAGCGCGTAGACCCGCGGCCGGGGGTGTACACGCCGTGTGTCTGTGCTGGGACTCGCGTACATACACTTCCAGCAAACCACGCTTCCACGGCAAATGTGGACGAAGCGATATATACATTACAGGCCAGACGTATAGACTTCGGCTGAGCACCCCCTTTCAGCCCGGTATTAACCGTGAGCACGAAGGAAAAGGGTGTTTCAGGTCAGGGCTGCGAGATGCGCGGAGGGGGTGCGGGAGAAGCCCGTGTGAAAAACCCGAGTGAAACTCCCCACAAGTCAAGCGCAGCTCTCCTTTCAATTAAGGTAATACTAACCGCCGTCTCCCGTTGCAATTGAGAAGATTTAAGGGGGATTTAATTTACTCGGAGGTATCTGAACAGGCGTTATGCACCGCAGGAGGTGTTTCCACTCGACACACGTAGCTGGTGTTGTTTCCACCTCGCCGTGGGGCAGCCGGGGGAGCGCGGTGCCCCTGCCCGCAACCGGCTGAGCCCGCCGGGAGGGGACACCCGCATCGGGAGCGGGGCGGGGGGGGGAGGTCCCGAGGGAGTGCCCTGCGGGAAGGGGGACAGGATCAGGCCCGGGGAGTCACATCCAGCCGGTTGGGACTCGGTGCCGCCGCTGCCACTCAGCTCGTCCTGCGAGAGGGGGGAAATTGGATGCTGGGAGGAAGACGTGATGAGGCATCCCGATTTGGGGAATTCAAGATAACGTAGAGCCTCCCACTCCCCCCCCCACAAGAAAAAAAAAAAAAAAAACAACAAATAATATAGAGACCAGGGTGGATTTCCCTGTGAAAGGGAGACAGGATCGGGCTCTTTCGCCTGCTCCTGCCCCGGGTTGGGGACGCTCTCGCCAAGCGGACTGGAGTCACCAGAAGCCTTTCCATTAATTTCCACGTTTGTTAGTGCGCTGTTGGCCACACTTCAAAACAAAACAAAAACCACCAACAAACCCCAAAGCAAAATAAAAAAGCCAAACCCACCCTCGATCTGCGAAAACTTTATTGAGCAAAAAATCTCCAGCCACGGACCATCCCGCTTCTCTTTAAAAAGGAAGAAAGTATAAGTCGCCACCTCCAAATTGCAGTCGCCAGCCCTAGAACAAAGGTCCGAGCCCCCACGTTTTGCAGTTGTCAGGACAATCTTGTCCATCTCTAGGGTGAAAGGAATACAAATTCCCTACCTCCTCTCCCTGCGCCCCAGCGAAAGCCCGCAGGAGGGGGGATCACCGCTGCAACCCAGCGCCCACCGCCCTCTTTGCAAGACAGCTTTTTAATATTTCAATTTTTATTTTTTTTTTGTTACTCTTCCCAAGTAAAAGTTTGAGAGTTAAAGCCCTGTCCCGCGTCCTTGCCCAGAATGGCAACGATTCCTTTCTTCCGAGTTCGTTTGCTGCTTCTCCTCCCCTCCCTCCCCTCCCTCTGCCCAGGTACGAACTCCCCGCAGCGGGACGGCACCTTTTCAGAGATTAAAAATTATCAACGCGATACGAGCACAAACGTGCTGGTTTCCAGGGCAGCTCGACGGCAAAGGCAGAGTTAGGACTTGCATCAATTTTTCTACTTTTTTTTCCTCCCCCCGAATGCAGTTTGTTCAGTTCAAAGCGGGAAATTCGGCAGAAGCTGCAATTTAGGTTGTGCACGTGCAAAAATACTTGTGGTTTTTTTTCCCCCCAAGCAGGAAAATAGTTTTTATAAATTGACTTAGTTCTGTTTCTCCCCACTGCCCGTCGAATGCCTTTAATCTTGCGTCTTTCTAACTCTGTTTCTCAGATTTTCTGTCTTTATTTCCCTATTTCTGAAGTTGCATCCGAAAACCTGGTTGCAAACACATCACTGCCCAGATACAAGCACAAAAGCCCGAATCCTCCTAATTCTGGTTTATCTTTTCTGGAGGGGGAAAAAAACCACAACTCTCCCCCCAAAAGATGTTTCTGATCATGCTTTAAACCAACCCATCACTGCATGTTCGAATTACTTCATTTTAAATTCTTTAGTCTTGTTTATTATCTTCAGGAAATTGCTTCCACTACCGCGTAGGTTCAATTTTTTGTGACAGAGCCCAGAAATATTCCCAGCAGAGGAAAATACACGGCAAACGCATCTCACAAAAGTTTTTTTCTTCACACCCTCAATCTCGTCGATAGTTTTTCTTCTTAAAATTCTCATCCTTCATTTAGCAAAGGTGGGGTCCGCGCAAAATGGGGGGGGGGTATTTGTTAATTAACTGATTGCTTCAGATGGCAAGGGGAGAAAAAAAAAAAAAAAAAGAATGTTTTGTTCATTATTGAGATGTCATTTGCCAGAGTTACCACTGTCAGATTCGGGGGGGCGGGGGGGGGGAACGGAAAACTTTGGCCGTTTTAAATACAGGCTTTCTTATCATAACTTTAGCAATGCAAATCTCCGCATTTTAGGCATTTTGCAGAGGTTATTTTCTGCTTCCTAGCGTGGCAGGGCGGTTGTTTTTTATTTCGAGAGAGATTGTGAAACTGCGGTTACTCAGCGGAGTCCGAATCCTTTTTCATCCCTTCCAAGGGGAAAAAAAAAAATCATCTTTGTTGTTAATATTTTTTTTCTATCGTAAAGAAAAATATATATATGAGGACAATTTGCAAAAGCCCATTTTCGCTGCTTCCCTGTCCTCTCTTTACCTGAGAAAGCGCACCCGGCGCCAGAGAAGTTAGCTAAAAAAAATAATAATAAATAAATCAAACAAACAAAAGTCCATCCAGGATGTGAGAGGGGGGTGAGTTTTTACTATTTCTTAAGATTCGGCTTGCAGAACACCTAGGAATAAAATGCAGAGGGGGAAACTTTCCCTTGATCCGAGGTCCCCAAACGCTCTCCTCGGAGCTAATTAGGAAAGAGCATCCCGGCAAGTTCCTATTTCCAAACCCAGCTCCTTCATTTCGGAAAGTTACCCGTATCGTTTCTTTTAGAAAGCACAATAATTAGACCTGAGCTGAGTTAACTACTCTTCCTCCTGGTCAACAAATCAATAGCAATTAATTTGAAATAGCTGAGACGATAAAACACTTCCTATTGCACCTGACCTTTCCGAAAGAGTTATAAATAGAATATACTGAATATATGTTTTAACACAATTCCCGTTGGTTTAGTCCGTCTTTTGCTGTTTCTTGGCCCTTCGGAGGACACTTTTTAATTTTCTATTTCCTTGCGTTATTCCGACTTCTTTTTTAGACTTTAAACAAAATTTCTTAGAGCGATATATTGCTTTAAATAAAACAATAATGGGATGAGCTATTTGCAGCAGAAATAATTTCTTTACAATTAAGTTCGAGGGGAAAAAAATGCGATATAGTTCATGTAAGCATATATGATGAATGATACGGTATTAGACATGAATATATATGTAGGCAATATTATATCACTTATGCACACTGTTCCGGAGGACAGGAATTGATCTAAAATTGAAATTGTAGAGGAAAAGAAGGTGATGGGGTGGGAGGACTGCAAAGGGAAGAGATCAGAAACGTTTAGGTGTGGAATATTAATTATAAAACACAGAACTCTCTTCACTTCTCTTTGCTTGGTAAGAAAGCCTCGTCTTCCCCCACTCCCCCTCTTGCTCCCTCTGCCTCTCTTTTATTGGAAAGAGGATCCTAAATTCCTTTTGACTGATAGGAAGTTACAAGACAAGATGCTATTTTCTCTTTCTTTTCTGACAACTCTGTCATCCCAGGGATCATAGTCATGTCAGAGTGTCTGTCTGGGAGAAGAAGGGGGAAAAAAAAAAAAAAAGGCAAAAAATCACTGAAGCCTGTGGCCATCTTTGCATCAAAATTTTTCAGACCTCTATTTTTGATTGTGATCCCGCTGATCTGAGTTTGAAATGCGAACGCAGCAAAGCCCCTAAGCCTTCAATCGTGTGAAATTTTCAAAAGATCTCTAGAAGCAATCTCAGGCTGTCTGACCCCTGACAGGCGGAGATCTCTTTATACCTCTCTCTGCCAGCACTTCATTTGTTGGAATATCTTTCAGATTTGCACCTCCAGATGACAACCTGAGTGTTTATTATGTGTATGAATCTGAAATCTTCACTGCAGTACAAAGGAGACGTCTTAAACATCATATTTAATTTCAGATCATAATTACCTGCTCCTCTTTTGCTTCTAATTATCTATTCCTCCTTCCTCTCTGTGGCATGTTGATATTTTGTTGATTCTCCCTTTTAATCAGCCTTTCTTGCCTTCTTTCTGTTTTTTTTTTTTTTTTTTTTTTTAATCGTATTAGTTTAGTCCACGGGGGAATTAAACATGTCACGGTGGACACACATCATGCCTATGTGGAGAGATAAAATTCTAGCGATGAGCGCGTGTGTGCTCCCTATGGCTCTCTGTATACATGTATGTGCTCTGGAGAAATAATAACTATTCCTGCCATCATAATCCAGGTTGTTAGTATGCTTCATCTCCCATTAATCTTTATACATCAATTTAAATTGGCAGCAGTGTTTATGTTTTGTCCCGTGACGTAGCAGCAATGTCATTTGGTAGCAACCGAAGCAGCCGAAGCCCTTTAGCATCCCTCCTTTCGAGAAAGCAGAAGAGGAGGAAAGGGGGAAAATACAAATAATTTTTTAAAAACCCCAAACATTTCTAACTTTCCCCCTTTTCTTTAAGGGAACTTATATGTCTCTTTCCCGCCCTCCTGTTCACCTGTTTAAAAGAAACCTTCTCCTGCCCCAGATTCTCTTTGGAGAAAGATGGAGCTGGTTACGCCGACCCTGGGTCTTTCATTTTTGTTTTGTTGGCGTTAATTTCTCAGGTGAAATAGCCGTCCACTTAATAGCATGGCAGGTGTCATCCCAAGCATCCAGCTCATTTGCACAGGCTTGCTAAGGTAGGACCCCGGCTTGCTCTGCAGCTTAAAAAAGGGGGGAAAATCAATGATTCCGGCGGAATGGGGAAAGCCCGCAGAGGTGGGAGGCTGCTGCGGGACCCCCGGCGTCCCCCCTCCTCCGCGGCGACCTCCCATCTCCGCCAAGGTGCTTAGGAATTGAAGATAATATTTATTTAATTTTTTTTTTTTAATAGGGACTTCACATCGTTTGTCCCTACCCCTATGCTATAGATCCGTGGTGTTGCTATGATTAACTTATTAAAATAACTCGTCATTAGTTTAATTTGCCCCGAAAACGCCTGCCTATGTGTTCAGATGTTTCTGTATTTATCCATTTTTTCCCATAAAACTTGTATTAAAACAAAATGTTACTTTTCTTTCTCTCAGGAGCTGTATATAGAGACCCTCCCTTTTTGAAATAGACCGCAGGGACTGTCATTAGATCAGATGGCAAGCCTTTATAGAAAGTGTTTTGCATAATTACATACCAAAGCCAGAATAGTCACCCTCACATTTTATGGGTCACAAACCATCAACAATTGGCACATTATTGTCCAAGAAACCCCAGTCCATTCACTGATAGAGAAAACTAGACTGCCTAATCTAGAACTGAAGAAGATTGAAATTTCTTCTAACAAGAACCCAGAGAAGATTATTTTCAAACTGACAACGTGTTTACATATAGTTATAAAGTTCAGAGGACCGGTGGGGAGAGAGAAAGGGTATAAACCACTAAACATGATTAAGAATCGCACAGTGGCCTAATATAGATGGTTCATCAAAAAGGAACAGACTGAAAGATCCCCCCCCGCCACCCCCCACCCCCCCCGCCAGCCCCTCTCCTTTTCAGATCTGTTCCCTTTTCTACCGTTGTGATTCAGTAATTAAGATATTCTTATTTGGACAGACAGCTCCTCTGGTAACTGAATAATATTAGTTCCCTTTGATGTCAAACTTTTGACAGTTATCACACTAGCATTGGGCAATTTAGCACAAATGCCCTCTTCTTTTTTTTTTTTTTTTTAAAGGGGGAAAAAAAGTCTTTGAAGAAAAGTAATAAGTGTGATCGCTATCAGCAAATGATGTAAATCTCAGTGGACAGGCATCCCTGGGTATAAATTACATTTTGTTGTATATAATGAAGCGAGTTTTGTTTTTACCTCATTCGCTTATCATTGTCCAAAATTAAGGCAATAATCCCACTTCCTTCACACCAATTCACCACAGTCCCTCTCCCCCCTGATTATTTTCTTTTCTTTCACAGGAAAATTGGACGGTTTTCCAAGCCCTCCCTCCCTTTCCCCCCCCCCCCCCTTCCACCCCCCTTCACCGCTTCCCACCCACCCGGCGCAGCGCGGAGCCACCGGCGCTGCGGTGCGGGGGAGCGGGCGGCAGCTGCGGGCGGAGAGGGGCTGCGCGGAGCCACCCGCACCGGCTCCACGCTTCACCTCATCCCCCTAAAGCCCCTCCTTTGGCCACTGCCAAAAAAAAACAAAACAAAACAAAACACACCACCCCAAAACCCCACAGGCCTTCGCCTGTGCCGCTTGGCAGCAGCGGCGTAATAATAATAATAATAATAGTAATAATAATAATAATAATAACAATAATTAGAAGTAGTAGCAAGAAATAAGGTGCATCCCTGGGCTGGATTTGCGAGGGGCGTGGTGCCCTGGGAACAGGAGAGCTGGTTTCTGGGAGAGATGGGGAAGAGGGGGGGAGGGAATTGCAAACATTGCAATATCCAGTTCGGGATTTAGGGAGAAAGGGTCTCCCGGGGGCTGCTCGCCTCTCTCCAGCATCCTCCCCCCCCTCCCCACCCCGCAGCCCGGAGATGCCACCCGGCTAGGAGATTGTCACTGCAGCGTTAGGGACGAGCCCCCCACCTGGCCCCTCTCCCCCCGCCCCGCTCCGGGCAAGATGCCTCCACGGTACCGGGTGGTGATGGGGTGGGGGAGATTTATTTATTCTGCTTTTTTCATCACAACTTTGCTTGCGGGAGGGAGGGGGAGGTGGGGAGTGAGGGGAGAGCCAGCTCTCGCCAAGGTTTGCTTTATCGCGAGATGTGGGCAATTAAAATAAAAATAAAATGAAATAAAATAAAATAAACCCACCCTCCAGCTCTTGGCGAAGTTGGATTTAGGGGGTATCCAGCCCCCCGACTGCAATGTCCCCATGTTCCCTGGGACAGCTCGGTGGCAGCGGCGTGTCCTGTGTGGCCCCCCCACTCCTCCGAAGCCCCCCCCGCCCCGCCGCGTCTCCCCACATCCCTCTGCTCCCGCAAGCAGCGCCCGCCGGCACCGGCAGCGTAACGGCAGCGCCCGCCGGGGGCAAAGAACCGATCCCCGGCCCCTCCCCAGCCCTTACCCCCGGGGAAGGGGCGGGGGGGCACAACACGTGGGCTCCTCCCGGCGCGACACAGGCAGCGCAAAACCCGCGGCCGCGCTGGCCGCCGGCTCCGGCCAGCCCTCCCTTTCCTTCCTTACCTAATTAGCAGCCGTGGGGAGCGCCCTGATTAATTTAAATGCTTTTTGTAACACTGTAAGGGCGAGAGATATGTCTGCGGCCGCAGACGGGTTATATTATTTTCGGGCTCAGGTTTCGGCGGCGGCCGGCCCGGGAAGGGGGGAAGCCGCGGCGGGACCGCGGAGGATGCGCTTGTGCTTCCCGGGAGATAACGTCGCCCCCAGCATCGCCCCTCGCCCCCAGGGAAGCGGCCAGGCTTTTCTGGAAACTTTGCTCCAAAAGGGTATCCTCGTGTTGTGTAACATTTTCCGAGGATTTTCATTACACGTTCAGCCAAAGGTAACACAATCATAGAGGGGAAAGTTTCTTTCCGTGGCCTTTTTCCCCGCTGCCGGGCACCCCAGGGCTGGCCGGGGCAGGGGACTCGCTGGGCCCCAGCCCATGGCGAGGGCATCTCTGGGTTGGTGGCCCGTGGAGGAAGGGGGCGGAGGAGGGAAGAAGGAATGAGGGGTACAAGGGAAGCTGGGCCGAGGTCGCCCCCACAGAAACTCCTACCGTAAAAATAAATCTTCGCCTGCCTCTGCCTCCGCATCTTCCGCGCAAATAAACCTCGGGGAAATCTCCCCGGAGCGCCTGGAAAAATACACGGGGGGTCGCGGGGGAGGGAAGAACTTCCCCCACCGCCACCCCGGCCCTCAGCCGAGCGGCGGGGCAGGGGTAAGGCCGGGCCGTGCTGCCGGGACAGGCAGGGCCCCCCCCGCGCAGTGCAGGGGGGTGGCCGCGCACGACCCGGGGGTCGTCACCCACGCACA